>NW_027176232.1:60000-100000 GCF_023055335.1 Clinocottus analis | reverse complement strand
GTTATGCTAACGTGCTTCATGCTAACAGGCTGTGTTGCTAACAGGAAGTTGTCACCTGGTGCCATAGTCAACCACCACAGGGTCGCGGGCGGTGCCGGTGACGGCGTCGTGGTGCTGGAACAGCGCTAAGTTCCTCCGTCCCGCCGTCAGGCGCCGGAAGTGTTCGCGCGCTGGGAAGTCTTCGACCAGACTGCCGCGAAGACGTCGCATCTCAGCCAACGTCAAGCTGAAGAGGATTTCTGTCGCTCTGTCAGACAGAAAGAAAGTCTTTAAAAGTCCCTGACAACAAGTTGAGAACTTTCAAAGGGAAGGAAAAGGTACGCAGTAGTTGAAATGAAACATTAAATCACAAATGTAATTAAATTAAAAAAACAGAATAATTCCAAAGAATTATTGACAAATACAAAAGAAAAAAACAAGATTTAAAAAAAAATTAAATAAGGTACCTGGGTCACAGGTCAGACCGGGTACCTGAGCGTGGCCTCCAGCGTTCTGTCGAGGCGCTTGTAGAACGGCCTGGAGGTGAAGTATCCGCTCCAGTAATGATCGTCCCGGTCGGCGTACGTGAAGAAGTCGCCCCGCAGGGTCGGCAGAGTCGTTCCTGTCGCGTTTAGACGCCGATGAAGAGCTCCGAAGTAATCTGAGAGTGTCCCGAAACGAGCCTGAAAGCAGAGAGGAAGAAACATTTTAGAGACAGCGGCTGTTGGTTTGTCTCTACTTTAGGCTCCACCCCTTCAATTTCCCGCCCCCTCCCCAGGTGCCTCACCTTGATGTGGAGTTCCGGGTGCTGGTCGAAATAGTCGAAGAGCGCCTGGTAGTTCCCGAACTGAGCGTCCCACTCGCTCGACTCCACGAAGCGGAAGTCATCTCCAAGCGGAACCAAAAGGACGGACGAGCGGAAGAGACGCGACTTCTGTCGGTACTGATCCAGCAGGAGGAGAGCGCTGAGGGAGACGCACCACTGTGACATCACTGTGACATCACTGTGACATCACTATGACATCACCGTGACATCACCCGCACATCACCATGTAGTTATAATAATAATAATAATAATGATATAATATAACAATAATCATTGTTATTGTTGTTATTTTTGCCCTGCTTACCGCTCCTTGACGTTCTGCTCTGTGATTGGCTGAGGCGGCGTCCTCCACGGGCAGGAGACCCGCCCCCCCCGCAGCCGGTGGAAGTCAAACTGACAACAAACTGCCGGGTTTGGACCGCACGTGTGCGGCACGTCGTAGCTGTAGAACGGCATCATGTGACACGTGATGTCACTACGGGGGGAGGAGTCTAACAGAGGAAATGGGCGGAGTTAGAGAAGCACAGTTTTACATAATCTCAGTTATTAGTATCAACAATATCAATGATATCAACAATTATAATGACAAATAATCCTAAAAGGCATTTTCTAACACATGTCTGATATTTTTTTTAATATATTGTTCATAATTTGTTAATGTTTTTATATTTTAATTAAAATAACAAATACTTTTGTTTTACTATTGTTTTCTTTGTTTTAATTTAATTCTAAGATCTTAGTCATTATTTGATCTTATTCATCTGTTTTATTGTATTTTATTTAACTATTATAATTATAATGTAAATATTTCTATCGTGTTCATTTGTTTGACATCTTAAACATCTAAATGTTAATATACATAACTCACCCCAGCTCTGGCGCCACAGGAACTCCAGCGTCTGTTGCCGGGCGAAGTGCTTCTTCACGGCGTAGTGAACTCGCTGGATGACCATGTCGCGAAGCCCCGCCCCCTTCAGCAGGTAGGCCATGGAGGGGGAGTGGCCAAACGGGTCCACCGCCCAGCCGCTGCGCGGCTTCACACCTGCAGAAAGACACAGAGACGGCGCTAGAGACGGCACTCGGATGGCGCCAGAGCGTTAGATCATTAAAGTGCTGAGGAGACACAAACCCAGGTGCCGCTGGATCCACTGGTGGCCCTCCAGCAGCTGGTCCAGCAGAGCGAAGTAGTGGGAGTTCGCCTCATCGGCCATCACCCAGCCGCCCGTCACCAGCTCCAGCTGCCCCGCCCCCACCAGGCTGACCAATCACAGAACAAATCAATAACTACACCTGAGTCAATATTTAATAATGTTATAATAATATTACGAATAATACTATATACTTTAACTAATAACAACATTAATAGTATTGTACAAATAAACAATAATAAAAACTAAAAATATTTTTCAGCAAAAGAGAAATAAAAAATATATTGAAGAATATTTAATATCGTAAGATATATAGAAACATAAAAATACTTATATTTCAATTTAGACGTCTGTTATTTATTCAGAAACGTAAAGACAAACAAGTGAAACGTCAAAATCCTTCTAAGAAAAATATAGACAAAGACATTTTGATTAATGATTAAAGAGATTTCCTTTTTTCATAATGATTGTTTTGTTAAATATTCAGATTGTTTGACTTTAGTTGATTTAGTTGTAAAAGTTAAAGTTACCGTTTCACCATCTCTCTCTTCTGTTCGTCGATGTCGTTCCACCATTTAGAGAAAAAACTGATTTCTGACCAAATCATCTTCCTCCTGGAGAACATGTGACCTGTCAATCATCTGATGAACATGAACTATACATATAACATGTGACATGTCAATCATCTGATAAATCTGATATTTGTTTACAAGTACCTGCTGTCTTCAGTCAGTTTGATCAGCATGTTGTTAAGGATGTGTCTCGTCTGGTCCTGATAATAATGATCAAACGTCTTCAACCAGCCTGAAACAGACACACAGAGTTATGAAGCAGCAAAGTGAACTGCAGACAGACTGAGCTGTGGCTAGTAAAGCCTCCGAACCCCTCGGCTAGTAAAGGCTCCGCCCCCTCAGCCAGTAAAGGCTCCGCCCCCTAAGCAGTAAAGGCTCCGCCCCCTCAGCTAGTAAAGGCTCCGCCCCCTCAGCCAGTAAAGCCTCTGCCCCCTTAGCCTGTAAAGGCTCCGCCCCCTAAGCAGTAAAGGCTCCGCCCCCTCAGCCAGTAAAGGCTCCGCCCCCTCAGCAGTAAAGGCTCCGCCCCCTCAGCAGTAAAGGAGACTTTCCAGAGTTTGAAACAGACATAAGCTGCTGGGCAAATGGTGCAGAACGTTGACATGACGTGTTATCTGCTCTCTGTGGGTGTTTTTGGCGCCCCCTCTGGCCTGAGCTGGCGTCTCACCCGGGTCGTTGTGTGAGTGAGGAACCAGGATCAGCTCCAGCGGCTGCTCGTCCCACTCGTTGCTGTGGTAACTGATCTCAAACCCTTGTTTCCAGGCGCCTGCGTCAGGGTTATCAAAGGGAAGCAGCTCGTAGACGTCCAGCAGCTGAGACACACACCAATGAAAAGTAACAAAAACAGCTTTAATACCCCAAAAAACCCACAGTCACTGTAATAACAGCTTCACCCTGTTTGCTTATTTTATGTTTCATTATTTGCTTTTATTTTTGGTTAAATTGTTTATTATTGTTTCATTAAAACAACAAACCAAATGTATGTTTATGTGAAAAACTTAAATACATTTTACATTTTAAATACAATTTTTATATAAAAACTGCTGTTAGCATAATATGCTAAACGAACCTGCACTCCATCGGCTCCGTCCTTCATCTCTTCAGCCAATCGGCAGCCAGGCAGAGCGCCGGATCGGCTCTGGGCGGAGCCTGAGCTCACATTGGCCCCGCCTTCGTTTACCCATGATGCTCGGCGGAGAGACATGTAGTCGCGCAGCGTAGCGACCAGCCGGTTGTTGTCGCTAAGGAGACGCTCCAACTTGTCAATCTGCTGCTGGAGGCGGGACAAATCCTACCGACAGGCGACGCCCATCGTTTCGTACATTATTGATTACAGATTACCGATTTATCGTAGGATTTGTGGGAAATAACTCGATAAAATAACGATCAGTTGACCGTACGACGTCATGATAAAGGACTCACGCTGTCCGCCGGCCCGGCAGGCGTCTGCAGGTGCTGAAGCCCCGCCCCCGACGTGAGCTCCAGCATGCGGTACAGTGACATCATGGCCAAGCAAAAGGCCCCGCCCACTAGCAGGATCAGCAGCTGATTCGTCTTCATTGCTGAAGAACCAGTAGAATGGAAACACAGGTGCATTGTTGGAAACGTAGGATCCAGCGAGTCAGGCAGCAACAAGGGTTAAAATCCTCTTCACCCTTAAATATCTTTAGTTTCTACAATATATCACTTTTTGAAGGATGAAGTTTCTGTGATGACATCATTCTTCTCTTTTAAAGTCTTTTGGTCAGCTGGAAACAGGATGTTCTTCTTTTGAGAAACGTGTTCCTCACAGGACGTGATACACATGAAGACCTGACAGAATACTTATCATTTACTAATAATACTTTTACTCTTTATTTGAATGCAGGACTTTAGCATGTAGTTGAGTAATTAAAGAATTTAACTGTATACTATTACTGCTGTAAAGGAGCTGCATTCTACGGTATCAGTTTATTCTTTCTGTTTGAAATTCTGAATCATAACTCACATCAATTTAACCACTTGGTTATGTCTAAAATACGATTAAAATATACCTTTTAATGTAAGAGTAGTAACAATGTGGTGTTGAATAATAGAAAATAACAAATACAAAATATTTCATAAGATCCAACCTGCTAGTAGAACCTCATGCCGCTTATGTAGGTCAAACAACTGTAAAGATATAATTAATAACACGTTGTATATTTCACACCTTTCTAGCTGCACTTCCGCGTTGTCGCTGCAGGTCTCGCGCTGCCTCGTGTCTCGTGCGCTTCTTCTCCCGCTCACTAACGCAACTTCCGGACTTCAGTTTCCCGCGGGAAACATATAACATATCGTATAAACTGTTTTAATTCATAAATGAGTGAAATAAAAGTCAGTCGGTGCCTTTGCAGCACGAGCTCAGGGTTCTTCTGCGCCTGCCCACAGTTGTTTGTTTTGCTTCCGGTCCGTCTCAGCTGACTCAGCGCTACGGACTTCCGGTGCGGACATGATGTCAAAAGTCTTCAGAGCCATTACTAGTTAAACTAATACTTTTAATACTACATTTGTGGAAACACTCCACTGCAAGTAAAAGTACTTTGTTCGAAAAGTGAAGTAAAATATCAGCAACATGTACTTACAAAACAAAGAATGGATAGTAATAGTAATACTATATTTAACAGTTAGCTAGTTTCTAATATCAACTTTTAACTTTTTAATTTCAAAGATAAACCAAATGAAAAAGAAAATTATAAAGAACACAACGGATGCAGAGAAGACGAAAAACAACTTTTTAATAAAACACTGTGTGTGTGTGTGTGTGTGTGTGTGTGTGTGTGTGTGTGTGTGTGTGTGTGTGTGTGTGTGTGTGTGTGTGTGTGTGTGTGTGTGTGTGTGTGTGTGTGTGTGTCACAGCAGGGCACTCTTGGCATACGACAGCAGACACAGCGATTGGTCAAATGATGCCCGTAGCCCCGCCCAACCCGCCTCCAGCCGAGAGGAGAGGCGGAGCAACGCTGCCATGGCAACCTGGTCTTGAGACAATGTGCGGAGATGCAGCTGGAAAATAATACAAAATAAAAAAAATAGATCACCACAATAAAAAGACTGACAACATCAACAAACATTTGAAATAGTGGGTGCGTTCTGATTGGCCGACCTTCAGGAAAAGCGCTAGGTAGGCTTGAGCCAGGTCAAAGTCCCGCCCACTGGACAACATGCTGTCAATCATGTGGATGAAGGCAAGCAGGAGGCTGCTGGCTCCGCCCCCCTCTGATGACAGACAGGTGAGCTCGATGGACAGCGCAGCCGGCCCACAATCCTTCAGGTGACGCACTGGGCGATCAACTGCACAGAAAGAGAGTTATTAATATATGTGTGTGTGTGTGTGTGTGTGTGTGTGTGTGTGTGTGTGTGTGTGTGTGTGTGTGTGTGTGTGTGTGTGTGTGTGTGTGTGTGTGTGTGTGTGTGTGTACACACACACACACACACACACACACATAGATA
Organism: Clinocottus analis; assembly: GCF_023055335.1. Lineage (NCBI taxonomy): Eukaryota > Metazoa > Chordata > Actinopteri > Perciformes > Cottidae > Clinocottus > Clinocottus analis. The sequence continues at coordinate 94,010 of NW_027176232.1, read as the reverse complement.
GATAGATATTAAAAAATTTCTCCTTGGAGATTAATAAAGTACTTTTCATTTCATTCATTCATTCATTCATTCATTCATTCAGATAGATAGATAGATAGATAGATAGATAGATAGATAGATAGATAGATAGATAGATAGATAGATAGATAGATAGATAGATAGATATACATATATAGATACACACACACACACACACACACACACACACACACACACACACACACACACACACACACACATAAATATAATGAAGCACTTACAGGATCCAGACTGCAGCGCTGACTCCAGATCAGAGCTGAACTCTGACCTCTGAGACATCAGACCCCAGCTCAGCAGCTTCGACTGCAACAACAACAACACATTTTATTGTTATTGTTTAGTGAGTCTGTTGGAAAGAAGAAAACAAAGAAGAAGAATTCACAGCTTTACCTGCGTTTTCTGGTCGGTTGTTGTGGGCAATGTGAAGCGAGGCGTGAGACCAGGAAGTGTTGGCAGGAAGAAGGGAGCGGCCGCCGGCGCAGGGGGCGGAGCTACAGGCTTATTCCTCCTCTACATACACAGACACACACAAAGATGACGTTAGTATCTAAATAACCACATTCAATTAAAGTCATTAGAGCTCACTCCAGGTCAGTCATAAAGTCATTAGAGCTGACTCTAGGTCAGTCATGAAGTCATTAGAGCTGACTCCAGGTCAGCTCCAGACTCACCTTGATTGTGTCCAGGTGCAGCAGACTTTTCCATCTAGACTCCGGCAGCAGCGACAGAGTCACAAGCTCCGCCCCCAACTGTTCAGCCGACTCGTACGCATCATCGACCCCCTCTGATCTAACTTCCTGTTCCGACTCGTCCGCCGTGACCCCCGGCAGCGTCACCTCGGCCGGCTGGTAGTCAACCGGGAGGGGGCGGAGCCCCACGGGCCCACACAGACTCTTATTGGTCCTGGGGAGGAGAGCCGCACTGTGATTGGCTGCTTCAGAATGTCAGCTGACAGTGACTTACACACATAGATCAGAGATGTCATCTTTACAAACAGAAACACGGCTGACCAGAGGTAGACGCCCAGACTGTCGACGTGAGCCGTGGACAGGAAGTCGCCTGTCGGGGACAGGGACACGCCCACCGGCGCCATGGCAACCAGGAAGCAGTCGACAAGACTGAAGAAGAAGAATTAATGTTATGTTGATGCAGTTATGTGAAGTGTCACGGAGGTGGACCGTTCCATTCTTACAATCCAGAGGGGAGATCCCAGGTACGAATGGTGCAGTCCATCGCCACGGTGATCAGCCATCGGCCATCGGGGCTGAACGTCTACAAAAAAAGCAGAAAGGTCTGTTAGCATGCTCGCTCATATTGATCATCATTAGCGGGTTGTTTGCCGTTAGCATGGGGTTTGTTAGCATGCGAGTTCATATCGTTAGCAGACTCACCATGTCGTTGATGTTGCCGTGGTGACCGGTGAACTTTCTGACGATCCGTCTGGTTTCTATGTCGACCACCAGCAGCGTGAAGTCATCCAGCGCTAATGCTAACATCCCGCTAACAGAAAAGAAAACACTGTTAGCTAAACATATGTGTAGCATTATGCTTACTTTTAGCTCCCAATATATATCATGCTAACTATACGCGATCAGTGCTAACTATTTATTACCAATATCAATGTAGCATCACGGTAACTATTCGGTATCTGTGTAGCATCATGCTAACTGTTAGCTACCTGTCTCTGTGTAGCAACATGCAAGCTGGCGCAGCATGTAGCTTCAGCTGCTCTTCCTGTTTCCTGCTCTTGAAGCGCCAGAACTTCAGCAGCCAATCAGAGCCTGCGGTGAGCGTCAGCTGGTTCAGGGTGTCCGTGGCGACGCCTCGCACCGCGCCGTCGTGAGCTGCAGCAGAGGGGGCGGGGTTAGAGACGGACAGAGACGCGCATCGACCAATCACAGACGAGAACTAGCCAACGCACTTTTCCCATCGTCACCGTAGCAACCGCGGTGCTGGCCGGACTGCAGGTTGTAGACGTCGACGCGGCCGCCGGACGAGCCAATCACAGCGAAGTTCCCACAGGAAGTGACGTCGACGGCCTGGAAAAGAATGGACGTGAGCACGGGGAGAACGCAGGGGGAGGAGCTTTAGAGGACCAGGCGCGCAATGTGTCGTTACCGTGGCGACGTCCATCCTCAGCGCGGCCGGCGGCGCCAGGTGGTGAACTCCCAAGGTGCACCGCTGGAAGCTCCACGTGGTGGTCGCGAGGCGACCGCGGTGACACGCCACGATGCCGTCCCAGTCCGCCTGACGAGCGGACGCTGAGAGAGACACGGTTAGTGTGTGAGGGAATGTGTGTGTGCATGTGTGTGTATATATACAGTGTGTGTGCATGTGTGTGTATATATACAGTGTGTGTGCATGTGTGTGTATATATACAGTGTGTGTCATCACATCATCGTTACCAGAGGAGAAGGCTGTGATGGCAGGGAGACGCAGCTCCTCGTAGGACAAACCCTTCTTTTTCTTCTGCTCCTTCTTCTTGTTGATGGAGCCTAGAGACACACACACAAACACACACACACACACACACACACACACACACACACACACACACACACACACTTAAACAACATCTTCTGCTGCAAACTAAAACCCATCTTTTCAAACCTTTAATAAAGGAAGCAGCTCTTGAATGTCTCGTACTGAAAGCACCTTGTAGTTTAACTGAAGAAATCATACTTCCTTGTTGTTGTTGTTGTTGTTGCTGGTCCTCATGGTTGAAAGCACTTCCTGTAAGTCTCTCTGGATCAAAGCATCATCTAAATGTAGTGTAGTTCAACTCTCACAGTATTAACTGTGTTGAACTCACCGTGACCTAAGTTCTTGTTGAAGCGCTCGTGGACGGTGGAGAACGACTGCAGCGTCCCGTCCTGACCTGCAGGGGGCGGAATGACACATGAATAAACAAACAAACAAACAAACAAACAAACAAACAAACAAGGATGCATACACACACACACACACACACACACACACACACACACACATATATAGATAGATAGATATAAATATATATAGATATAAATCAACTGTTCATAAAAAAAGCCCCCAAAAAATTCAACAAATAAATAAATATTTAAAATAATGATAAAGTAAACACATTAAAAGATAAATTATATTTATTTACCAGCACTGAGGATGTTTTTCCCATCGTTGCCGTGGTGATGGATGGTGGTGGGCGGGGCACTGTGGCCCTGACGACTTCGTAGCAACCGGGGAGCCCCGCCCTCCTGGTCGAAGATCCACACCTAGACCATAATTTAATAATAATAATAATAATAATAATACATTGTATTTATATAGAGCTTTTCTAGGTACTCAAAATCACTTTACATAACAGCTAAAATATCTTAAAAGATACAAAATAAAACAGATTTCAATGTTAAGAGATCATCAATAAAACTAAAAGAATATGATGTTTACATTATTAATATAATTATATATAATAATAGTAATAATAACAACAACAACCTTGATGGCGTTGTCGGCTCCGTTGGTGACGAGCAGCGGCTCTCCGTGCAGGAAGGTTGCCGCGGCGATGGCGGTCTTGTGGGCGTGTCTGTGCTGCGTGACCAGCTGGCGGTGCTCCAAGTCCCAGAATGCAATGTGGCCCTGAGGGCTGCCGGACGCCAGCACGGGGGGCCCGTCTGAGGGGAGGCGTTTGTGTCAATAAAGTTTAGTTAAGTTCACTTATTTAAAACGACTATATTATATATTTATATCTGAACCTGTCCTGAAGGCGAGCGAGCTGATTGGTCCCCAGTCCTGCGTGAAGCTCATCAGCGTCTCGTCCAATCGGATGTTGTGAATGATGATGCGGCCTGTTGCCGTGCCGACGCCAACTACGTCCACTGCGGGACTCTGGGAAATGTAGTTTGAAGTTTGAAATACTTTATGCATTCAATACAATTCTTAAATAAATAAACATATGTGTATAATCATTAGCATTAGGAGCTACTGACCTGCTGCAGGACCGTTACTCCAGCTGACCAGCCAGGAAACGTGAACAACAGTTTACTGAAAACAACAACAACAACATTTAGTTTTATTATTTCATTTTTATTAAATGAGACCAGTTTAGATGAAAGTTAAAGCTATTCAGTCATGACATCTGAATGAATTTTGTGTATTTGTGTATTTAAACTATTACTACTACTACTACTACTACTACCATGTAGTACAGTTGTACTGCTACTGTACCACCACAACTGTAATCCTACAGTACTACTACTACAACTGTATTACTACTTTTTAACCCTTGAGGTGTTTCACAATAAAAGCTCAGTGACCTGAAGCTAACATGCTAAAATGCTCACCTGGTCTTGATGTTCCAGAGCTGCAATGCACCTTGGGAGCTTCCCAGCAGCACCTTGTTCAGGTAGGTGCTGGGGTGCATCATGGCCGACACGTCGAAGGAGGTGGGGTCAAACTGCAGCTGAAGGTAGACGTCTGACAGAGAGAGAGGCATGATGGGTAACGAGAGGTACAAACAGGAAGTGGAGAGAATGTGAAGCCCCGCCCCCTTTACCTCCTTCTTGAACGTCCCACACGATGACGTCTCCGCCGCTGTCGGCCGAGATCAGCTGATCGCCCAGCGGCAGCAGCAGGCGCACTTCCTGTCTGTGTCCATGGTAACGCATCACCACCTGTACGGAGAGCGAGCGGGCTCAAACGCCTTATACTCTTTTTATCATGTGGTGAGTGGAAGAAGCTGTCTGACCTCTTTGTTGCGGGCGAAGGCGCTGATGAGCCGACCGGTGGCGGCGAACACCAACATCCTGTCTGCCGCCACGCAGGTGATGTCATCGGACAGGCTGTTGCCTAGGAAACCACCACAAGACGTCACAAGACAGCAGCCAATCAGAGAGCAGCACTCTCAGCACAGTCTCATACATATACACACACATAAATATACATATATATCACCTATATATATACACATATAGGTTAATTATATGTAAATGTACTCACTGACAGACACGATGCCCAACCGGTTCACCTGAAAGTAATCAATACATCAGTGATCAATACCTCAGTAATCAATAAATCAGGTTTTCATCTCTAATTAGTTTAAATCTTGAATTATTCACATCTGGATTTCCTGATCAATAATCACACAACGTGTATAAGTACATTAAAAACTACATTACATGAGAGAGAGAAATGGAGGACGAGGATACACACACAGATACACTCACTCACTCACACAAATAGAGAGAGAGAGAGAGAGAGAGAGAGAGAGAGAGAGAGAGAGAGAGAGAGAGAGAGAGAGACACAGACACACACACACACACACACACACACACACACACACACACACACACACACACACACACACACACACACACACAAAACAACACTATTAACACCACTTACGTTGTACGTGTGGAAACATTGACCGACTGACGTCACCACGTAGAACTCGCGGTGCTTCTTGTGGAACCTGAGCGCGTGCGGCACGTGGTTGGAGTAAAGACCCAGAACCCGGAAGCCGGAGAATAAAGAGCTGCCGCCCGGCATGTCCGTAAAAGCGGAGAAGCTCACCGAACCACGAGAGGAACCAACAGACCGAGGACCCGGGAGCAAGAGGTAAAACACATGGAGGAGCGCCGAGGAACTGAGGCCGACTGCAAACAACGACGCTCACACGAAGGTTCCGCTCTGAGGATAAAGGTTCCGATAAAGAACGAAGGTTCCGCTTGAGGCAGGAACACTAAACACTATTAATAACAGACAAGTTTGATTATTCCCTTTTTTGTTAAAATATATACATCCTTTTTAATAACTTGTCTTGTAAGTAAAGCGATACAAACAAACTAATAAATAAGTATAAGATGTAAACTTATAAGCTAAACATAATAACCTGTTTTTTTGTTGTTGTGTTTTTCATATTTATTTGTATTTAAACATTGAGTAGTTTTCTGTAGACGTGGTAACTTGTGTGCGTTGCAATATATTTGTATTAATTGACTTATTCTTGTGGATTAAATTTAAAAAGCAGCGTCATCTCATTTTTTTATTTCACATGAAAACTTTACAGAAAGAAAACTTCAGAGTTCAGATTTTATTTTTCTGCGGCACAGAAACATAAACATGTGACGTTTACAACAAACACAACATATGAACAGACTTTAACATCACAAAGATAAACACTTTGCATTACTTTATCTTTAAGATCTATTTTCAAAATCTTTATTTTGAAAAATCAAGTCACCAACTTCTGTCTCTGATTTACTTGATCAATTTATTCTCCTCTCATTTCATTTTAATATTGATTTAAATATTTGAGTCACATTTAATCCAAACACATTTATTTTAATAGATTTTCCATTTTTACAACTTTATACAAATAAAAAGTGGCTTCACGTGTTTGATGACATTTCACTCTCTAAGTTTTCATGTGTATTTGTACTTCTATCACATGTACTTTCAGCACGGGGTCATGAGGTCATGCTGGAACAGGAAGTGACACTGTGTTTCCATGGCAACACACCACCATGACGTTTTTGTTTGAAGGCAGGAAGTGACAAGCGTAATTCCAACCTTGTTTCCATGGAGCTAGGCTAACACTGACCCCCCCCCCCCCCCCCGCTCCCAGTCTTTGTGCTAAGCTAGGCTAAACTTGACCACAAGCTTTCTAAAGGACATATGATGCAATCGCAGGAAAAACAGCCGAAGTGGGAAACCACTGAAAGGAGGTGAAGTGAGAAGCATCCGTTTTATTCTGAACAGTAAGAACTGAAAGGAGTTGAAGTGAATCGTTGTCGCATGTTACGATGTGTAACAACATGTGATGACGTGTTGTTACAACATGTGATAATGGCATGTAATATGTTGTAGCATGTGATAACATGTGATAACGTGTTACAACATGTACACGTGCTGCCTCTACCCGGCCCGGCCCTCGAGCAGCAGCAGCCTCAGCAGCGTCCGGGCGGCGGCGAGCAGCGCCCCGTGCAGCGCGTACTGCGCCGCCAGAGCCCCGAAGCCGCGGTAGAAGCCGGCGGGGCCCTCCTTGCGGCGGATGGCGTGCAGGCAGTCGGAGAAGCCGTCATACTGCGTGTTGACAGGCAGCACCAGCGGGCTGCCCGCGTTGCCTGCTGCCACCACGCCGTCCGTGGCATCGATGATGGTGCGCGTGCCCTGCAGGCCGAGGCGGTGCAGCGCCGTCTCCAGAGGGAACAGCAGCACGTCGGCCACCAGAGACCCCGCCCACGCCGCCGCCAGCTCAGGGAAGTAGGCGTCCAGCGGGTTGGAGGGGTCGGCGTGCTGCTTCCGGCCACGCTGGTGCAGCCACAGCGCCGCCCGCTGGACGGAGGAGGCGATGGCGTAGCGCAGGATGGCGTGCAGCGCGGCAGGAAGCAGCACGGAGCTAAGAGGAAGCAGCCGGTGGCTGTGAGGAGCGCCGACGCCCAGCAGCCGGGTCAGACCCTCACGCACGCAGTCCAGCAGCCCGGAAGACGAGTCGTCACGCACAATCTCGCTCTGCGGAGAAACGATGAGGAACTCAAACCTCTGATGGAAGAACAGCAGCTCGACCCGACAGAGTGGAGCGCCACAGAAACATGAACCAATAATCACCTGGACCGTCTCGATGAGGCTGGCACAGTAGAAAGGAAGAACCACCACAGCTGTTAACCTGCGGATGAGAGGCACAAACAGGCACACACGCGCGCAAACTCAGATACAATGTGTGCATTAAATGAATCAGTAGAAGAAATGTGTGCATTAAATGAATCAGTAGAAGAAGAGAACTGACCCTTTCAGCAGTAAATGTCCAGCCAGCTGTTTGCAGCTCCACCGGTGAGGAAGTTCCCTACAGACAGAAAACACTCAGTATTACTACAGTGATACTACTACAGTAATACTACTATAATAAGACTACAGTTACTACAGTGATAGACGGGTAGTTACCGTGGTAACGGTGTGAACTCGCTCATGAGTCCCTCAGCTCCGAGAGACACGCCGTGAACGATGAAGGTGCTGCCCATCCCCTTCCACAGCGCCTTAAGGCCCTAAAACAACAACACCAACATTTACATTCAGTATTTACAATTATTACAATATATATGCTATGTTTATATATATATATATATATATATATATATATATATATATATATATATATATATATATATATATATATATATAGTCGTCTCACCTGGGCCTTGGTGATGGAGTACATGACGGCCACGGCACTAAAGGGCGTCAGGTGGTAGCAGCGCGCGTGGTAGTTCACCTGAGACCAACAGCCAATCAGAGAGCAGGAGGGGAACAACATGTTAATACTAATAATAACTATAAATAATTGACTATAATTATCTTAATATCAAAAACATTATCGATCAGAGGGTGATACCTGACACTGTCTGCGGAAGACGATGCAGGGATGAGCTAAAACATTCTCTGTGAACAGACTGAGAGAGAGAAATTAGTTTTGTTACGACGTCATGATGATTGACAGCTTAATATTTTACTATATTAATAATATCAATAAGAATTTATTTCCAACCTGACGAGTCCAATTCCAAATCCAGCAAATCGATTGAGCTGCTCTGAAAGAACCAACGGCACGAAATAATGAAGCTAGCTTCACCTCCTGCTACCTAGCATGCTAACACGCTAACGCCCCCCCCCCCCCCCCGGTGCCCCGCACCGACTCACCGGCAGGAGGAACGCCCGGCCCCGGAGCCCCCCATCCAGCTCCAGGAGCTCCGTGCTCCCCCGGCGGCTCGTCGCGCTGAGGTGTCCGCTCCCCGTGGTGCAGGTTGCGGCTGCCCGGGATGTCCGGCGGCGTGGTGACCCAGTGGTGCTGCTGCAGCTCTGTGGGGCCTCCGGCGCTCCGGACTGGGTAGCTCGCTCCGTACAGCGGGTCGTCGCGGCCGCGGAAGCCGAGCCCGTCAAAGCTGTCCGGTCGCCTAGAGGCCATGGGAGGGTCGGTGAGGGAGGACCGTGAGTGAGATCCGGTTAACGGATATCAGAGCTCATCCAGCTCCCGGTACAACCACCGGACGAATTAGTTAAAGGAGGAATATTCGTCCCTGATGGATTTGACCCGCAGCACAACAACATCCACACGTAACCCGGAAGTTCTTCTTCTTTACTACCGGTTGGCTGTCGGCGCTGCTTTAATTGAAAAAGAAGAACCGGCAGGAGGTGTCCGGCTTACCGGAACTCCGTAATATAATGTAAATAATTTTAAAAAGATATTTTATTGAAGTATTTATACCAAATTGTGAAATCAATCTTTTCCAAGAAAACAGAACGTAGAAAGTCAGAAAGTAAATTCGCTAAAAGGTTTTGTTTGTATCTTACATACCTGTAAAGTAATCATAATGCAGAAGCCAATATCTGTACTCAAAATAAATATGTATTATAATTCAAACATAATTATTGACACATTGATGTGTTCATGCACCAGAAACAACAGATAATGGAGGTTTAATGAATATATTTTCATTTTCAAACAAACAGCACAACTTTAAATAAATCATGAAACTCAGGTATCAGTGTTAGGGTTTGTTGTTTTACGACCAACTGTGTTATTATTCATTTGTTTTTGGTTTGTTTGCTCGGTACAGACGAGATGACAATGAGCTTCTTTATAAACTTTATTCTGTGTTTTTTTTCAATAATTCCAGCATTTGTGACAATTAAAACATATATCAGACACTTTAATATTCAGACAGATTCCTTCACAGACATTTTTAATCAGAAATCTCAACTTCATCTTCAACAACATCAACAGATTCACACGAGTGATTCAAAGCTGACGACACTTGGCTGCACAGACTGACACACAACGATCAAAAGGGTTTCTATTTTAGTTTTGAGTAAAAATCCAGTAACTTCACTGTCCCTGCAACCTGATTGGTCCAGTAAGTAAACTCCGCCAACTTGTCAGTGTAAATCGATGCAATATAATCACCATTAATCACAACGGCCTCTCTGGAGGTCAAGTTCAGCCGAAAGAAAAATTTTAAAAAAGGAAATTTTATTTTTGGTCTTTCCTCCCGCTGAACTTTGACCTCCACTGACGGAAGTAAAGGGTTTACAAGTTGTCCTCAAACCAGCAGAACCGCCATGTTGATGGTGACAGCAGCACAGAGGTCGAGCAGCAGCCTCCGGTCCATTAGACCGTCTGTCGGTCAGTTAAGGCAACAGGTGTCGGGTTTCAGGGTGCTGGGTTTCAAGGTGTCAGGTTTCAAGGTGTCGGGGTGTCGGGTTTCAAGGTGTCGGGTTTCGGGGTGTCGGGTTTCAGGCTGACTCCAAGAAACAGCATGAAAAACACAAAATGGTTAAAAAAAAGAAAATTTGATTTCATTCAAGTTTTGATTTTTTCAAGAAAACTGAGAAAAAGTTTGTTTTATACTTAAAATCAAAAGAAATTTTGTTTAAAAAACGGCTCGCCGACCAAGAGGAATTCTCAAAAGAAATTATGAAAATGTTATTCCTAAAATATAAACTGTCTGATCCATTTGGCTCATTATTTAGTGGAGGTGTTTTTTATTGAACTGCAACAAAATCTAAAATGTTATTTTTTATAATTTCATTTAAATAATAAAAATCTAAATGAAAACTTTCATAAAAGCTCTATTCACTAATAAATTATACTAAAAATAAATGATTAAATACTGTTTTCATGACTGATGGCTAACAATACTAACAACACAGGTGTAGCTATGTATGCTAACATTTTGGCTAACAGCAGCTAGCACTAATCTGCCCGTTGTCATGGCACCAAAATGGAAATAAAAAGACAGTAAGACGTGATTTGGCCAATCAGAACCTTCTGAGGTGATCCGAGCCGTGATTGGTCGGCTCGTCCACCAGCTGGAGTTCAGAGAAAAAGAAAAAAAACGAACAAAAAAAAGTGCTTGTCGGCTTCATTAATCGCTAGCTACAGACGTTAGTGTGCGAGTTAACCTACCGGGTAACGTTTGGGATTTAGTGTCTCGTTTTCCGCGCTAAAGTTTTGGTTAGCTAGCGCGCTAACGTAGAGCAAAAGTGTTTGTTCGCGTCTTAGCAATTGTGATAAGCAGAAATCAAACGTCCCGATTGGATGCTAACGACTATGTTAGCTAATGACAATGCTCGGTGATGTCGACGACCACCGCTTTCCGCCAGCTGAACAAGAAGTAGCCCATGCCGGCGCCGGCTGCCACGGCGATGCACAGGTAGGCGTTGTAGGTCATGAAGACGAGCATCAGGAAGTAACTGACGACCACCTGAATGATGTGCAACAGGGTCTGCAGGAAGTGGGCGGGACTTAGCATCCGCTGCCTGACAAGACAAGACGAGGGTTAGCATCACCGTTAGCATCACTGTTTTAAATAATGTTGCTCTGAACATGTTTGTTAGTGTCTTAGCATTAGCATGAGCATGCATGCACTTTAGTTCATTTCAATATTAGCATTAGAGCTATTAACAGAAAGACGGTACAGTTTTATCTTCAGTTGAAAATAGCTAACTTGGTATTAGTAGCAGTGTTAGCATTGCAACATGTCAACAAGCTGTTAGCTTTAAAACTCCCATCTTAAACACCTAATAGCTCCACACCACCTTTAGCTTCTGCATAACATTATATATTGTGTAGTATAGCATCATTGCTAATACACCATGTTAGCATTACCGTCCACATTATCTCGCTACATACATTTAATATTTTGTTTGTGTGACAATTAATGTTAACATCTGCATTAGCTTGAGGGTTAGGTCACCAGGCCTCAACACAAAGACTGCCTGTGCTGGAGGTATTGAGATGCTCCAATCAGAACTTGCTGATACTCATTAGTTATGCATCCTCAAAATGTATCAAATCATCTGTTTTAGTCTCATCAGAGCATCTCAAACTGCAGGTGAAGGACCAGGACAGAGACCAGAACCAGAACTCTACAGTTACCTGATAAAGGTTTGTGAGAGGCGGGGCTTTAGCCCAACAGGACTCTCCGCCTTCTCCAAACATTGACCGTCATTTACTGAGCTGACAGTGAACACATGACATTTACATCACATGACTGATTTCAGTTATTGTCACATGCCACCGACACTAACATGTCACCAACATGCAGCCAACATGCCGCCGACATGCCGTCAACATGTGACCACTTCCTGTTGTGCAAGTATGGTTGTTAGCGTTAGCCACCTACCCGACCGTCTTGTGTGTCTCCATTAGCACCGTCCCGTCGGCCCCCGGCAACGGCATGGAGTTGTAGCGGACGTTGACCTGACTGCGGCGCAGCAGCGTCTCACGGCCCATCTTCAAGCCCTCGTACAGCACGGCCAATAGGAAGACACCGATACACGCCCCGAGCATCTCTGATTGGACCAGGGATTAATGTTGACAGAAAATAAAATCTAAAAACAAACAATATAAACATAATAAAAAGATAATTTAAATCCGTATAAAAGTACCTCCAGGTGAGTTGATGAGCAGGCCAGTGAAAAGCAGCTCCACGTTGTTGCAGCCAAAGTAGAAGGTCATCGCCTGCTCAACGGCAACAAAACATTAGTGTCACGCTATATGGAGCTATCGTATTTGCATGCAAGCGTCACCTGTCGTGACGCTGCTGTGACGTTAGCATAATGTAGCACGTGTAGGGTTTGCAAAGGGACAGAAATTTTTCGGTAAATTTCTGGAAAGTTTCCACAGGAATTTTGGCTCAGGAATTTTGAAAAAAAGAAATGTGCCTAAGTTTTTTGCAAAAGCATACAACAGGGAACTTAAATGCAGTTGAGAACAAGACTCTGCACGCCAAGCTCAGCTGGACCCTGAATGCAGCTGGTTGGAACATCGTCTGCAGAAACATAAACATAAAACGATCTGTTGTTTTTGACGTTTTTGTCATCAGTGTTGCGTCTGAACGTTTCAGCCCTTTGGCAAGAGTGAGAGCGCCGAGTTGTGCAGAGGCCAAGAGCGGTACTGCAGCCAGAGATATACATTACAGCTGCAACATATTGAAAAAAATAACTGAACTAGTTCATTTTTTGGAGCTGTGAACTTAGTTTAAAATGTTGAATTATGGACTATGAACTGAACTAGTTCATGTAGAAAGTGAACTTTCCCAACACTGTCTGTCATTAGCATATTGATTACTTTGTAAACTGAAGCCATGTTCATTTTAATACCAAGTTTATTTGTATACAGCAGACTTTTAACAGTAGTGAGAGTAGGAAGTATGTATGTCCACACAAGTACACCATCATCTTGATTATTCGCGGGTCAAAATGTCAAAAAAGTAATTTTTAAAAGTTGTATTATAAATGTTTGCATGCATGTCTGCTTATGACAAGGTAAATACAGTAAAATTACCCCAAAATTTCCAGTTAATTCCTGTCAATTCCCCCCGTATATTCCCGTGGAAAGTTTCCAACTTTAAATATTCCTGGAATTTTGCAACCCTAAGCATGTGGCCCGCTCACCATCCCCATGTGTCCGCCGTGTCCGCCGTTAACCCCTCCTCCGCCTCCGTGGTCGTGTCCGCCGCTGGTGGGCGGAGCCGCGGTGTTGTGGTGGTGGTCCATGGCGCTGTGGTCCATGGCGCTGTGGTCCATGGCGCTGTGGTTCATGTGGTTCATGTGGTCCATGTGGTCCATGTGGTCAATGCTGTAAGACACAGGCTCGAGCAAGTTAGTCAATACGCTTTAGAACAGGAGTTCCTAGGATGCTTTGCGGGGGATGGAATTCACGGTCTTCCTCGTTTAATCTCCCTTAAATTCAGAGGTGACGTCAGAGCCTCAGGTACAACACTGAGGACTCACAGCACAAACACACCCAACACATGTCCATAAATCCACTGAAAATCACAGAGGCCCGCCTCTCGGTTCTCTCGGGCGGTCTGAACCTGCAGGACATGAACTGACTTCTCTCGTGGACCAGATGGAGACGCTCTGAGCGGCGTCGCAGCAGCAGCTCAGTGACAGTCGCTCCTGGAAGTGACGCACGGACCGAGCGGTGACATCACCAAACAGACACTGTAATCCGATTGGCTCTCGAGCCCCGAGGCGACATGGAGGTAGCGAGCCAATCGGAGCGCTCTGAGGGAGCGGCCAATTCGATCAGGGAAACATTAACGAGGTCAGCCGTCACTTACCTCCCGTTAAGCCGAGTCAGCGTCACTTTGAGTTAAAGAATAAATGAAACTCTCTCTGATAACGTTCTCATAGTGCGTTTAGGCTCCGCTCAGTGAACATGAGCATTGGCTTAAGGTACATGATAACGCTCTCATGATGCGTTCAGGTGTAATCTAGTAAAATGTAGCGTTGGTGATGAACTAGAATGAATCCAGAGGTTTTCACATGAATATAAAACTTTAATTCATAATTTGTATCTGCAGCAAAAAGTAATATTTTCTCTTTTTATCTGAGTTTTATGATCGTTGCTCTGCCCTCAGTTACCCACAATCCTTTGCACAGCAGCTATATGAGCATCAGGGGGTCAAAGTTCAAGGTTCCGATGAAGCGGGTCGTCTCGGTCGGCTGAACAGCATCAAACAAAAACCTCTTTGTTCTCTGCAGAACCAACAACAACAACAGCTTTGTTTTACAATGGAAGCTTTTATTGTTTCAGACGTCAACGTCCAGAAACCAGAACCAGAACCAGCAGAACGGGTCTCTAGTGTGCACAAACTGATCAATAACTCAGATCAATAAGCGTCTGCAGAGAAAGCCTCTCCTGATTGGTTCCTCATTAAAACTCAATTTAAAACTTTATCGACATCTTTCAAAGCTCTGCAGCTTCCTCTCCTGTGCTCTGATTGGCTGATTTCAGTTCAGGTGAAGCTTAGTTAAAAAACAAAAACTTGAAGGAAGTAGAATCTCTTACCTGGCGAGCGAGGGGCAAGCGAGGGTCGAGGAGAGTGTCTGGAAGAGAGGAAGAGGGGAAAGTTTAACATACGATACAAACTGATAACAGGATCCATCGCCAATCAGGCGCCGGCATGCTTCCCAGGCAGCCAATCAGCTCACACGCTGCCTTTCAATCAGCTGCGAGTGAATGAAAACACAGAATGAACCCGGACCAGTTCAGCAGCTCTCAGGTTCTGTGATCCCATCAGTCCTGGATCCCACCAGTCTGTAAATGATTCACTTCCTCAGTAACCTGATTGACGTGTCATCAGCCAATCAGAGAGCAGCAACCCTGAACGCAGTGCAACGTGTCTGACCTTTGACCTCACGGCTGTTGAGTCTTCGTCACTGATTGACTCAGAGCTGTCTTCTTCTTCTCTCTGAGCACAGATGGAAGGACTGACCAGAGTTGACCCGGACGAGGCAGCAGGAAGTGAGCAGGTGAGCAGGACGGCGTGTAGAGTACCGGCTTCCTGATGAGGACAGAAGCATCCATTGTTCCATGAGAAGATCTGATCTCAAAGTAGCGGCACTGCTTCCGGCCCACACGCAGAGCGTCTTTGTTCTCGACTGGTTCTCCGACAACTGTTAACATGCTATTGTTTAATCGATGAGGAAACAAAGAGACAAAACATTTTCTTTCCCGTGACGCCGAGGAGACAGAGGGGGAACCTGCATCGCCACGACAACCAATCCCAGGACCCCAGGTGTGATCCCTGGCTGACCCGAACCAGCTCGGCCCTGATGCGTTCACTGGCATCACGTTCACTCTGTTACTCCTTAAAACTTCTCTGCTGTCTGAACCTGTGCAGAGGTGAAGTTGAGGAGGATGTGTGGGCTGTTATTTTTATGATGAAGCCTGCACCTTCACTGCTTAAATAAACCATGATGAGCTATTGACTGAGTCTGTGATCTTTCAGGAGCGGCTCATTGTTTCTTCATGTCTGTTGTTGTTTTACACGAGTGACGTCATCTTTTCTTTTCTTGCTGTTGTTTTCTGTCTCGTGGACTTCATTGTTCTCTCCGTCTTCCTGTCAACTAATTTACCTCATGAGGAGACCAGAGGCCGGAGGGTGCCTCTTCTCACCTGTGCCCTCCCCAGTGCCCTCATCTGTACCCTTCCCTGTACCCTCGGCGTGTCACTAGTCCCTGTTTAGTCCACTGCAGGTGTCGTATGTGAAAGCCAAATGTACCCTCCCGGTTCTGAAACCGCCGCAGGTTCGACTCTCGCATACCCCTGCCTTTGACTTTTGGGCACGAACACCCACAAACCAAACTGTGTTTTTGTTACAGTCGCGGACGGGGGGCTCGTGCGCAGCAGCAGAGGTCAGTCACACACACACACACACACACACACACACACACACACAAACACACACACACACCACATACCACGCGCACACACACACACACACACACACATGAACACACACACAACAGAGTCGCCAGCTCACCTGGAAGGCTTCCGGGTTTCCTCTGCCTCGAAACGCGACGTTGAATAAAACAAACAAAACGGAAGAAGAAAAGAAAGAAGAAGAAAGTGGTTCGTCTCTTCAACTTCTCCTCTTCACCGTCTGCTCTCTGCCGTCGTTTCCGTTAACCTCTGCGTCATGACGTCATCACGCAACACGCAGGGCGAGTTGAGGGGCGGAGCTTCGTTAGAGCCACGTTGTCGTGGTTTATGAGTCACGTGACTAGAATCCCGGAAGAAGATGCTTTATTTAATTATTTTATTTTTACATGTAGAATTTAATAAATTGTCAATAACAAACAGTTACATACATTAGCATACAGTTAATACAACAAGCCAGGAGGGCAACCGCAGAGACAGAAAACACCAAGGCACAAACTGATTATGTAACTACAAACATAATTTAATATGGATAACATTTATATTACAGAATACATTACGTGTGTATTCATCACATTGTATTTATTCATTATATTTCTATGATATTAATTTATATATATTTATATAAGTATATAAGTAGAGGATCAGCCTTAGACAAAACATTGCAGCCAGTCAAAGAGCAGCTTCAGAGATTCAGCCAATCAATATTCAGTTTAATATTTTCTCATCACTTCACAAACATCAACAAGAAGTCATCAGAACAACAGGAAGTCACATGCTCTCACAGTAAGCAACCAAAACAGGAAATGCATAAGTTTTTCCACATTAAAAGCCTTTCCACATTCTCCAGCCAATCAGGGTTGAGCGTAGAGATCAATCAGCCAGACTTCATGGATTATTCTATATTAATTAATATGATCAGATTTCTCTTCAGACTTCATGGAGACAGTGAAGGAAGACTTTTATTAGTTAGTCAAAGAAACATATTTAAATATAAATATTTGGTAAACATCAAAACAACAGTAACAACATTTATTATCAACGTCTTCGCTCGCGGCAGGACAACAGGAAGAGACGCAAAACCGTCAAAACAAAACTTCACATTTTGGCCAAAATTTTGTTTGAATTATTTTAAGTATTTTTCATCTGATTTAAGCTAACGTCTCCTCCGGTTGCCCTGCCCCAGCTCCTGTGGAGGCTCCGCCCCTTTCCCCTCTGTCCCCGCCCCCTCAGCCGGCCACACGGTAGTTGGCGTGGAACTCCGGCTGGATGTCGCAGACGCGGCGCAGCAGCTCGCCCAGCACCGCCTCTCGGTTGCCGCGGTAACTGGCCTGGATGCGGCTCATGCGCTCCACCGTGTCGCGGTCCACCTCCACCGCGCTGTTGCCGTGGGAACCAAGGGCCTGGGGCGGAAACGGAGTTTAAACAATAAAATTAGTTTTGAAAATATGAGATTAACCGGAAGAATGAAGAAACTAAAACCATTAAAATTAAAAATGTATTTGAAATTACGAGGAAACTGGAAATATTTTGTTTATTTGATCTAAATATAAAATAAACATTAAAAATAAATATTACGTTCAATGCATATATACATATAAATACAAATATTTGAGGAGAAGCTGAGGTAGAAAGTTACATTAAATATTAACAACTAAGAATACCATTAGTACTATGAATACTGTGAGTACTACATTTTGAATATTAATAAAAACATGAAGGAAAACGAGTTAAACATAACCCTAGTATACTAGTAGTACACTATAGTAGTGGTATTATACACATACAGCTCGTCTACTATACTAGTAGTATATTATAGTAGTAATACTAGTAGTACACTATAGTAGTATTATATACGTACAGCAGCCTCTTTGGTCTTGAACTCTTTTTCTCTCTGAAGTCGATATTGTTCAATCTCAGCTTGAGCTTCTTCCTTTGCCTGCTTCAGACGACGGTTCTTACCTGAGAGGATCAATATACAAATAAATATACAAACATACATATACACACACGTAATTAATTTAGATAGATAGATAGATAGATAGATAGATAGATAGATAGATAGATAGAGAGATAGAGAGATAGAGAGACAAACGCTGGTACGGACTGTTTATACTGAAGGTGTTTCTTTTATTTTGTCTCCGTTAGCTCTGACTCTTTATCACGTGACGTGGTCTCCATATCCCATGATGCTCAGCGGCTGACTCATTAGCGGTCAGCTGCTAAACATGCAGATACAAATATCTATTTTATACAGTAATGGCAGAATACAACAATAAATGAATGATAATAAGCAGATTATGATTTATAAAACAAACTAAAGAGTATGTGTATAACTTACAAAATCCATAACATCTTCATCAGGACAGAAAACCAAACTGCTTTTAAAATTACGTGAATTATAGAAAGTAATCAAGCTTTTCGTGTTTAGTTATCCAAGTTGAGGACACATTCTTTAATTCGGCGCATGTTTAATTTATAAAGACTCTCGGTATCAAGGTGAAATATCGATATGTATGATCGAGCACCGCGGCAGAGCGGTCCAGACTGCGTCATAAAAACAGACATTTTAACACAAACACGTGACGTGAGGAGGACAGACGGCGAGCCGATGTCAAACGCGGAAGTGGATGACCCATGTTGATCTCCAGATCGATTAAATTCATCTAAAATATAATAAAACAGAAGCAAACAACCTCTAAACGCTCTGATTTCTTAATGGGTTTCGGCTCAATAGGCCGCGGCGGACTCACGCTTGCGGGCCTCGGCCACCTTCTCGGCCGCCCTCTTCTCGGCCTGCAGCAGCTGCTGGATGCCCTGGGACTGACTCGCCATGGTGGAGGAGCGGTGGAGCGAGCAGAAGAAACAACGACGGGAGCAGCGAGACGAAGGTCGACGAGGATCTGTCTTTTTTCCGCTGAGAGTCAGCTGATGACGCGTGACGTCACGCTGCGGGCGGGTCATATGATCGTCTTCTTCTTCGTCTTCTTGGTGGTTTACCGCCACCTGGTGGTCCGGAGTTTAAACCAACGATAACGTTTCATCTATTGATCTATTGACCGCTTCTCGGATTATCAAGTGATAGAAGAAATACTACAATTTATAAATACTCTGTTAAAGTCAGAGAACTAGTAGTTACTGACGAATTTCAGGATATTATAAATCATGTAATTTATTTTGTATTTTACAATGCTATGAGCTTAATTGTATACACTTAATGCCTGTTTCTCTGTTCATGTGTATTTGTTTTAATTCTATTGTTTTTAGTTGTAATCTTTAATGAAATTACAGGATGATTAAAGTTATATTTTATCTTATTTTCTTCTCACTGGTCACTGACGGGTAATAAACAAGGATATTATGTAGAAAACATAATTTTAATAAATAATTTTAATAAATAAAAAAGAAGACATAATTCCAAAACGTATTTTATTTTATATATAAAAAAACAACAGGTAAACATGAGATAATCTGGTGGTGGTGACATCACTCAGACAGCCAGAGCTTGAAGGTCCGGTCGTACGAGCAGGTCGCCACCAGCTTTCCGTCAGGAGACACGTCCACGCCCATCACCTGGGACAGGACACGGTTACGTCGTCATTTATCCAACTCTGTGTGTGTGTGTCTGTGTGTGTGTGTGTGTGTGTGCACCTTGCCCTCGTGTCCAGCGAGCGTCTTCAGCGGCGTCCAGCCCGGGTGACTCCAGATCTTTGCTGTGTTGTCGTACGCTCCGGTCAACAGGAAGTGACCGTCTGTGGCTGCGCACAAACAAACAGGAAGTGAGGTTAGAGACAGAAACAGGAAACATTTTTTGTAAATTAAACCGAAAAGTAAAGAATATTTTAGATAATGTACTTTATTAACCAGCAGAGAAATACAAAAAAAGGGAAAATGGGAATATCGCAAAAATAAATTCATAAAATTTCATAAACTGAACTAAACTAAACTAAATGATAGTAAAATAAATACAATACTAATTAAATCATTAATGAAACAAAGCAAAATCAATAATGAACGAAGTATAAAAACAAAGATTGTTTACGTTGGAAGCGGACAGAAGACAGCAGGTTCTGGTGGGCGGGGACTGTGTACAGACACTTCCTGGTTCTCAGCTCCCACACCTTACAGGTGTTATCACCGCTTCCTGTTGCCAGGTGATACCTGAGAGATCAGAATATTAAATACTTTAAACGTTTGGATTTAATCACAAAAAACATGAAATCTGTCAAAACAAAAATGAACAAAATAAAATTTAACTATCTGAACAATAATGCTCTCTGATTGGCTGTGTGTTGAGCGTGCTGCTCTCTGATTGGCTGTGTGTTGAACGTGCTGCTCTCTGATTGGCTGACCCGTTGGGGGAGAAGTGCACGCTGTAGATCTCCCTCAGGTGTCCTTCCAGGAACACGATGCAGCGTCCAGTCCGAAGGTCCCACACCCTGCCGAAAGCATCCAGGCCTCTGATTGGACAAGAGCAGAGAAGGCGGGGCAACAGTGAGATGGAGAGAGATGATTGGTCAGTGGAAAGTATAGAGACTAGTACACTGTGTATGCACTAAAGTATGTGTACTACAGTGTGTACTGCAGTGTGTGTGTGTGTGTACCCAGTAGCAGCCAGGGACCCGTCTGGGTGGAAGTGGATGTCGTGGACTCCCTTGCTGTGTCCCTCCTGGTGCAGAATTTCCTCCTGGACTTCCAGGTCCCAGAGCCGCCACGAGTTATCATAGCTGAGGACACACAGGACTGAGTGTACTAGTACACACACAGGTAGTACTGAGTGTACTAGTACACAGACATACACAGTACTGAGATATACACAGATACAGTACTGAGTGTACTAGTACACAGATACAGTGGACCCCATTAGGACCAGTTTACCTGGTGGTCCCCAGGAACCTGCCAGAGGGGTGCCAGGCCACTCTGGAGACTCGGTCACTGTGGCCCTCGATGTCAGCCACCGGCTCATCGCTACGGAAACAAGAGAGGCGGATAGGCGTGAACACAATCACAGAGCAGGAAGTGGTTTATTATTGTCTCCTTATCTCATCTCTCTTCTCCTCATATCCCCCTTCCTCGCCTCCTTGTCCCCTACCTCTCCTCCTTGTCTCTTCACCCTCGCCTCCTACCTACCCACCCTCTTGTCTCTGCCCCCCTGCCACCTTTGTCCACCCTCCCCCATGGCTCATCATGCCCCCTCCCCTCCACACTTGTCGTCGTCATCGTCATCTCCCCCTTCCTTCCTGTCCCTCCTCCTTTCTCTCCTCCCTCCCTTGTCTCATCTTTACCTCCTCTCCTTCCCTTCTTCCCTCCTTCCCCTCCTCCCTCCCTTGTCTCATCATTCCCTCCTCTCCTCCCTCCTACCTCTCCAGGTTCCACAGCTTCACAGACCCGTCAGTAGCGCAGGAGGCCAGGTTGACGTCTGATTGGTCGAGAGAGACTCCCGCCTCTGGGCGGAAAACGATCGCACCGACGTTGGTGCTGTGTCCTTCAGCCAATATATATTATATACACACACACACACACACACACACACACACACACATACAGACATAAATATTTATTTAAATAAAATATGATTTAAAATAATTGCATACATTAACCAATAATAAATCAGTCATAAATGGTGAAGCCCTGCCTACCTCTGAGCGTGCGGATCAGGTTACAGTCGGGGACGGACCACAGCTTACACAGGCCGCTCCTGAGGGGTTAGCATGTAGCATGTTAGCTTCAGCACAACATCACATCTTCATTCAAATACTAGGCTAAAAAGGGGCGGGGCTTGTCACCAGGAGGCCGTGGCCAGCATCTTGGAGTCGGCGCTGAAATGGCAGAAGCTGATTGGTCGATCGTCTCCGATCTGACTACAGAAGTTGTTCAGATTCTGCAGAAGAAGAAGTTTGTTGTTCGGCGATAACGACGTGTTGTAATGAATATTAACACACGTTTGTATATATGTATATTCTCACCCTCAGACTGTTCTGCAGCTCTTGTTGCCGGATCGCCCTCGTTGCCTCGGCAACCTCCCTGTAAGCGCGTGCAGCCTCCAGACGTGTTATCGCCCTGACGACCAATCACAGCGCAGCTTGAGTCACAGCTAATCAGAGTTCTCTAAACTTCTCTCGTCGCACGCTCGCACATGCACGCACACATGCACGCACACATGCACACATGCACACACACACACACCTGACTCACCGTGGCAGAGAGTATTTGGCCAACCAGAGGCGAGCGTCCTTCAGGGAGGCGGAGCCTTCGTGGTACCACGTCTGCTGGCACTGTGGTTGGTCAGAAAGACAGAACACGTTTACTGTGACAGTTTAAGTTCAGGTGTTTGTGTGAGTGTGTGTTTGTACATTGTGTTTCTGTGTGTACATTGTGTTTCTGTGTGTACATTGTGTGTGTGTGTGTGTGTGTGTGTGTGTATATGTGTGTGTGTGTGTGTGTGTGTGTGTGTGTGTGTGTGTACCTCGTCCTGTGACCTCTTAGCTCTCTCTTCGTCTCTCCTGGATTTCTTCAGAGCATCCGGACCGACAACAGACAGAACACCACGGAGTCTGACCACACAAACAAACAAACACACAAACAAACAAAGGAAATTATGTTTCTGATCCATTCAATATAAAACACGTCACCATGCCGACCGACTAAAACATCAAGGAAAATTATTTTAAAAGTGTAAAATGTGACTTTTATAGTAAAAAAATAGTTGTTGTTGTATTTATTTAATAAAGAGAAGACCTTCTACCTCTCCCGGCGGTCAGCTGGTCCTTCTCCAAACAATATGATTGGCTCCCCGAGCGCCCGCAGGCCGGCCTTCACCTCGGCGTCATCGGTGGACACGGTGATCTGCCGCGCTCGCCGCCGCTGCTCGAAGGCGGCGAGCGCGTCGTTCTGCCGCTCGCTGACCCGCTCCTCCAGCTCCAGAGTCTCTCCTGCAGGGCATCATGGGAAATGGAATCTCGCACATACTATATATATATATATATATATATACATATATATTTATATATTTATGGACCGACCTGACGACAGGTTGATGTTTCCCGCCTTGATGCCGGCCTTCACCGCGTCACCGCCGCGCCCTGCCTCAGAGCTCAGGCGCTCGCGCTCCTTCTCCTCCAGACTGCCGTAGAACACACGCGTCCTCTTGGGGGCCGGTGCCACGTCCTCATCGTCAGACATCTTTATCACTGCTGCTGGGAAACATTAGGACACTCATTTAAATACATACTTAAGTCAATATTGAAACATCAATTTAAAATACAATCCATGAATAAATAACATGTTTTATCAATACTTATATGTATACATATGCGTTTTAAAAACACATATATGTATACATATATATATACATATATATATATATATATATATATATATATATATATATATATGTATACATATGCGTTTTAAAAACACATATATGTATACATATATATATACATATATATATATATATATATATATATATATATATATATATATATATATATATATATATATATATACATACACATATATATATACATATATACATACATATATATATACATATATACATACATATATATATATATATATATATATATATATATATATATATATGAATTAAAAATACAAAATAAAGTAGTGATTTAATTTCACATTTCGTCCAGTAAACTTAATTTCCTTCGGGCCGCAACACACTCAAGCAACGTGTTTATTACTAACGGTTAACGATCGATAACCAATAAGTTATCTGGTCCATTCGATGTGTTTTACATGTTTCATCATCGTTCATTGAGCCGAACCACACAACGACACGCAGTCCCGAGTCTGTGAGGTGTTTAGCTCTGAGGAACGAGACAAACCACCACAAGCAGAGACTCAGTCTAAAATTCTGCGCTTTTCTAACGCAGTTTGGTGGAAACTGAAGCAAAGCGCGCAGCGTGGCTAACACAGCTATTGTTAGCATTAGCTCTCAAAAGGAGCAGAAAAGTGTGCGTCACGTGAGCCGCACCTAAGCCGACACGCGCCACTGCTGATAACTATTAAAATAAAACAGTCGTGAAACCGCATTTTAAATTCAATCAAACTGACCTGTGAAGAGAAACGATGCGGCAGCGTCTCCGAGCGAAGTGACCCGGATGTAAACACGTCATCCACTTCCGGGTCAGAGGCTACTTCTTCCGGTGGACAAAGCTGCGGCACAAAAACACGAGAGGAAGGAAAACCCGGGGAAAATATTGCTACAACTTACCTGCCAGGTAACATTACAGACGTTTGTCTCACCTGTTAAAGAGAGAGGGACCGGTTACCTGTTTCCGGTTGAAGTCAATGGTTCTACCTGTTACTGCGGTCAAGTGAGCCCACATTCGCCGAGTGAACCTCAATTGCAATTCTGAATGCAACACTAATCAAGGTGCTACGGTACGGGGGCGGTACGCAGCTCAAAGAAGCGAGAGAAGCCGAGCTCAAAAGCTCAAATTAAATGATATTCATATTTAAACTTGTAAATCAAAAGTACAACGCAGCCTGGTACTGACTGACCCCAGCTCTGTTCATGTAAATGGACATGAGAAAAGTGACTCATAATGTCACAATTTCCAAGTACCATGTACATGGCCATGAGATTTCACTGTACAGTTTTGGAGGAAAGTGACTTCAAAGTCATCTTACACGTAATAATGATATTCATAATGTCACAATTTCCATTATTCAAACTGCTATAAAAACAGATCCTTACATTTGTAAATTAAAGTCACAATGCAGCCTTGTTCATGCTGACCTCTGCCATGCACATGTACTTAGCCATGAGATTTTACCGTACAGTTTTGGAGGAAAGTGACTTCAAAGTCATCTTACATGTAATAATGGTATTTATAACTTTGCTAAAATTACAAGCCAGATACACTTTCAATAATGATGTATGTGTGTTTTCATAATTAACATGAATAGTGTGTCTTTTATCTGATTGTTTGTAAAGGTTTGATATTAGAAGATGTTGAGAAGGAAACCGACTCGTCTGGAGCTGAAGATCGACGACACGGAGGAGTTTGAGAGTGTCAAGAAGGAGCTCGAGGTTTAAATCACTTTTATACACCTGTCCATCAATACGTCAATGTCAATCAATACCGTCGACATCACTTCAACTATATTCAGTGTTTATCAGCTGACGTGAAGAAACCTCCTGATAAGTTTCTGTATTGATTATTAATGATCCTTTTACAGGCCAGGAAACGTCAGCGAGAGGAGGCGGAGTCAGGGGGAGTGGGAGGACCTTCAGTCATCAGCGTCGACGTCATCGGGGGCGGAGCCTCAGCTTCTTCCTCTACAGCAGCATCGAGGGCGGAGCTTATTAACGAGCGAATCGGCTACAAGCCCCACCCCAAACCGGCCACGCTGCCCACCTTGTTTGGAAGTTTACAGTTTTAATAAATAATTAATGATTGAAATCGGTTTCAATGGTATTTATTATTTATAATCGTTATGTATTTGATCCATTTAGTCTGTTAAGTTTCAATAAAGTAAACTTAAGTGTTTAAATACAATTTACATAATAAACTCCCGAATCTTTTAATTGGAACTTGTAATGAATTAAAAACAAACATCACACCACGGTTGTTCGTATGATTTGTTTAATTTTCATAATAAATGCTACGATAATATTTTTTATAAAGAAACAAATATAAAAGACAGTCGGTTAGTGTTAAACTGAAGAAACATCGTGAACGTATTTACATGAACAGTAGGTGGCGCTGCGGAGCAACGACGTCACTAACATTTAAGTTCCGCCCTCACAGTCCAGGAAGTGATTCTGACCAATCAGGACTCACAATTAATTAACACAAATACAAGTCTTTCTATTTGTAGTTTATACATATTTATATTAAACTTTATTTTCTAAACATTGACAATATTTCAGTTTTCATGACAACCAGGAAACTTTAAGTGCTGATGATTTATTTTATATCATTTTATATATAATTTGTATTTAAGAATTGTTTTGGAGCTGCATCTCATCAGACAAATATTTTTTTACTTTGGTTTAGAAATAATACAAGTAAACTTCACAATAAAATGAAAATAAAATGCTTAAAAACAAAAAAATGTTTGTTTTACATTTCAGAGACAATTTTTTGAGCCGTCAACAAAATACTTGAAATCACTGATTGGTCAAAAACATTTCCTAAAAATAAAAATTGGTCAAAGTGGGCGTGGTCTAAATGATGATAGACAGCTGTGGTTTTCAAAATAAAGGTCAGTTTGTGACAGCCATCAGCGTATCTGAGAAACGTTTAAAAACATAATAAATAAAGATAAAAATAAAATAAAACTGTTTAGTGTTGACAGCTGATTGGTCCTCAGCCGTGGAGACGGTTTTAGTGTTCATGCTGTTACCACGGTTACAGTAGTGAGGGGGCGTGGCCTAAAGTATTCTGTACAAAGTTGTTTGTGTGCTCCACACAAACTGCAAAAGGTTTTTCAAAATAAAACAAACGATTAAATGATTTATTCACAAATAATTGAGTTACGGTATTTGTCTTTTTTCTGTGCCGTCTTCTTTGATTGAAGCTGTTCGACTTTGAGCTGTTTGTTGAACTCAGGAAACTGCTAAGGGCTTCTGGGAACGAGGCCGCCTGAGGGTCATGTGACTGAGGCCGAGCTAGCATCACTGCTAGTGTGCTAATCAAGTACTCATTAATTTGTAAAGCTGCAGATGGTAATGCTTCCAAATAACGCTTTTTTCTTCTTCTTAAAATCTGATAGTAAAATGTTAATAACTGTTAAAA
Source organism: Clinocottus analis (assembly GCF_023055335.1). Lineage (NCBI taxonomy): Eukaryota > Metazoa > Chordata > Actinopteri > Perciformes > Cottidae > Clinocottus > Clinocottus analis. The sequence goes on along the minus strand of NW_027176232.1, from coordinate 66,998 downwards.
GCAGAAGAAGAAAATAAAATCTGAGTGCATCTGAACATGTTAACAACGTGCTAACATGCCATTAACCCTCGCTACAGTCATGCCAAGCTATTAGCTCCATTAAACCAGGCTCCACTTCCTGTTTGACCAACAAGTATTTAGAGTTTTTGGAAAAGATGCTAACATAGCATATGTTTATGCTAACGTGTTTTAACTGAAATGAGTCCATCAGCGGCTAAAGATACATTTTTGTGTTTCTGGATGTTTGTTCTCAACTGTTTTTGTTTTTACCAAAAGACACACCCACGCAATGGCCACGCCCACCTCCAAATCAAAACAAATCTTCTTTGCTGACTACACTCTGTCATCACTTAATAAAGGCCGTGAGGTTGTGCGATGACGTCATCACTACTTTATGGCATTGAGGTTGTGTGATGTCATCACTTCTTGGTGGAGGCGAGGCTGTGCGATGATGTCGTCACTTCTTCTTGAGGGCGGCGAGGTCGCGCTGCAGCTCAGAGAACTTTGGCCGGTCCTCGGGGCTGTAGAGCCAGCAGCGCTGCATCACTTTGTACACGTCGTCAGGGCAACACTTTGGACAGGACATCCTGTAACCTAGCAACCGGGAGGAAAGAGACACGTCACAACCTTCTGCTTACAAGACGGTTTGAGCTAATGAACGTCTAGCGATGCTTTACCTTTCTCCACCTGCTCTCGGGCCTGCTGATTGGTCATCCCAGGATAAGGACACACCCCCAGGCTGAAAGTCTCCCACAGCAGGATCCCGTAGCTCCACACATCGCTGTCAGAGCTGTAACGACCTGCAGCAGCCAATCACAGAGCAGGACCCATCAGCAGCCAATCACAGAGCAGGACCCATCAGCAGCCAATCACAGAGCAGGACCCATCAGCAGCCAATCACAGAGCAGGACCCATCAGCAGCCAATCACAGAGCAGGATTCATCAGCAGGGATTACCGTAGTTCAGAGCCTCCGGCGCCGTCCACTTGATGGGAATCTGCTTGAGGCCAGAAGACGAGTAGATCCCATCGTCTTCCTGGCGGCTCATCCCAAAGTCACTGATCTTCAGGACGCTGCCGTCTCCCACCAGACAGTTCCTGGCTGCCAGGTCCCTGCAGACAGACAGGTGAGAGAAGGTTAATATTCTCAGGTAGGGAACCATGAATTGTTGTAAGAACAGAACCAGCAGCAGGTGTGCAGACTCACCTGTGGATGCAGTTCTTGCTCTCCAGGTACGCCATGCCGGCAGCAGCGTCCACCGAGAAGCGAACCAGCTGCTTCGTCTTCAGGTCGTCCTTCTTCTTCCTCAGAAAGGACAGGAAGTCTCCACCTGAGTGACGCCTCAGCCGTTAGAAACCGACCAATGAGAACACAACACAGTGCATAAGCTCCACCCACCAGGAACCAGCTCCATGACGATGTAGATGGGCTGCCTTTGCGTGCACACGCCGATTAGCTTCACGATGTTGGGATGGTCATACTGCTTCAGAATCCTGCAGCCAATCACACGACAGAGATATATCATTACAGAAATATGTACTGATCGATCAATGTATCGATGTATTGATAGATGTACTGGTGTATGTATTGATCATGCTGACCTGGCCTCAGACAGGAACCTGATCTTCAGCTCTGGAGGTAAATCTTCTTTACAGGTTTTGACAGCGACCGGTGTTTTGTCGCGCTGCAGAGTGCCGATGAACACCTCGCCGAAGTTACCCTGGCAACCAGCAGACAGCAAGGCATGATGGGAGACGGAGAGAGAGCACAACGTTACAGAGCAAAACAACAACAACATGACAGAACTGCAGAGCAGTGGTTGAATAACAGGAAACAGGAAGTGAGGTCACCTTTCCCAGCAGCTCCCCCAGAACGACGTCCTCGTGGTTCAGGATCCACTTTTTATCCTGTAGAGACAAACTGCTCTCTCACCAGACTCCACAAAACAAGAAAATGTTCTAAAACATCTTGGACTGGGCATTTTTTATATTTTCTGACATCTTATATAGACAAACAATGAATTATAAATCACTTATGACACTCATTCTAAATTAAAGCAGAGACGATGCCCATCAGCTCACAACAGAAAAGGAGCTGAACAGCCCTCAGCCATCAGGCCCTTCGTGTAAATAAATCATGTATAATCTTGCCCTTGTAACTATTTCATCGGCATGTCGCTGTCTATGAGAACGACATCTTCCTCAACCTGGCTGTGATGATCAGCGAGCATCACTGAGGTCATTCTTTAGAGGTGAGAACAGACTGATTACAAAAGCTGGAGGGAATCTCTTTCCCCTTTGTCGTTCATGGGGGAGAAAAATGATAAGGAGTCGTTTAAAAAAGTTTCAGGAGAAGCCGTTAGTGGCATTTTAGATACAGTTTGGAAACAATTAGAAGTTGCAATACACCCAATTAAAAAGTAATTAATCCCAGCCACTGCAGAGATGCCCCGCCCTTCTGCCAACAGAAGCATTCAAGCCTCTCGTTGAAGCCGCTGTTTCCAACATGGCCAAGCGTGCAATGCACCTCCTCAGTGCTCACTGAGCAAGTGGTGTGCTGTAGTGCGCTCTGTGTGTGTGTATATAAATAAAACAGGGTTACCTTGACGACGGCGTTCAGCAGCACGACCCCAGACTTCTTGGTGATCAGCTGTTTGGAGCTGAAGTGATGCTCGATGAGCTGAGGGATGGTGGAGAAGCCCGTACCCTCAAAGCGGTACTGACTCTACGAGAGAGAGAGAGACAGAGAGAGAGAGACAGAGACAGAGACAGAGACAGAGAGAGAGACAGAGAGAGAGAGACAGAGACAGAGAGAGACAGAGAGACAGAGAGAGAGACCTTCATATATAATTCAGCCTCTCTCGGCCGACAGCAGACCGTCACTTATTATTTATATATTGTCATTAAAGAAAACTTTAATCTGTTATAAACATTATAATCTGTATTTAAAATACAAAATATATTCAAGAAACAAAAACAACAATTATAACAATTCATAAAGAGAGAGGTAATAAATACACAGATGTACACATATAAATGTGTGCATGTATACGTTTGTGTGTGTGTGTGTGTGTGTGTGTGTACGTACGTCTGCGTACTGGATGATGAAGTGTCTCCGCTGCTCGTCAGAGAACACAGACAGGACGTATTCCCCCGGCTTGCCGTGACTCTCCCTCACCAGGAAGTCTCCCTGCTGCCGCAGCAGCTCCTGGGCTTCTGTGCGCGGGATGGCGCCGTGGTACCACTCCTGCTCCGCCAGGGGGCGCTCTGACGTGGGGATGACGTCAAAGAACTGCTGCGGGGGACGACGACAACAAAACCTTCTTATTGTGTAGAAACCATGACGACTTTCTGGTTTGATCGACTCACCACGGTGAGTGTTGAGGAAGATGCTACGACGTTAGCGTAGCGTCGATCAAACCAGACTCCATTCAGAAAACAAGCGTTTGCGCGTCGTCTTACAGAGAAAACTAACAACACGTGAATTTTTACTTTTTAATGAATCTGCATGATTACAACGTTATTTCGTCTTCCTTTTCATCTGGTTACACGCAGTTAAATTATAGCTAAAGAGTTCATTTAGTTCTCACCGAGGTGGAGGAGCCCAGCATGGCTTTAGGGGATCGGATCATTCCGGCCAGAGAGTAACGCAGTGTGTCAAACCGAGAACTCCTCTCCTTCGTTTTGTCCTGAACACACACAGACGATGTCCGTCAGGGAAAACTTTATGAAACACAGTTTCAGCTCGTTACGCCTTTATTTTGAAAGCTCTTCCTGCTGGTGTGGTGTTTACCGTGGACCCGACGGAGCGGGCGTCGTCTTCGTAGGGCATTGCGGGCGGAGGAGGAGGCTGCGGCGGGGAGGCGGCGGCCATCTTGGAGTCCAGCAAGGCCTTCTGGGAGGCGAGGCGCGCCTCGGAGCCGCGTAGCGATTGGACGGCGTGGTGGAGCTCCAAGACAGACAGCTTCTGACTGAGCAGCAAGACGCAGCTGGAGAGAGAGACAGACAGTCAGGAGAGAGACAGACACAGACAAACAGACAGTCCTCTTCCTCACTCACTCGCTCTTCCTCTCGCTGTGCTGACTCGTCTGGATCTTAGTGTCGAGGTCGTTGGCCAGCGCCTCCTTCGTCCGCAGGTTCTGCTGAGTCAGAGACAGCTCCTCCGATGCCGACGCCAACCTGAGGAAGAGGGAGGCGTCAGACACCAGAGGGAGGAGTCAGAGCCAAAGAGGGTATGAGTCAATACTGGAAAAAGTATAATTCTTGCACGTAAACAAATAGCTTAACCTAATTCTATCATGGAGGTCAGTGTTCGTTCCTCACCATGTGATCTATGACATCACCAGCAGCGTGTGCTTCTACTCACATGGCCTGCAGGCTGTCGGCTGTCAGCGTGTTCCAGAGGATCTCGTTGGCCGGCAGGTTGTCCGTGTCGTCCGACAGCGATGAGTCGAACTCCACGCTGAGCTCCTGAGCCTCCGGAGACCTGGACACACACACACACACACACCCCGTTACCACGGTGACACGAGCAGCGACACGCCCCCTCACCGCGTGGTCGTGCCAACTGACCGGTAGGCGTCGATGAAGTGTTGGTACTCGGCCAGCGGGTCGATCTGCTCCACGGCCGCCGAGATCTCCTGATGCACCTTTACGATCTCCTCCGTCAGCAAGCTGCTGATCTCACAGTACTCCTCCAGGATGCTCTTACTGCAGGAATACACACACACACACACACACACACACACACACACACACACACACACACACACACACACACACACACACACACACACACACACACACACACGTGTCTAAACACATCTCATAGTACTCCTGCTCTTCCTGCAGGAATACATATGTATGTAAAAAAGAATAAGGTCATGTGACTCACAGGGCCAGCGTCATGTCCTCCTGCATCCTCTGCAGCGCGTCCAGCAGAGCCGGGGCAGCGCGGCGCCGGTGCTCTTCCTGCAGCGTGCGGGCGCCGCCCACTGCCAGCACGTACTGGTTGTGCAGGTTGTGCAGCTTCGCCGTTGCCTTGTCGTAGCGCTCACGGGCACGCTCCGTCTCCCGGCCTGCGATTACACGAAAACAAATTACAATAACAACAATATTTACAGAACCCTGAAGACAGCACTAGGTACTAGTAGAGAGCAGAACCTTTGGTCAGCGCCTCCCGGTACTTGTCTCTGGCGTTGTTGGCGTCGCGGCTCAGCTGACGATACGCCGCCTTCAGCTTGTCCAGGTCAGTCCTGGTTACCTAGCAACAAAGTCATCATCTAGGACGGGTATGGACGAGGCAACGCACCCTCAGTACTGTCTTACAGGACTCACGTGCACCCTCAGTACTGTCTTACAGGACTCACGTGCACCCTCAGTACTGTCTTACAGGACTCACGTGCACCCTCAGTACTGTCTTACAGGACTCACGTGCACCCTCAGTACTGTCTTACAGGACTCACGTGCACCCTCAGTACTGTCTTACAGAACATGAGCACATACCATATCTCTCTCTCTCTCACACACATTTACAATAACACAGACACACACCTTGTGGTTGTGGCTCTCCAGCTGTTGATGAAGACTCTGGTAGCTCTTCTTCACCTGCTGCTTGTCTCGGATCAACGTGGCCAAACGGTGCAGAGGACCAGAGTTCAAATCATCAGCGTGACTCCTCATGACCCGACCCAAGGCCTCCGTCTGACGGATCACCTGAGACCAGGACTGAGAGAGAAAGAGAAAGACTGAGACCATGACAGAGAGAAAAGGAAGGAGGGAGGAGAAGGAGAGCAGGACTGATGCAGATCCACGTGGACAGGTGAGTCCTCTCACCTTGCTCACGGTGCTAACGTAATCAGCAGCTTCATGTTTTTCAGTTTGCTGAGTCATGCTGAGCAGCAGAGCAGCATACTCTTTATCGCTCTTTACGCGCAGCGTCATGAAGCGCTTCACCGTCTCCAGCAGCTAAGGGGCGACATACAGGTATACAGGTAGAGAACAGAGTACCTGAACAGGTAGAGAACATTATGACTCTTCACAGCCAGTAAAACCAAACAGTGACAGTACCTTTAACTCCCAGTCCTGCAGCTTCAATAATCCCTCGTGAGAATTCCTTAAATCCCGACCGAACCCCATCCTGAATCTCACACACACACACACACTCGCTTGCTCAAACACACACACTCTTTATCTCTCTCTAAAGGCGAGGGCGGAATGATCTCATGGTCGTCTGTGGAGAGAATTCATAACGATTAATAGAGTTAAAAGATGAGTTAATACAGATGAATACATCTGTAGACGTAGAATAATACTGTGGAATTTCACTCAATAAACAGTTTATTTCTGGGTTAATGTTTTGTGTTATTGATACTTTAAATGCTCAGAAAGCTTCTCAATCAGACTGGTTCCTAAATGTTTGTATCTTTAACTTCCGGTTGAAGCGGAAAACAATCAGTAACAAGTGTCCAAATAAAAGTGTTAGGCAGAGAAACAATTATATAATATACCCAAAGTCACCTCTCATTATTTCAACTCTTTAAATATCCTCCATGTTGTTTTAACGTTACATTAAAGCTAAAAATGTTTTTTTTAAAGCTCCTTTAACGACTTTGAACACATTCACAAGTCTTCGGAGGCGTGAGCGTGAAGCTACGCTAACGCTAGCCGCTCCTCCCATTGAAAACACCAGGGAAGAGAGGCTAGCAGACCAACTGTGTACCTTTCCTAGCAAATAACCCCCGAGACAAACAAACAAGTAAACAACCGGACAAACAAGCTCACGGTGCTCGGAAGGAACAGAACCGGAAGCAGGCGGAGAGTTGCGGAGCAGCTTCGGTGTTTTTCACGCTTTCTTCTCCGCTTGATTACCCCCGCGAGGCGCGTGCGTGCTGTGGGCTTCTGGGTCGCTCACCGAGGTCCTCTGCAGTCCTCCGCCGGGCTCATTCCCTCCGCTTCTCCGGGGTTTCCTCCGCTATTTCCCCAGTTATTCCCTCCAGTG
>NW_027176232.1:40000-55000 GCF_023055335.1 Clinocottus analis | reverse complement strand
AGATTATAATGTTTATAACAGATTAAAGTTTTCTTTAATGACAATATATAAATAATAAATAATAAGTGACAGTCTGCTGTCGGCCGAGAGAGGCTGAATTATATATGAAGGTCTCTCTCTCTCTCTCTCTCTCTCTCTCTCTCTCTCTCTCTCTCTCTCTCTCTCTCTCTCTCTCTGTCTGTCTCTGGACACAAACCAACAGAAGAAGAGAAACAGAAGAATAAGAAAGAAAGGAAAGAAAAAGAGGGGAAAGTAAAGGAGAGAATAAAAAAGAAAAGGAGAGAATAAACAATAGAGAAAAATAAAGAAACAACAACAAAAGCCAGAGAAGACGAGAAGAAAACCTGGAGGAATGAAAGAGTGACAGAGAAAAAGAAGAGAAGAAGGAAATAAAGTAAATGAAAGGAAAAGAGGATTAAAAGACGAAGAGAAAAATAAATAAGACAGTAACAGACAATAGGAGAAGCGTCAACAACAATAAACAAGAAGACGTGATGTGAAGGAAAAGGAAGAGAATCCAGGTGAGTTCCTGTTTCCTCTAAAAAAAGATCTCGCCCAATCACAGCGCAGCAGGTCGCCTGGATATCTGTCTGATCGTCTGAATAAACGAATTCCACAAACAGGAAATGAGTTGTTCTGAAGTTAAGTAATCACATTACTTTAATAACTTACTTTACTTTATTACGTTTCATTTATTATGTTGTGATTCAAATTTAATACAAATAAATTAACACATATATATAAACAAACTCAGCTGGCAAGGAGCGAAGGCAGGGTTCACCCTGGACAAGTTGCCAGTCCATCACAGGGCAGACAAATAGACAACCATTCACGGGCAATTTAGAGTCCCATTAATCTATGCTGCATGGCTTTGGACTGTGGGAGGAAGCCGGAGAACCCGGAGAGAACCCACACTGAGAACATGCAAACTCCACACAGAAGGACCTGCCAGACCAGTATCCGAACCCCGCCCGGGATCCGAACCACAGACCCTCTTGCTGTGAGGCGTCAGTGCTAGCCACTACACCACCATGCAGTCCTATTTAGTCAATAAAATCCATGTTACTAATTGACTTCAGCTAAGTTGCTAATCAGCTCGCTAATGTTGTCGGATAATCAAGTCATGTTTTAATGAATGATCAATTTTTAAATGTTAAAAAGTAAATTGGCCCTGGAGGCTACACGTGGTTTTAATCTGCCAGTAAAAAAAGAAGAAGCAAAACAAGTCAAATCAAAAAAAGATATGCTTTATTTGTTGTTTCACATCACAAGAGTTTATATATCTATATCTATAACTATATCTATATAGATATAGATATATATATATATATATGTTTATATATGTATATATAAACTCTTGTTTATGTATACGTCAGCTAACGCTAGCTAATGTCAGCTAACGCTAGCTAACGTCAGTTAACTAATAAAATAAATATTCTTCTAGACTTTTCTTCCTGTATTAGAACAAAATGTCAGACAACAGAAAAGAGGAAGAGGAGGAGGAGGAGGAGGAGGAGGAGGAGGAGGAAGAAGTGACCTGTCAGCCCCTGCCTCCTCCCTCTCCCTCCCTTGCCATGGAGACAATGACATCACTGAGGAGGCGGGACTTGGCGTGCATCGTGTGCTTCGGCAGCTACGACCTGGCGACACGTTTGCCGCGGCGTCTGCACTGCGGCCACGCCTTTTGCCAGGCCTGTCTGAAGCGGCTGGACACGGTCATCAACGAGCAGGTGAGCGATGATGTCATCAACGAGCAAGTGAGCAGTGATGTCATTGACTCACCTGAGCTGCCAATGTTGCTTATGAGTTTTGGTGTCGGCTGAAGTTTGAGTGTTAAAAGCAGTCAAAGTGGAAATCTTGAATGAAATTAGTGCCACTCCAAATTCACAGGATTAAAGGAGACGAAGCAAAAAACTCTGAAAGAATTGAAGAGGATGTTTTTCTTTATTATGGTGGAAACCTGAAAGCTGAGGATCTGAAAGCAGCTGAAGTGTCAAATTGTTGCACAACAAATAGTTTGTTTGTCAAATGCAATCAATGGAAACAGATCGACAAAACAAATAGAAATTAAAGCAGTTGAAGTGGAATTGCTAAAGACAGTTGAAGTGTCAGTTTCATAGTAAAAGATATGCACTTGAAGTGTCACTATACTAGTGAAAGATGAAGACAATTGAAGAGTCACTTTAATAGTACAAGATGAAGTGTAACAAGGTGTAATCAATGGAAGCAGATCAATGGTGAGAAACACAAATTTACTTTAAACACCAAAATATAAAAACCTGCCAGTTTGAATAGAATGAAATGTGTTTAAAGTAAAAATAGTTTGTTTGTCATGACGTCATGATCACTTCCTGTCACTACAACTCCCAGGATCCTTTGCCCCCCTTAGGTGTGGATCCCGTGTCCTCAGTGTAGACAGAACACACCCCGGCCCAGAGGAGGCGCTGCGAGTCTGGACCTGGACCTGGCCTCCTTCCTGGGGGTGAAGGCCCAGCAGATCGGCACCTCCTCCTGCTCCCTGTCCTCCTGGAGCTCCGGCCGCAGAGAGGGGCCACTGACCGGCGCCGCGGCCCAGGACGGCAAGCCGTGGCTGGGGAAGGAGGTCCCCGACGACGGCTGGTCACACGGAGGTCTGGCCGAACCGCGGTTCCACCGCTACGGGAGCTGCTGCCCGCCGCCGTCCTATTGGCTGTGCTGCCTCTTCTGCTGCCCGGGGCGGGGCTAAGGCCGACCAATGAGGCCGCTCGCTTTTGTCGTTCCTTCGTATTCTGAGTGATGTCATAAAAAAACTCGATAATAAATAAATGAACGTGTGACGTGTTTGTGAGGTTTATAATTAATTTTGAAACAAAGAAAACATTGAGAGGAACTTTTTTAAAATATGATAATGAATAAAAGTACACATATACTCATTTATACTAATAATGATATACATTTTATTCTAAGCGGGAATAAAGACAAAGCTGTTCAGAAAGAATTGTTTATTCATAATTACATATTTTACAAAAACTATAGATCTTAACTAATTAACACAGTTAACATTCAGGGACATGATCTTTTCGTCCAATCACAGGCAACCGAATCTGCTCCGACGGCTCCGATTGGTTAAAGCAAAAAGGACCATTTTTAACAATAAAGCTTCAGACATTCAAAGCGTGTCCGTGGACGGAGAACTTGATATTTATGAGTTGAATGTGACATGAATGTTTTAGTTTTATTGAATGAATGTTTTAGTTTTATTGGTGATTTTAGGAGGAATATTTGTTTGTTGGTTCATTTCCTGGAAGAATAAAAGACAGCGCTTTGCCCCCCCCCCCCTCCATCTTCCCCATGAGGCACAAGGCATTCTGGGAGTCTGAGTCCTCTTCCTCATCCACAGAATATTTGATCCCAAGAAAAATCCCTACAATGCCACAAACTCCTGATACCAGTCTTTCACCAGACAGCAGCAGTTAGTCAACTTTGGGCTCCGCCCCCTGAGCGTGCAGCTCGGCCAATCAGAAGCTGCCCAGCCCCTCCCCCACCCTGATTCGCTGGCCAGGCTGCAGGCTGAAGCTGAAGTCTTTGGGAGCTTCGAACAGAAGCACGATGGTGGAGCCGAGGTTGAACTCCCCGACCGCAGTTCCCTTCTGCAAGGCCACGCCCCCTTCACCATCCAGCTTCAACGATTGGCCGTCAACGGCCACGTAGCTGCGGTCGTGGAAAGATCCTTTATTATAGCGAGGGGCGTTGGTCTGAAGCTCCTGAGGACCAACGCATTGTATATCAATACTTATATATCAATATATATATATATATATATATATATATCAATATATCAATATATCAATATATCAATATTACTTTCCTCCGTTCATTATAAAGTCACAGTTTATACATTAAACAAAAGCAGCATAAGGATCAGATATTAATCATAAGAGCAATAAAGTATAAATAGTGAAAACTGAAGTCTCACCTGGTCGAAGTAAAGTCGGATGGAGCCGACGTTTGTGGCGCCGACCGCCGTTAACGAGAAGAAGCCGTGCTGCCATTGGCCGCTGAGCGCCACACGCTCGTTAAGGCAGAACAGCTCTTTGACCAGCCGAGCCACTCCGGGGTTAACGGACAGTAACGAGCCTAATGAGGGCCAGGTGAGATAGAGAGACAGGTGAGACAGAGAGACAGGTGAAGGTGCACAGCAGCAGGTGGAGGTAGAATCTGGATCAGGTCCTCACCTGGGAAGTGGCGGCGCAGCTCCACCTTCCAGTCTGCAGGCGAGTGGAAGCAGTGGTAGTCACCTGGAGCCAGGTAAACCACCACGTGGAACAGGTCGTTCTCTGGAGAAGACAGCAGGAGGTCTCTGAAGGACGACGTGGAGTCTAGAGGAGAGGGGGCAGGACCATCAGGTCCTGAAGCAAGATCACCTGGGCCTGAATCAAGACCACCTGGGCCTGAAGCAAGACCAGTTGGTCTTGTTTCAGGCCCACGTGGTCTTGCTTCAGGACCAGCTGTGTGGCTTCCTGTCTGAACCGCTGTGAGCAGGACCCTGTTGGTGGACCGTGTTGCTGGTCTTTACCGTTGATCTGCCTCTTCTGGGGACCCAGGAAGTTCTCCAGACTGTAGGTGACCCCCTTCACCTGCTCCACCTCTGAGTTCTTTACCTGCCCAAAGTGGAGGATCCTCCCGTCAGCCGGAGACACCTGACGCAGAAGAAAACAAGACCACGACCCTTAAGACCAGATAGTTCAACGTCAAGGTCTTACACCACTTGGTTTAAGGTCTTTAGACCAAGAAGAAGAACGGTGTACCAGACAGGAGTTGGCGCAGAGCGGTCTGACTGCAGGTTTCAGGCGTCGCCGGAAGAACTCCCCCAGATTCCTGTAGTGATGAAGATCCTCCACGGCGGCTTCCTATTGGACAAGAGAGACGAGTAGAGAAACAACATGATGGCTATGATGCTGGGAAGACACACAGCCCTGGTTTAAGGCAAACACAATGATCGTTGTTCACTTCATCTAAACATGCCTGTTTATTTATAATTATAATGTAAACGGCATTTTATTGATAATAAAACTTCTGGCTTAAAGGTGATGAAGGCGTGGTGGGCGGGGTGATGGAGGAGTGGTGGGCGGGGTAATGAAGGAGTTGTGGGCGGGGTGATGGAGGAGTGGGCGGGGTGATGAACGAGACGCTCTGATTGGTGCACATGGAGCCGGGGCTCGCCTCACCTGCATGTTGACCCCGAAGGTCCAGATGTAGAGCGAGTACACCGGCTTCCTGAGCCAGTTGGGGAGCTCCACCCCGTTCAGCCGGCCCCAGGCCCGGGACAGGAGGCGGGTCGGGAAGGAGCGGTACAGCGCCACCTACCGTGCCAAACATGGGAACTGCATGTGAAGAATTACCCTTTGCTTTGAGGAAGAATTATATTATACCAAAAAGTAGATACACCTCTGAAGAGTCACTGAATAAATTAAACAGAGTACAGGTGAGGAACAGAGTACCTGAACAGGTACTGATCAGAGTACTTGAGCAGGTAGAGAACAGAGTACCTGAACAGGTAGAGAGTAAATAAATTCCAATAGCGTCTAAACACACATCTTTTTTGCAATGTCTCTCAAATGTGGAGATCAAACCCGTGTGACAAAGGTAAGTAAAGCAGGATTACAGGATTACAGGATTATAGTTCAACAATAAACAACATTGGTGAAAGTGACACCTGTGCACTGAAACCGTAAACTTCACTGGAAATGAAATTATTAAATTACTATAAATCAAAACATGTCCCGTCATTAAAAGCAGGAAAAGAGGAGTGCAACAACAAAGAGGACATTAGCAACCTATCCCTGGGTTTTTATTTTGTATGAACTTTCCACGTATTTTTATTGGTTATTGTCATTTTTGTTTATATGGTTTATAGTTTGAACCGTGAGAGAAGAGGTAGAAGATGGAACGAGGAGATGGAGAAAAATTCAACAACTAACGAAAAAGAGAAGAAAATAGAAACGAGTATGGTAGTTTCTGTCCCTTCCCTTTTCCCTTCGTCCAATCAGAAGCCAGCAAGCCACCGCTCTTACCCGCTTAGCCAACGGCCGCAGAGCGCTGACTGACAGGGCGTAGCAGAGGAAGGCAAGCGGCCGACGGCGCCACGGGATTGGACGAGACACATTGCCACTGAGCACGCTCAGACGGCGACGCAGAGTCAAACGAGGCACCTGGAGCCTGAGTGTGACGAGATTGTATGAGGTTTAATGAGATTTAACGAGATTTGATGAGCATGATGAGATGGAGCGAGAGCAGAGGGCGACAACAGGAGACACAAAGGGAGGTGAAGGAACAGAGAGATACAGACATGTAGATAGATAAAAAATTATCAAAGAAAATCAAAAAGGACAGAGGACAGAATAAAAGAATGACTCTCCTTAAAAAAAATATTTTGTATTTTCTTCCGACTAATGGGCGAGTTTCTGTCATCAGGAAAGATTTGATTTGCATGGGAACACCACATATTTACACTATGCTATAAATGCTACGAGCGCTCTGCTATAAACGCTACGGTATAGACACTATGCTATACGCTACGCTATACACTCTGTGCATAGACGCTACAATATACACTCTGCGTATAGACGCTCCGTGTATAAACGCCATAAACACTAAACGCTACAGTAAAGACGCTACGCTATAGACGCTACGCTATAGACTACGGCTTTTCTCAATCTGATCAAAATGACGATCAAGACTCATCACAATGTTTCCTCGCCCACTAAATCCAATGAAGCACCTCTCTCCCTACCAGGAACTCGTTTAGAGAATCACTCATGCAGCGGCAGAAAGTGGAAACTACTCAATGGCCTTCCAACTGTAAAATCGAGCTGCTGGTTACATGATTGATAATTGGAGTGTGAAAGGAAGTAAAGACAAAATAAACAAAAAAAGGAGGTAAAACATGGAGGAATAAGGGAGAAATAAACACACTGGTGGGTGTGGACAGCTGTGGAAGGGGCGGGGCTTGTGTGTGTGGAGGGCGGGGAGGAGGAAGAGGAGGAGGAGGAAGAGCGGACTCTAAAGCAGGGCTACAGTAAAGCTTGTAGCAATGCTAACAATGATGCTAACACACAAACTATTTTAAGTTTCTGCCTCAGAAAAACTTTTTATTAAAGACACATTGAACTTTTGAATATATTATTTATATTCTTTTAATACAAAATATACATTTTGAGAATGTTTAAAACTTCATACTTTCTGGACATGAATATGGATCAGTGTATAGTGTGTGCACGGTTTCTTCGGTGATGGCTAGCTTAGCTTTAGCCTAGTTTAGCTATATAAATATATACATGCATGCATGCATGCATACATACAAGGATGTATATATATATATATATATATATATATATATATATATATATATATATATATATATATATATACATACAGACAGACATACACACATACAAATATACATATACACATATATATACATATATGTATATATACATATATATACATATATGTATATATACATATATATACATATATGTATATATACATATATATACACACACACACACACACACACACTTATAACACGTGTGTACAGTGTGCGAAACACGTGTGTGTCCTCAGTAAACTAGGTTAGCAGGTTAGCACACAATCAATTGAAAGAGGCTAACGCAAGCTAAACAAGGCTAAAGCTGAAATAGCTGACCTGCTAAGCTAACCGTCGCCATAGTAACCCCCCCCCCCTCCCCTCCTCCCACACACACACACACACACACACACACACACACACACACACACACACACACACACACACACACACACACACACACTAATCTCTAAACCCTCACATGTCTCTCTCTGGATCCATCTGTCTCTCTTTCTCTCTCCATCATCAGTCTGTTTCTCTCTCTCTGTGTCTCTAACCTGTCTGTTTCTCTGTCTCTCTCTTTCTCACACACACACACACACACACACACACACACACACACACACACACACACACACACACACACACCTGTCTGTCTCTCTGTGTCTAACTTCAGGATGGTGAATATGAAATGAACTCATCTTCATCTCCCACCTGAATCTGGCTGTGGTTCTGGTCCTGACTCCTCCTCCTCCTCTCTCCTCTTCCTCCTTCTCTCCATCTGTCGTGTGCCTGCGACGCCTGCGCCGCTTCACCTGCCGCAGCAGGTCGCGCTGCTGCCGCGCGCAGCCGCCGCCGCCGCGGCACCGCGGGAGAAACTTTACCATGAACGGGTCGCCGATGACGCAGAGAGAGAGGGCCGGAGACGCATGGTGACGTTTAAAATAAGACAGAAGAAGAACGCGGGGTCCGCTCTCTCAGAGCAGCAAAGAAGAAGTGACGCAGAGCGCGAGATGTGTCAACGAAGAGCCCCGCCCCCCCGCCCCCCACCTGCCGCGACGCAAAGTGCGTAGAGCAAACACACAACTACAACACACCAAGAGCCTTTACATACCATGTAGAGTGGATTCATAGATGTTATTACAATGAAACTGTTTAAATTATCTTCAAAATATATATGTTATTATTTATATATTTATTAATATGAAATAAATGGCCTATGACATTACACTAATATATACACACACACACACACACACACACACACACACACACACACACATACATATTAAAAAGTATATATATTTATATACTGAGGTCCAGTCTTGTTTTTAAAAACAAAAGAAAACCCACAGTTTTTAAAGAATGAAGTGAAAATTAAAAGAAATATTAAAATATGAATTAGACATGTTTTTGTTATTTATTGGTGGGAAACTAATTGTTATATTGATCAGAAATTTTAAAAATAACTTAAGAATACCAATCAATAAATTAGTTAAATTAATTGTATCATTATGTATTATTGTTTATCTCAAATGTATATTTGTTATATTTATATATATATTTATTTTGAGTATGATGGACAAACCAATAGAAATAAATAGACTTCCATCAGTTGGACCACCTCAGAGCAGAGGGTCAGTGCAGAGTGTCATGTCAATCACCTTTCACCCAGTGAACCAATCCTCATATCAGTCAACATGATCAATAAACAAAGAAAGTATAAACACACTCTGAATGTGTTACAACCAAATATTACAACCAGAAGAGTCGCACCCTGGTGGTCAGAAGAGAAAATACAGCTTTAACTCATGAAGCATAGACTTCTATACAACTAGAGAAGAAGAAGAAGAAGAAGAAGAAGAAGAAGAAGAAGAAGAAGAAGAAGAAGAAGAAGAAGAAGAAGAAGGTGGCTGCAGTCGAATAGTCAAATAATTACCTCCTAACGTCTAACCCTAAGCACTTTTCCTTAACCTCTGTGGAAACGTCATGGGGTCAAGGAAAGATGGTGAGGAAAATCCATGAGGAGTTAGGAAAAGAGAATCCGACTCCACTTTCACTAAGCGACGTAGTTATGACGCGACGGCAGGTGATGTTAGTGACGTCAGTTTGTCTGCAGCGTGAAACTACAACGTTATAGTCCACCACAATAAAGCATCTGAAATACTTCATCTGTGTTCTTGCAGTGTTGTGTCATGCAGGGGATTAAACAACCCAGTTCATATATTACTTTATTAATGAGGTTGGAATATAAATGAACAAAGGAATATGAAAGTGAAACCAAGGGATTTTAGACAGAGTACAAAGCTACTAAACTGTCTGTTCAGTTTCAAACCTGCTGAATTAAATACGTTGTCCCACTAACGATGTGTGTCATATGAGTGGCTCATATCCATTTATCTTGTTATGGTTTATATGCAGATTATAATCTGATCATAAAAATATGCAGACAACAGTTCATGAAACACAACTTGATAGTGCTTTATTGTAATGTAACAAAGTAGTTGATTAAAAAGATGATAATCATAAACAGAGTCAGGCTGAAGAGCTCGTCCAGTTTAACTTTTTCATTAAAGCTTCTGTCACTAAAGTAAAATAAAAGAATGAGGGCTGAGCTGTTTCATCACTTTAGAGCGTGTTCAACAGAAACAGCAACGTAACGCTCATCATTTTCCAGTCGGTTTAACAGATTATTGAAAGTATTTACAAGTTACGCTACTTATTATTTACATGATCTGCGTTTGTCTTCATGATCGTTTGTTCTCGTGAACGGCCGAATGAAACGTAACTTTAAATGTTGCCGCCGCAAGGGATTGTGGGTCGGCATTATCTCCTTTCCTTTCGTTAAGGAAGGTCCAGTGGTTCCTAGAGCTAAAAGTTAGGAGGCATGAAGCTCCTTTTCTTTGCGTTTAGAGAATTCGACCGGCACTTATGGCGGCCACTGAGGTACTTCCGGGTCATTTCCCTCAGTTAGGAAGGTTCCTAACGAAAAAGGACTATTCGACCGCGGCCGGTGTCTCCTACCTGTGTGGGCGTGGCTAAAACGGGCTCTACTCCATCCTGCTGTTGGTCCCTCCACTTGTATTTCTGGTAACCGAGGTAACTGCCTCCTGACACCAACAGGAGGGGGAGGGGCCAGCGACTGGGTAGGAGGGACCTACCTGAAGAGAGACAGCTGATTGGTCAACAAACACTGCTGCACTGTACTTTTAATACTTATTCTGAACCAATGACAAATCGACAAGATGATTTACATTCATGCTGATTTATTTTCTAAGAATTATAATTTACATCAAAACTATAAAACACCTGCATCCGTCACATTTATAGTTCTTAATTATACAAAAACACAAAATTTGAGTGTTTGTGAAGAGTGATAATGAGCTGTGATGTATTCATGTGAAAACATCTGGATTTATTCTAGTACATTACCAAAACTGCATTTTAATAGACTAAACTTGAATGCATCATGAGGGTATCGTTTACCTTCAGCCAGTACTCATGTTCACTGAGAGCCTGAACGCATGATATTCATCATCAGGAATCCCGTCAATATTTAACTGAATTTATATTCACTCCCATGTCTCCGCCTTTGTTAAATAGCCTTTGAATTAAACCGGAAGTGAAAATGAGGTGACCCGGAAGTGAGGAAGTGCAGACAGACTCACCTGTGCTCACTGCTCTCTGCTGGCCACAGCTCCAAGGTGACACTCTATAAATAAAAAACAAACAGTTTAACAGTTGAGAAATGTTCAAAATACATTTAATCATTTAAAATAGTTCAACGAATCTCTGTCGTCCCCACCAGCCGTCAGGTTACCTGTTCACCAGATGGTAAACAGGTGAACTGGACACATCTGGCTGATGTCACCTCGGCCGAAGCCTTCATCACTCTGGTTCACACGCTCCTCACCTGTCTGACGTCGCATTAAAGTCACCGTTTGACTTTTAGACTCGATCAAACGTTAATTTACTATGAACGGTAAAAGGGCCGTTGTTTCCCTAAACAGCACGCAGCATCATTGACGCAACGGCTACGTCGCATTGGCGTTACGCCAGTGCGACGTCACTGCCTGACGTCAAGCTGTCGGCTTTACTATAGAATAAATAAAGTTAATACCTCACAGGCGCTCCGCTGCACACCTTCCGCAAGGCCGCCGCCATGTTGTTTGCGTAAGTGACGTGCGGACGTCCTGCGTCACGGCAAGCTATGGATTCTTCCGTTTGAGACCCCGAGTGTTGTCTGCCAGGTAAACCTTCCTTCACGGTGAGCGCACACTTTGTTACACTTTCCGTAGCTTTAGGCCACAGCGACAGGATGAGATTTTGGTTCAAATTAACTCTTTACAGCAGGAAACACTGAAAGAACGCATGTCTCATGTCATGTGAGCTGTCACCTGAGGCTGCCCGCAGGGCAATCCTACTACTACTACTAATAACAAAAGTAATTAATTAATTAACTTAAACAAATTAGATAAAAATGTTAATAGTATTTTCTAGATTGCTTTCCTCAAAACAACAATGAGTTAACTCTACAGATGAACATTATCGTGCACTGATCAGTGATCAATGACTCTGATCACTTATAAAGAAACTAACTTCAGTGAGCAGAAACAAACTTTATTTCTTCCAAAAATAGACAAATTTTCAGCAGAAATATATATTACACTTTAAAAACTCCAAATACTTCACCAACAGTAAAGTACTACAGAGCACTCAGACAGTGTTTCAGAGTACTACAGAGATCAGCAGTGAAGTCTTTTTATATTTCACGAAACACAAAAAAATTCAAAATTCAAATAAAGCTACATGTGGGTGTAGCCTCCTGATAGGTCATCCGTTAAAAAACTAGTAAAAATATTAAATATTTAAGAAAATTCACATTTACACAGCCTACACTGTAAAAAAAGAGAAGACGTCAAATACAAACAGAAGAAATCAAGTACACGGCAAAAACAAAAGTAGCAGGTGTGCTAGCAGCTCTGTGTATTTGGCCTTTGGTCGGCTCACAGGAAGTGATGTCACAGCTCACACGTCCAGGCCCTGACGCGTCAGGAAGTCTTCCAGCGCGCTCAGTCGCTCCACCAGCATCACGTCCAGGTCCGCGTCATCGTCACCGGGGCCGCCGCCGTGGCAATGCCGCCTTGCCGCCACACGTTTCCGGGGCACCAAAGCAAAAGGAAGTCCCGCCCCTAAAACAGGCACAGATTAACATCAACCATCAAATAAAGTTTATCCTCCAGTATCCAGTAGAACATGTGATCAGGACACCATGGAGATTTGTCTAGTCTCTGGTCATGTCACTTTGTAAACAACCAATCAGTGTTAAGACCAACAGGAGGAGAGCTAGTAGCGTTAGCAGAATTGCTAATGGAAAACCAGCAGAAGGAAAGCTAGTAACGTTAGCAGCACGGCTAGCGGAGAGCCGGCAGGAGGAGGGCTCGTAACGTTAGCAGCACTTGATTTACAGAATGATGCGTTCAGGCTCTGCTCAGTGAATATGAGTACTGGCTGACCTTGCGGCCTCTTCCTCTTCCTGGGTTGAGTGAAGTCCGGGAAGAGGAGGAGCCTGCGCCTCCTCTGCTGGCCAATCAGGAGCAACGCGCCATTTTTTTCCCGGGGCTCCTCGAAGATAGTCTCCAGGCTCCTGTAGCGAGACAGAAAAGCATGCTGGGAGATGTAGTTTGTTGTAACATGTTGTATTTGTAGTTGTTTTTTTACCTGTTTGTGGTGGGGGATTTGTAGTTCTTGTTCGTGTATATCTCCTCCAGACTGAACTCTTTCTTTTTTGACCTGAAAAATAATCTATTTTAATATGTTTTACTTTTCCTCAAATGTTCTCCTTTTGTTTCCTTTTCTCCTGGACCCTGACCTTTTGACCTTTGGTAGTCCCATCGGCGTGAGCAGCGTTTCCCGCGGAGACGCCCGGCGAATTCGTATCTGTGAGACTCGTTTACCGCGCTGAGAAAAAGCCACAAAAAAAGATGAGAAATCTGTTTATTTTTGTGTAGAGGGCTAACGTCGTATACAATAAACTTAGGCTAGTTAGCTGACTCGTTAACTTGAATGCTACAATAGCTACAGAGATAACGTACAAACTCCACCTCTCCATTTGTGCTGAGAAACTCAGGGGTCGCTTCTGATTGGCTCACGGCAAGCGGAGCAGCGGACAGCCCATTGGCTGAACATAGTGGGAGGGGGAGGGGCCGTCTCCGGAGGAGGTGGAGGCTGCGGGTGCTGTGATTAGCCCGTTGTTTCTGCTGTCGCCGGGCAGGAAAGGTTGGGCTAAAACAGACATGGAAAAGATTTGTTATGATTTTTATGTCTATGTATTCATTGCATAATCACAAATATTTTCTTTTTCTTCATAAATTATCTTTAATGACAGATTGAAGTACACAAACTATTTGTTTATAAAAATCACATTGTATTTGTTTTAATTACCTTAGTGTAGGTGTTCGCCCGTAACTGCAAAGACAAGGCATTTTAATTTATTTTTGTGAATGTCGTTATGTCATTAAAATGCGTTGTATGTGGAGAAGTGGATGTAGTTGTCATTACGTCTCCCGACAAATTGACTGTCGCCATTTTTTTTTCTTTTTCAACGAGTGAACATATTTGGAGTGGCGTAGAGACGCTGTGTCCGTCTCTGGTGTCAACCTGTCAATCATCTTGTAGCCCTGCCCTAAAACATCCCCTAATGCTCACTGACTATTATCTCGGGCGACTCCTCTGGTTGTATAGAATTCAATGAGAAAATGACCATAAAGACCATAAAGCAGGGTTCGCTTTAGGGTGGGACGACAAGGTGATTGACAGGTCTCTACATCACTCCTCCTTAGTGGTCACTTCCTGTTCACTGGTGGATAAAAAACAACATGGCGACGGCCACAATCCAAGATGGCGACAGTGAGAAATTAAAACCACAAAAATACAAACGGTACAATGTCCTCATGAATATTAATGAGTGATTAAGGAATTTGATATGAATATTAAAGAGGAAATGCTTTAACCAACCAGTGGTCGCTGCTCAGACTGGGCGGGACCGTCAGGTCCTTCAGACACCTCAGAGGACTCCTACTAGCTCCGCCCCTCATTGTCTCCACGGCAACCGCTGACAGCCGCAACATAGGGGCGGAGTTAAAGGAGGAAGAGGAGAATAGGTGCCATATGTGGAAAGCACCGTGATTGGAGGAGAGAGAGGGCATAGAGGCGGAGTCAGAGAAACGCCATTGGCCTGAAGAGATGTCGAGTGCTTCTGATTGGCTGCCGGTCCGACTACTCTGGGCTGCCTGCAGGACGTGCAATGCATGATGGGTAGAGGAGCTAAAGAAAAATAGAGGACACATATATGAATATTAATGTTCATATTACTATAATTTAAATCAACTTTACTGTAATATTGAATTCATGGTCCACTATACTACTACTATACACTATTTTAATCCAATAGTTATTGAATAATAGATGTGGAGATGTATTCATAATTTACATTTCCATTATATATGTTACTTGCATAGTTTAAATGTAATTTAAAAATGTAATCCTAACTATTCAAATCAATAAAGTCTTTACTTTGTTTTTAAATCTACGACAGATGAATAATAAAAGTACAATGACACATTAATTTTCCTTTGTACAAATGATATTTT
>NW_027176232.1:30000-35000 GCF_023055335.1 Clinocottus analis | reverse complement strand
TGCATGGGAAAATATAACAGCAAAGCTGGAATTGAAAAGTATACAGAAATGTAAGAAAGCAAGCATTGTATATACTAATTCATTCAAGATTTTGAAGATTCCTGACATCAGGAACAAAAATAAATGCATTAATCTAATAAAACTGAGTAATAGTCAAGTACAGGGCTAACGGAAATCTCAAGAACAGAAGAGACGACAAGTTTAGAGTCTACTGACATTCTTTCAAATGAATAGTGCAAAGATGTGACTATTGTGCTAATACAGTCAACACAGATTAACACACAAGAGGACCACACTGACAAAGAACTAATAATAATAATAATAATAATAGTGATAAGATAATGTAACCGCAGGGCGTTGTATCGTGTAACAAACCTTTTAGGCCAACGCTCTTGTACAAAAATCACTGAAACACAAAAACACATTTTGATTGTCATGTGAATGACACCATATTTAGACTGGGAATGAATGTAAAGTACAAATGTTTTTGTTTGTTGCAGCGACATAAAACTTTAGTATCAACAGATGAGCAGAGACATAACACTGTTCCCGTGAGCGTCAACGCCACCAAGAAACAAGAAATGAGCATCGAGGGAGGTCTAATATTTAAACTGTTCTCCAGCAGTGTGGCTCGACTCAAAGATATCGCACACAGGCCGGACCCGCACGCCCCCTCAGGACCTGCTTGAGGTTCACTGTGTGGAAACTGGTTTGTGGTAATTTGCCTCTTTGTCGTTTTACTTGAGAATGCGCTCGACGACAGCTCAGCTTCAACGGACACGATAGAGTTTGGAGGCTTTAGAGATACTTTACAAATTGATCTTCTCTGCTGAAGACAGTGTAAACCTCATTTTAGTTCAATCAGTTATCTCTTTTAGCTTTGATTTTGGTCTCCACTTCCACTTCCCGAGTTTGCGGGATGCGTACCAGGCCACATTTATCAAACAGCTCAGTCGTATCATCTTTGCGTGATGATGATGAGTCGGTGTTTTGTTTAAAGTCGCCAAGGATTTTTAAAAAAGTCCATGTTTAATTATTACCCTTCACTGGAACGCAGCATCGACTTCTCTTTAACATTCCGGTCCTACGCTTTGTGTACATTTGTGCATATTTTTTTAAATGAACTTGAAAGTCGCCACACAGCAAACCTGTGGGGGCCCGCAGGGGCCCGAAGCAGGTTAATAATCACACACACTATGTAAAATGTACCTGACAAAGACTACAGAGGCATATTGTTTGGTATTTACAATGTGATAGCAGCAACTGGTGACTTTCTGGTGCCACGTTTAGTAGCTCACACGGTCGTTTCCACAGTCGTGACTGCACAGCGGAGTTGTGTATGTTGTGCAGTTTATTCTGATTAATAATAAATACACACATTGTATATTCATCCGACAAAGGCACATTATATCCTGAGTTTCCTAAGCACAATAACTGGCGGTGTTTCATAAAACAACCCCTGCTTTATTAATTAAGAGAGAATCTCAAGTTGAGTTGATCCACGATGGATATTGTAAGATATCAATGAAGTTTATAATCAGCCCGGTGGCACTCGGGGTTCGACCTTCAGCGAGAGCTCGTAGAGGGTATCTTCATCCATCACTAGCGTCTTATCCAGGAGGAACTGAGTCACCTGGAGGCAGACGGGACAGACGGAGCACGTCGTGTTAATAGTTCCATCGAACATCGATCACTTTCATGTTGCACAAATAATGCAGGTTATTAGACACACCTTGGGTTGGTGCTCTATCCGGTACGGGGACTGCTGGAACTGACGGATCTCCCGGATGATATGAGAAATCTGAAAGCGCGGAGACAGAGTTAATAGACAACTTGGTCAACTGAGCGTTAGCTAGGCTATTCCTTCAGCTAACTTTGACATGTCAGCTGATCTTTAAATAACAATCCTGTAAAATAAGTCTTGGTTTCACTCTTGACGGATGTGGACTGAAGCAGGTGTTCATTTCTAGCTATTGACGATTGCTTATGAGCTCAATCACTGCTCATTTTATTCCTTTTATTCACATGCTGACCGGTATTCTTGATTACGTTCTGAATTTTTAGAGCAAATAAAAAAATACGAGGAAGTATTGTGTTTAAGGTTCCTCTTAAAAATGTCCTTTTAGGTTTCCACTTCAAACTATGCAATTTCATATACTTCTGGACCATTATTATGAGGATACTATTACAACAATCCCCTGATTTTGCAGCCTTAAATAACTCTATAGCAAATTCGACCCGTTATTAGATTAGATATTCCTTTGTTAGTCCGGCAGTGAGGACATTTGCAGGATTACAGCAGCAAACGAGACATTGTAAAACATCTAAACAAGTATTATAAATGATAAACGGTGGAAAACAGTAAATACAATCTACGATATTGAAAAGTAGATACACATACATACAGAATAAATATAACTATTATTATTAGAGTATTAAATATTGCATAGGTTGAAGCGTTATTTCGCTATATGTAGCTATAAAGCTAATTGACCTGAACGTTGCCTCCTTTTCTTTTGGTAAGTCTACAACTGACTCGTTCTTGTAAAATAAGTTTTGAATTTATTTTTCCAAAATATATTTAATATATATTTTTTAAACAATTGGGGACGAGAGCCCATAAACTAACGCAACTGCGTGCGCCTGAGCACAGGAGCCAGCAGGGAACAAATAAATCTCACCATCCTCATCTTGGAGAAGTTCACCAGGCCCTCCTCCGTGAAGTTGGGCGTTCCCTCCTCGATGAACGCCAGGTCCGTGAGGTACATGCCGAGGTACGGGACGCATGGAGGGTTACAGCTGCAGACACACACACACACACACACACACACACACACACACACACACATCAGACAGCTTTCAGGGACAATATATAAACATTCATGTTTTCTTTTTCTTACTTCTTCAGCGTCTCTCTGAGATTCTTGAACCTCCCTTCTGACGACACCGTCTTCTGCAGCCGGTCCATCAGTGCCTTTGTCTGAAAAGAAAGTCAAATAAAAATCTTCATAAATGTTTTTTTTGTGCGGAGAATATATATTACAAACTCGTGAGATGAATTCCCGACCTGCTTGCAGACTTTTGCCCACGTCTTCTTCAGCCTGTAGATGGCGCTGCGGTTGAGCGCGGAGGTGATCTCCAGCACGCCATTGTAGTTGTTGAGGCAGCGGCAGATGTCGGCCACCGCCAGCCACTTCTCTATGGAGCTGGCCCTGGAGCCCACGTCAGTGTGGGTCATGATCTGAGACGCCACCAGGTTACTCATCTGGGGAGGAACACACACTCTTTTCTTGTCCTCACACACTTCAGAACAGTGTGTGAGGACCGACAATCTGGTCTTACGTCATTGAAATGCTGGCTGGTCTTCATGATGTACGGAGTCCTCTCCGTCTTGTCGACCTTCATCCAGCCCTGACCGAGGAACTCCCTGCAGGAACACACACCAGTCAGTACCTATAAAGCTGTATACAGTTTTTAAGTACACGTATTTCTACTTCATGCTACTTCAAGTTAGACTTCTTACGCTCACGACATTTATCTGACATCAATAGTTACTTTGCACTTTAGTTTACATTTGGCAAAACTGCACCGTTCATCCGGAAGCTGTAAAAACTGTTATAATCTACTGATTTCCATCTTCCTGACGGTCCTTGAACACAGCATGTGTGACAACGCTCAGTCAGAAAAAGCAACAAAAAATAAGCAAAGAACTTGTGATATTTCATCAAAAACATGTTATTGAAGTAACCAGATTTGAATTGTGATCTCTTCAGCAAAACCAGGAAGATTGATTCAACTTAACTTATAATACTATTATTTAACTTGTTTATTTGTATCTGGAATTCAGCACCACGGACAGAGACATGGATTAATCAATAGATAGATAGATAGATAGATAGATAGATAGATAGATAGATAGATAGATAGATAGAATAGATAGGCAGATAGATAAATAGATAGATAGATACCATACTCCAAAAATAACTTCAGAAAATAAAAGTAAAAAAAAATATTCCGTCAGCTTTCATAACTATTGTGATATTGTTGAGATCAAAAAATATTTTAAAAATCCTATTAAATTGAGTATTTATTTGTGTATGTACCACAGTGAGAAGGTAGTACTGCATGAAGTACTCACTCGTAGGGAATCCCCCTGAACACGATGTGGTCCAGCAGAGTGATCTGCTCCGCCAGCTCCATCGCAGAGAGAGACTCCAAACACTCGGCTTTAGGACTCTCCGCCTGCAAGAGGACAGAACTTTAAAACAATATATATATATATATATATACACATATATATATATATATATATATATATATATATATGTATATATATATATATATGTATATATGTATATGTATATATATATATATATATATATATATATATGTATATATGTATATGTATATATGTATATGTATATATATATATATATACATATACATATATATACATATATATATATACATATATATATATACATATATATATATACATATATATATATATATATATATATATATATATATAACTAAGTCGAACAACTACAGCCCTAGTACACTAACTAAAGTCCTGGTACTTCAATCCACCTGTTCACCACAACACAGGACTGGGCAGCTGGACTCTTACCACTATGAAGTGGAGGAGGGGACAGCTTTTCTGGAGATAAATTATTTAAACAATCGCTTAAAAAATGTCGTCAGAATAAACTTCATGGAGGTACTTCGTGGTACTAAAAAGGTGGTAGTACTCACCATCTGTAATATGTCCTCTATCTTCAGTTGAGCATCATCTTGATCTTCTTGAGAAAGAGCACTGAAGAGCAAAACACACGTGGACATAGTACTACTACTACTACTGTAGTATAGTGGTGGAATGGAACTAAGTACATTTACTCAAGTATTTGTGTACAGCACTGTACTACACCTCAGAATTACATATTGTACTTTTTAATACATATAGCACTTTTCAATACATATTGTACTTTTTACAACATCTC
>NW_027176232.1:5000-25000 GCF_023055335.1 Clinocottus analis | reverse complement strand
GGGGAGGAAAACTTGCGGCACAGCCTCGGGGATTTGTTGTTCAGGGGGTCCGTCCCCCACGAGCCCTGGTTGGTGGCGAAGAAGAGCTCCAGAGACCTGAGAAGAGGAAGTAGAAGAAGAAGAGTTGTAGCGCCGCCTCTCATCGGCTGAATAAACGCCACCTCGTTGCTTTTGTATTTACTTGGACTGATCCAGAGCAAGCTGTGTGATCTTCAGACTGTAGTCAGGACAGAGGGACATGATGGACAGACGGTCACATGAATGTTGCTCGATCCTGGGACAGCGACAGGAGGAGGAGGAGGAATACGGCACGGTGATGGATGAAGAAAGTGAGAACAAAAGAACACGTGGAGATGAAAGAAGGAGTGAATGCACGGCAGCATGAGTCTGTTTCATGAGACGAGAGGAACGAACACGTGAAAACAAATGAAGATGAGACGCTACAGGACACGTTAACCGTCACGGAATCAATTAAGTTTCATCCTTGAACTTTTATTCCTAATACTTTAAGGTTATTACGAATAAGTTAAGGTTATTACTAATAGGTTAAGGTTAATAATAATAATAGGTTAACATTATTACTAATAGGTTAACATTATTACCAATAGGTTAACATTATTACGAACAAGTTAACGTTATTATACGGGGCCGAGTACCTGACGGGGATGGAGGTGAACGGCTTCTTGTAGATGTCGGCCAGCTTGTCGATGACCACGGCGGCCGTGGTGAAGATCCGGTACGTGTGCAGGAAGGTGTTGAGGAAGTCGATGGAGAGGAAGCGCAGGTCCGTGAGCCGCTCCAGGAGGCGCTCCACGCTGGCGTAGCGGATCTGAGGGACCTTGCAGGAGTTGAGCGTCTTGCTGAAGCAAATGTCCACGTCGTCTTTGTGCAGCCGGGCGTCAGATCTCGAGGAGTCAAAAACAAAAAGATGTGTGTTTAAATTGTGTCTTTACACTACTGCACTGTGGTTTTTGTTATAAACTAAATCGCCAAGTCACATTCCTTGTACAAGCAAACGTATTCGGCAACAAACTGTTTCTGAATTCTATTTGTTTGCAGCAACATTTCACAGGATATTCAGTCACATTGCAATGTTTAACTCGTAACCGTATGCAGACAATGTTGCCGTATACGTTATGAACAGAATATGACGATGAGACAAAGTAATGGGAGAAAAATACACGGAGATGATCAACCAACGTTATCTTCAGGCCTCCAATGTAAAATCTTCTCAGACCGTCGGTTCTTACTTGATCATATGTGGCACAGAAACTTTGGAGTTCTCCTCAAACACGCTGGTCATCAGTCCGTTGCATCGGATGTTGTCAATGCACTGAAACGAGAGAATGGACGACGCTTTCAGTCCACCGTAATCTCCACGTCGGGGAGATCTTTAACAAGTTTTAAGAAGCAGTCGGGCCACACCTGGCTGATGTCGCTGGTCCAGGCGGCCTTTTCCTGGCGAGAAGGAGCCAAAAGGACGACGGAGAAGGACTGGCCGTCCGGAGGCTCCACCACGATCTTGAACTCCAGGTGGTTGAAGCCTTGACCTGCTGCGTTGTCTGCAAGTGTGAGCAGGTCACCAGTTAGCAGCAAACGTTGACGTGAAGCAAAGAGACACAATCACCGGGGGCATTCAACCGTTCGGTAAGGGCCATCCTTTCAGTATGCCGTGTGTCTACTACGTCACGCATCGGCTTGTGGACTACCCTGAGTTTGGTAATTCAGCTGTGGCCATCTTGGATTTCGGCTGTCGCCGCCTTGACATAAAAGTGGCAACAGGAAGTGACCACATCTGGACTGAGGAGGAGTGATGTAGAAACGCCGTATGCGTCTCTAAGGCATACCCTAACCCTAAACCTGCTTTATGGTCTGTTTGACTCTAAAATAAATGTGATCCAAGAACCGAGGCCACTTCAGTGCACCGTTACACCCCTAACGATTACGTACAGAAGATACTCACAGTCCTCATCGCTGGCCTCCAGTTCTTCGATGAGAGTGCACTCTATCAGAGACAACGTGCCTCCTTGCTGTTGGGGTAGAAAAAGTTGCAACAAACATCTGATTAGTTTCTGAATGCTCGCTTCCTATAAAAGGTTAAATGGATTAATTCCAATGCTTTGGGATAAAATGTATCCGTGGACAGGTGAGGCTGAACCTTCAGCAGATGAAGCTTCCCTCCAGATGTCCGCGTACAGATGAGGAAGTGCTTGGTGAACAGGAAACACTGTCGCTCTCCTTCCTTCCTCAGGGAGAGGGCGCCCAGGCGGACCTTGCTGAGCATCCCCCGCTCGCTGCTGGACGGCAGCTGGATGAGGGATCCTGTTCCCAGAGACACCGTCACTTTAGGCACTTTGTGTCTTTTCACCCTCTGAACCCCGAAATGCGACGGCAAGATTTAAAAGCATGTTTTCTTTAAACTATCGGCAAAAAATGTTTTCATCTCCACTTGGTTTTGTCGCGCGACACCGTATCCGGTGTTCATGGTGATGACCTTCCATTGGACCGGGAGATTTGTTCATTGGGTACCTTTACTAAATGCAACCTTTAATGCGACATTGCTGGCCATTGCTAGTTAATGTATCGCGTTAAAATGGAACCCAGTTGTTGAGAAGCTTAGCGCTAACATGCTGATGGATTCAGTGTTTTGGGATTGTTCTCCCTGAAGTTTTCTGAAGGTGATGTTATGTATCTCCAGTGTGTTTTATGTGGAGTGACGCCACTCTGGACTCCGTCAAAAAAAACTTTTAGATCTTGCGTTTCTTTCCAGCAACCTGCTTTAATAGTGACATATTTTCTTTTATGCTGATGTTCCAAAAGTGGCAATTATGTAGTGAAACATATTTGGAAAAGTAACTGGAAAATATTTAATCGAACTTTAAAGTGTCGAAAGAGAACCGACATTTTGAGTTAGTAAACGTTGACTGTGAACTATTTTACATGAAGGAGAGAGATGAGTTGAGGTCTTTCATAGAAACATGAGTGTGATTTGTCACCTTGTCTGACGAAGGTCTGACTGGTGTCCAGCAGGATGTCACAGCCCTCTACAATCATCCGCTCGATGGCCAGGTTCTTCCTGATGTTCTCCGTGTCGCTCACCTCATCGTGCATCATCCTGACAACACCAACCATCATCATTGTCATCATCATCATCATCACCACCGCTATTTACGACCACACATATCTGAGAAGTGTGCACACGCGCTCACTTCGACAGCTCCTCCAGTTTGGATTTGGCAAACTCCAGACTCTTGCGCTCCACGTGCTCGTGAGGCGTGTGAGCCAGCAGCTCGTGAAGCGTGATGATGTATCGAGGAATCTGAAACACGGGAGGAAACACGCACATCGTCACACACTTTTTCAATACCAGTTTTTTTATTTCATTTTATGTGGAAGCGTGCAGTATTGGAAGAAGTATTCAGATCCATTGATTGCAGTGAAAGTACTGAAAATACTTACTGACTACATTTAATCGGATGTTTCTGCAGCATTAATGTGCGTGTTGCATGTTAACTGCTTTTTATCCTGTTATTTAGTTTAATCTACATGGAGGCATCATTTTCTATAAGATCATCTTGTGTTTGTAGCGCCTCTGTCCCGTGAGAAACTCGTACCTCTAACACTTCATCACATCTAGAGATACTAGAGAAGTACTTGAGTGAATGCACTGCGTGCACTACCTGGAACATGGGATAAGTGAGGAACGTCTCCAGCATTCGTCCCTCACAAGCGGCGTTGGACTCGTACTGTTTCAGCAGCTTGTCAAAGTCTCGGTTCTGCTTGCAGTTGGCCAGAACCTGCAGGCTGTACTGGTGGTTACGGACGAACTCCTGGTAGATGTTCAGCATCGGCAGCAAGATGTCGAACAGGTCGGCTGGTGTGTGAACGGAGAAAAACGTGCACTTAACATGAGGTAAACTAAATGACTAAATGAAGAAGAAGACTTGAAACTAGAGATTGAGACATAAACTTATGTTTACAATGTTCATCGAGGGAATACGTCATTATATAGACTTCTATACAACCAGAGGAGTTGCCCCCTGTTGGTCAGGAGAGAGAATGCAGCAGTGAGCTCTGCAGCACTCACCCAGAACAAGCGTGGGCCAGTTGGCGATCCGAGCTTGGAGACCCTGATGGAAGATCTCATGCAGGAACATGATGGTCTCACTGGAGAGGGAGAGCAATTATTACTGTAACTGTAAAAGGTAAAAGACAAGCTTTTTTTATCCAGATTGATAAAAAAAAAGACCTGTTGAGGAACACGGTGCTGACGTCGTCGTGGCTGATGGGCGGCTTCTTGGAGCTGGCGGCCATGCGGAGCGGCCGCAGGAAGCAGTTGACCAGGATGGAGAGCTGGTGGACGTATTCCGTCTCCGCCTCCACCATGTTGAAGACGATCTGGTTCCTCTTCCTCATGCTCTCGGCGTGCGGCGAGCTGATGTAGTCCTGGACGATGATCTTCCACTTCCTCCGGCACAGCCAGCCGCGCATGAAGCTCTGCACCTGCACGGCCACGAGCACACGGGTGTCTTCTCACGCTTCGCTGCCTTTGTCGTCGTCATCGCGCGACACCAAACCAACAATTTACCTTTTTGATCTTCTTGATGTCCGGGTCCTCCTCCTCCTGGTTGTTCTGGTGAGGAAGCATCCGCTCCTTGGTTTTGTTCACCACGATGATCTGCCACAACACGCCGAGGTTAAAACACTCACGGAACCACGACATACGCTTGTGTGGATTAATAAACGATCAAAAGAAAATAATAATACTCTATAATAATAAAACACTTTAAATGCAGCTAGTCTGCATAATGAGTACTTTTACTTTTGGTACGTTTTGTTGTTAAACTTAAGTAATATTTTAAACTTCAAGACTTCTAATACAGTATTTTGTATTTTGTGCAGTATATTTACTCATGTACTGCACTAAAATATATCTACTTGAATGGGAAATTTCCATTTTCTGCTACTTTTATACTTCTGTGAATCATGTAAGTTTTACCGCACTACAAGTTTTTAATACTTTTAGTTAATAGTTACTGTTTACATTAAAACAAATAGTGTGATGCTGTACTACTGCTCGACATAGTATTACTCAAATACTAATATATATAATATTCTATAATAATAAAAATGTGAAATGATCCGTTTTAAATATAATGAGCGCTCTTAATGAGGTCGCATCCTCCCCTCGGTTTTGTTTACGACAACAATCTGCCACAACAACACCGGAGGTTCAAATATTCATGAAACCGCTTCGGAGGTTTTTTGAACAAACAAACGCGTCGTTGCACGCGGAGGAAGCAGCGGACAGGAAGTCTCCAAACTCAAGTGTGTTCCCATCATCATCATCATCACCATCATCATCATCATCATTATCATCACCATCATCACCATCATCATCATTATCACCATCATCATCATCATCATCATCATCATCATCATCATCACCATCATCACCATCACCATCATCATCACCATCATCATCATCATCATTATCATCACCATCATCATCATTATCACCATCACCATCATCACCATCATCACCATCACCATCATAATCACCATCATCATCATCATCATTATCACCATCATCACCATCATCACCATCACCATCATCACCATCATCATCATCACCATCATCATCATTATCACCATCATCACCATCATCACCATCATCACCATCATCACCATCACCATCACCATCATCACCATCATCACCATCATCACCATCACCATCATCACCATTATCATCACCATCACCATCATCACCATCATCACCATTATCATCACCATCATCACCATTATCATCACCATCATCACCATTATCATCATCACCATCATCACCATTATCATCACCATTATCATCACCATCATCACCATCACCATCATCACCATCACCATCACCATCATCACCATCATCACCATCACCATCATCACCATCATCACCATCATCACCATCATCACCATCATCATCACCATCATCACCATCACCATCACCATCATCACCATCATCATCATCACCATTATCATCACCATCATCACCACCATCATCACCATCACCATCACCATCATCATCATCATCATCATCACCATCATTCATCATCACCATCATCATAATCCTCCTCGCCGCAGGCATCCTTTGCGTGCTTTGATCTGCGTCCCGGGTGCATGCTTGTGTGTTTAGGTATGCATGCGCGTGCATGCGGGGATGCGCTCATGCGTACCTCGGCTTTCAGCCGCTCGATCTCGGTGTCCTGGTCCTCCAGCTGAGTGCGCAGCTGATTGGCCGCAATCTTCTCCGTCTCCATGATCTGCACCAGGTGGATGTACTTCTGCATCAGGATCTCACGCTCGATGATGATGTCGGAGTAACTGCAGGTGAGAGGGTGAGACGATGGGGTGAGACGAGACGGTGAGATGAGAGGTGAGATGAAAGGTGAGACAATGGGGTGAGAGGAGAGGTGAGAGGAGAGAGGTGAGACAATAGGTGAGATGAAAGGTGAGATGAAAGGTGAGACAATGGGGTGAGAGGAGAGAGGTGAGATGAAAAATGAGACGATGGTGAGACAACATAAAAACACTGTTACATGGATACGTTAGTAATAAAATGAGAGTATAATAATATATCATGATAAAAATGCACAATGAGTACTTTTACTTTTGATACATTCATTTTGCTTTAAAGCTTTTACTTTTACTTGTGTTTTAGAGTGTATTCTTTCCACGTTTACTGGAATAATCATCAACAATGTGCGTTATTAAAGTAAACATCCGTCATCATGTTCAGACAACACACAGAAGAACGGAGGTCGAGTGATGTAACAACACACAGATACAGAACCAGTGTGACCTAAATGTGAACCGCTGCGAGCAGAACACGTCCACTCACACACTCACACACACGCACACACACACACACACACGCACACACACACACACACGCACACACACACACACACACACACACGCACTCTCAGATGTTAAACAGAAAAACACACTCTCTGCCAAATGTGTCCCAGCACAACAAGCGAGCAGAGAAGCAGTTATTTACCAGCTTAAATAATTGAAAACAGTACTTTTGTGTTGAATATGTAATGAATTTCATGTTCGAACACGAAGGTAAAGGAAGTATTTAGATATTTTCCAAATAAATAAAAGTGTTGGGTTCAAAGTAAACATTATTAGATAGTTAATACTCAATATTGAATTAATAATTTTTCGGGCAACATGTTACTGGTGGAGTTAGAAGAAGCTATATATCTGTTATACATTAATGGGGACAAAACTAGACACGTCTTTTATAATGTTATTGTGACTGTGTGTGTGTAGGTGTGTGTGTGTGTGTGTGTGTGTGTAATTTGCCGAACACACCGTGCAAACCTATTAAAAGTGGGCGAACTGTTTTTCATCCACTAAGATTAGAGAGATTAGCTGTGGACAGAGACTGAGAAGCACACGCACGCACGCGCACACACACACACACACACACACACACACACACACACACACACACACACACACACACACAAATGTGTAGTGTGCAGGCATCTGCGTGGATTAAAATGAGAGCGTATCTGTTTGTGTGAGTGAAGAACACATCGGATCCACTCGGCGTCTAGACGAGGGCTCTTAGCCAATCGCAGGTCGGCAGCATATTAATCAAGTACAAGTACCTCAGGCTTGTACTGAAGCAGAGTACTCTGGTAAAAGTACTTCACTGTAAATGAGGCGACCTCTCGACGCCGGTCTCTCCGTACCTGGCCTGCTGGATGCACTCCACCCACTCGTTGCAGTCCGACTCTTCATCCGTCCGCAGCTCCAACGGTTTCTGTCCATCGTGGCCAAAAATCACCAGGAAGTAGTGCTGCGGTGGAGAGAGAACGCAGCTTCAACACATGAAGCAGAGACTTCTATACAACCAGAGGAGTCGCCCCCTGGTGGTCAGGAGAGAGAACGCAGCTCTCACACATGAAGCAGAGACTTCTATACAACCAGAGGAGTCGCCCCCTGGTGGTCAGGAGAGAGAACGCAGCTTCAACACATGAAGCAGAGACTTCTATACAACCAGAGGAGTCGCCCCCTGGTGGTCAGGAGAGAGAACGCAGCTCTCACACATGAAGCAGAGACTTCTATACAACCAGAGGAGTCGCCCCCTGGTGGTCAGGAGAGAGAATGCAGCTCTCACACATGAAGCATAGACTTCTATACAACCAGACGTTCATCCTCTTTTTGGCAAACAGGAAGTGATTGCCACTGACTGTTGCAGTATTAATAAAACCATGAAGCTGTAGGATTCACTCTTCACACACAGTGTTTTATGGAATACTCATACATGTTGGGACACCAATACATCTGATGTAAATAAAGAGGTTAACTAAAAACAAGGAAGTCTCAGAGTATTTGGACACGAACATCAACTTAAATAGCGCTGAGAATACAAAGCGAGGAGCCACAGCACTCGATCGCTCCACCGACGCTAAGTGCAACTTTAACATTTCGGTCCGGCGTCATTGTGAGCGCTGCAGCTTCCTGCTCGCAGCAGTAATGCATTCCAGCGTCGCAGTAACTCGATCCTCGCAGGACGGAGACGTCCAGGACGTCGGTGCATTGTTATCGTTGTTGTTCAAGCAACATTGAAGCAACGTTCCTGTCAGTGAAGACGGCTGAACTCCAAACTTTAAAATCTCAGTGACTTTGTCTGCATGCGCGCTGGTATTGTAGATATAATATTGTCAAGTTAATTTCGTAAAACAAGTGTTCTGTTTGGATATTCTGAAATTGGCCAAATTTCAAATGGGGCATTTTAAGAATGACGAATTATTTATGATGGTCTCCGTTTGCACGAAGAAAACTTAAAAATCATGGTCAAGCAACTTCCCATTTCTATTGTTTATAATGTGTTTATTCTCGCCGCATGTCAGAGATTGTGATGTCACACTGAACACACACAACCGTTCAAAGGTTTGGGGTCACACAGAAATGTCCTTATTTTCTGGTCCATCAAACTCTCAAAATGGCCAGAAAGTGAACTTTCATGTGAAACTCAACAGTCTGTTGTTGTTCTTATGAATGAAGGGTACCATTACAGAACATGCGAAGAAACTGAACATTAGTTTCAAACTTGTAAACGGTGTGTCCATCGTAAAGCCTCCCGTATGACTGACAGCAGGGTTTTGACTCCTGTGGGTGATGTTTGACTGAAATTCACCTCTGTGTCCCGTTGAACTCTGCGGTATCGGCTTTGTCCTGCTGGATGTGACGTTAATCCGGACTGAATGGGGCTTTGGTCCGATTATCGGGCTACTTTATTATTAACTGCAGAGGATTACGCCGCTCAGGAGACTTAGAGGCTAAAGAGAACGTTTTTTATACACGGAACCGGGGAAAAAAACAAAGTTTGGACCGATACTGAGGACCGATGCTGAGACACGTTTCTCTGCTGCAAACCACCTGCAGACTGACCCAGGACCACTTCACCTGCACCTGGAACTACATTACTATTATTATTATTATTATTATTCTGACTGGAACAATCGATCCTGCAAGAAATAACTCTGATTCACCCAAAATCCATCCGGTCCCACACTCTTTTCCTGCACGTCTTTAAAATGTTAAAACATCTACATTACAAATACACTTTATTTTAAATATTAGTCGAAAGTTTGAAAAAATAATATTTTAGTGTTTTTAGTTTTCTTCTGTGTTTCTCCGCTGCGTCTTTCTTTCCTCTCGTCATCATTTCTGACCGTTCGTCTGACTTGCAGGCAGAAAGTCGGCCTCTGTAGTAACGATGATGCAACGATAAGCAGGCAGACACTCGCTGGCTAGCGTGTGCCGGACCAGAGAGAGGCTTAAGGGCTTGTTTGTGTGTGTGTGTGTGTGTGTGTGTGTGTGTGTTTGAGTATGTGTGTGTGTGTGTGTGTGTTTGAGTATGTGTGTGTGTGTGTGTGTGTGTGTGTGTGTGTGTGTGTGTGTGCGTGTGTGTTTGAGTGTGTGTGTGTTGGGGGGAGGGAGGGTTTACATAACCATCAGGGCTCGTTCAGCCTCTCGCATTGCTAATGCAGCTTCCACGGCCACGAGCCTGCTTTAAGCTGGAGGATAACAATGATAGAGAGAGAGAGAGAGAGAGAGAGAGAGAGAGAGAGAGAGAGAGAGAGAGAGAGAGCTCTCGGTCCTTGCTCGCCCTGCACTCAGTGTCATACGTGCAGACAGACGTCCTCGTCTCCTCTGTCAGACACAAACGTGTCTCTGGGTTTGAGACTCCGTGTTCTGAAGGTTCTGAAGGTTCTGAAGGTTCTGAAGGTTCTGTGTTCGACTCTTGTTCTGCTTCACGTTCCTCCGTTGAGCATCAGAGCTCCATCACATGAGACGCTTTAGTGTCCAAAGAATGTGCAACATTTTAAAAAAGTCTGGAAAAAGTATTCACAATTTCCCAAAACATGTAAAATGTGTTAAAAAAAAATGAGTGAACATTTTATCAAAAAGTAAAAAAAAAACATGAACAATCTTCTAAAAATATGTGAAGAAATTTTGTTAAAATTTCTGAAAAGGTGTGAAAAATAAAAGTGGGAAAATGTCAGAAAAGGTTGTTTTTTTTAAATAATCAAAATGTCTAAAAAAATATAGTTTTGGTGCAAACATCATTGTATCCGTAAAGACGTTGTGAGCAGTTTTAGGAGGTTTACGTCATCAGTAGAGACCGAGTGGCGCTGAAGAGGCAGACTGGGGAAGTATATTATAATATTTTATATTATTATATAATTGTTTGAGGACCAGCGCTGCTGGACCTCAAACAATTATATAATAATATTTTATATTATGGCCACTTGGCTAGAAGGCTGCAGATACACAGGTACCAGCGTGTGTGTGTGTGTGTGTGTGTGGGTGTGCGTGTGTGTGCGTGTGTGTGTGTGTGCGTGTGTGTGGGTGTGCGTGTGTGTGCGTGTGTGTGTGTGTGTGTGCGTGTGTGTGTGTGTTGACAGCGGCTGCAGGCCAGAGGACCAGCGAGCTGCTGCTCTGACACATTTAAGCCTTTTATTACATATTAATGCAAATAAATAGATATACTTATTTATCTGATTCCCTTTCTTCAGCATCATCATAGTCTTTGTTTCTATTGACCTTTTAAAATGTGTTTGTATATCTGGTTTAACTTCCTGTACATCTAACTACACAAGCAACAAAGACCCTTCAAAATAAAAGCACCAATTCAGTTTAATTATTATTATTTTTTTAATCTGTACTTTACAGGTGGATGTTAATGACGATGTTAATGCCGTTGGCACTAATGCATATTGTTGCATTACCTTTAGCTCCACTCAGCGCGATGAAGATCACTGTTTTATTTTTTGCATCTCTCCTCTGTCGTCATATGGAGTTGATGTGCATTATTCTGGTGTTTAAATGTGGGCTGGATGGTTGAATGCTCTTATTCTTATGCTAAATCAACGCACCGTTATGTAACTTTGTTTTAGCAGCAGCTGTGTGGAGCTTTAAAAAAAGAAGAAAAAAAGCTGTAAAAAGTCTTTACACGACCAGACGAGGAAGAGGAGGAAGAGTTTTCTTTGAGTCTTTAGTTAGTGTCTTTAAAAGAGTGATAAACTGGTGTCCTGCGTCTGCATGAAACAGAAACATCAGGTTTCTCGTTGCATTTCAATGAACAACACGACAACACGACTGACTCCTGAGGTCAAGAAGGCTCGTTTCATCCGTCAAAGAGTCCAACATGAACGATAAAGGAAAGCAGCAACTGGCATCCAAGAAGCTGAAAGCAAGATGCTCTCACAGAAGAGATTAACCAACGGTTTGCAGAACAAAACCCTCTTTTCATGCACGGATAAAACGCCTTGATCAAAGAAATGACGTCAACTTCAAACAGTTTGAATCAATGACTGTTTTCATTGTTTTCCTGATCAATCCTTTCAATTATTGTCTGTGAAACGTCAGAAAAATGAACAGTGAAAATGTTTCATAATGTCATGAAACAGCTTGAAAAAGTGAATGAGTTCTCAAAAATAGTTATTGTTCTTCTCAATACTGCATCTCTGGATCAATGCACAGCGACAGGTTTCATGTCACAGAGCCGATGAGACAGCAGCTCATGTAAGACTGTGCACCATTAAAAACACATTTTATATTGAAATTATTCCTATTTTCTGTGATTAATGAAGTCATACTGTGGACTTCAATCAAAAAAGGCACATAAATAAATCACTTTGCATATAAACAGACTCATAATAGTTTTATTTATTACATTATCCGGCTGTAGGACTCTATTCTAACTGTTGTATAACATTTTAAGTGATTATGAAAAGGAATCCTTTTTTTTATATTTCGGATTCCTGACAGCTTCTTTCTTTGGTAAAATGACTAATTTAAGTCCAAAAATGCAACAACAAAAATGCTAAATCCATGAAGATGCTTTGACTGCAGAGTACAGAAGCTTTAAAAAGATAAACAAAGACAAACGGATGCATAAAAGACCAAAATCAAGCTAAATAAAGCCAAATAAAGCCCCCACGAGAAGACAACAACACATTTCCAGCAGCTGCTCCCCTGAACGTGTGGACTGGTCACGTGTGGACTGGTCTTACTGGGCGCTCTGCCTGCTCCCAGTGCGCTCCAGTGGGACTCACCTGCTGCTTCTCCAGGGGCTCCTTGCTGATGGCGGACACCTTGGGCGCGGGCGCGCGCTCGCACGTGCACCCCTCTAGCAGGTAGATCCCAGAGGGTCTCGCGCTCTGGTCGTTGTCGAAGTAGAAGAGCACGTTCTGGTGCAGCGCGAAGAACTTCTCCGCCCAGCGGCTGTTCTCCGCGGTCTTCTTGCTCAGGAAGCCGCGCTTGGAGCCCTCTTTACGCGCGACCACGGACAGGTAGAGCGCGTGGCCCTCGTTGTAGCGCACGCCCTTCTGCATTTTTAAATCTGTTGTCCTCTTTTATTTTGTTGGGTTAGGGTTGTTGTTCAGACGGTGACCCCGCGGCATCACATCGCGTCTCCACGGAGGTGTCACGAGAAGTAATCCGGGCTTAGCATGGTGGAGACAAAAAGTTGGAGAGTCCGCTGCGCGGCGCGCGTCACGCTCCCCGCACACGCTCACGGGGGGCTTCCCCGTCCAGCAGAGCCGCGTGGGACCGCCTCACGACGCCTCGCGACGCCTCACGACGCCTCACGACGCCTCCATCGCCTCCAAACTTTCGGACTCGGGGGAGTTCGCGGCAGCAGAGATAGGCGGAAGGGAACAGACGGTGAAAGCAGAATCACGACGGAGATCAGCGGTAATCGGCTTTGATACCAACTTAAAGAGACAGGCCGCTGCTGCTGCTGCTGCAGCCTGGACCGCCGCGCGCGCGCGCGCGGCGCGCGCACTGGCGCCTGCCCCCTGCGCCCTCGCGCGCGAGCCCGGACACGCCCCCCGCGGAGCGCAGGAGCGCGTAAAAACGGGGCCACGCGTTCAGAGGGGTTTCACAGTTCCTGTGCTCCAAGTCGCTTTTGTATTTTGTACTTGTAGTACACACAGCAGCTGCGCTTTCAAAGTACATACTGTTACATGCAAGTTAGATGTACAAATACATGAAAATGCTTCCACTTGAACATTAAGCTTCAGGATCATTAAGATGCTTCAACGAAACCAATACACTATTCTTTTTAAGTTATTGTTAAATAACTCATAAATATTGTGATGAATGATGGTGTTGTTGTAGATATGTTGTTGACTCTCCTACACACACACACACACACACACACACACACACACACACACCCACACACACACACACACTTAAAGGTGGACAAAAGCAGAAGTTTGTGGTGATATGCTTCAGTAGACGATTGTTCGTTTTGAAACCGTCATCCAGCCTGAACACAGATGTTGTATCGCTTTAGTAGATTGTGGTGTGTATGTGTGTATGTGTGCCAGATGTCATGTGTGTGTGTGTGTATATATATTTGTGTGTTTTTGAGCTAAGCTGCCACAGAGTTTGCCTCTCACTTGTTCACGGTGCATGATGGGAGGTTGATGGAGGGTATTAAACCCTGACTGACACACACACACACACACACACACACACACACACACCACACACACACAGTCAGGTCTAGGTTGTGGACGAAACAGATAACATGAATCACACCATCAAAAGACAGAATATCTCACACAGATGATTCTCGTCTAATCTGTTTGGCAGCTTAGTGTCAGTTTACTGTGAGGCATTCTCTGCTGTCACATTATACTGAAGTATAAATTCAAGGTACTTGTACTCTAATTGAGTATTCTCTTTAGGTACAATTTTGCCTATACCTCCAACCCTCTCATGTCATTTCTGGTTGCAAAGAAAACAGATGTTACAGCCCAAAAACAAAAGATGTGGGTTAGGGTTATGGCGAGAGTCAGACACCAAGATGGCGACGAGCAAAAATGAAGAAGGTGACGATCAATAATGAAGATGATGAAAGTAAAAACCTCACATTCACAGGTTGAAGTCCAGGTTCTGGACGTCGTATAACAGATAAATCAATAATCAAAAGACACAATGTCTCACACAGATTATTCTCTTGTAATCTAATCTGGTTTAGTATCAGTGTACTGTGATGAAGCCTCTGCAGTGACTACATGTGCTCTATTAAAGTATACATTCATGGTACTTGTATTGTAATTGAGTATTTTCTTCTCATTTCTGCACACAAAACATGTGACGAGTTGATAAAATGTGACGCTTTGTCATAAATGAAACGACCCAACAGTTCATTGAAGTACAGCCTGGTTGATCAATTGATCCATCGATTGATGGCGAGCTGTAAAAATGGCTGCCGAGGTGTCATTTCACAGAGCGGTGAGCAGAGACACAGTTTCTCCCCTTCAGCGGCTTGGCTGCCGCCCACATCAGCCGGAGGATAAAACCCACGCTGCTGCAGATCCTCTCCCACCGGGCCGCCAGGTAAGAGGCCGCACCTGCATCCTGAGACGCTTCTGCACCCGCTCAGAGGCAGAGGAAGCCAATGTGGGTAAGGGTTATGATGATATATATAGATATATATATATCTCTATAGATGTATGCAGTGGGCAACGCTCCCTAAAGAAAGGGGTTTTGAACCAACCTTTGGGCTCCTCCCCTAATTAGTGCCAATATAAAAGGCACCTGTTTGCATCCATCCATCTATCTATAATAAATGAAAATGAAATGAAAGTTTTGTTGAAAGAATTCAGGGTCTTTATGTTACTGTATGTAATTATTTGACTGTTATTTATTTACAGTATTAAAATGAATACAGGGATGAATTTTACAGCAGGCCAGGATTTGCTGTTAAAAATAATACAGTTCCTTCTTTCTGTGATCACAAGTACAGTATTTTGATTACTACGGTAAAAACAACCACAGCAGTGACTGATTACTACTGTAACATGACTACAGTATTCTCGAGGTACTGTGATTTGTTTTACAGTATGAATACTGTCTAATATACTACAGCTACTTAACTGCTAATTGCGGCCAGCAGGTTACTGTAAATTCTACGGTAATCTTGATACAGTAGATCAGCGGTGTCAAACACGCGGGCCGGATCCGGCAGGATGTCCAGTCCAACAGAAGAACAATTAAAAAATACATTTTCTTTTTTTAGAACAAAAGTTGCAGAGCTGGGAATTGAACCTCTGACCTCCTGCTTGTAAAACATTCATGCAAACCATTGTGCTATAATCCCTGTTGTTGAAGCTCAGATATTATTTGATTGAAAGTCGTTAAAAATGGATCAAAACGCATCACAAAGCCAGGGAATCTGCAGAGGAGAGCAGGCAGATCAACAGAGAGCTGATGTCTGAATGTTTGGTCTTTATGTTTCTAGTTAATTGTTAAAAGACCTTAAAACAGAGTTTATCATCCAAAAACGTTCACCAATGATTTAAACAGAGAAATATTGACGTTTGTTATGTGTTATTATGCTGTGATTTTACTGGTCTGGCACATTTGAGATTAAAATGGGCAGCATGTGACCCCTTCACTAACATGAGTTTGACCCCCCTGATGTCGATAGATAGATAGATAGATAGATAGATAGATAGATAGATAGATAGATAGATAGATAGATAGATAGATAGATAGATAGATAGATAGATAGATAGAGAATTGAATTCAAAGTCAGCTGAAATGAAATGATGATATTCCGATTTTCACAATTTTCCAATATTCAAACAGCTCTAAAAATAGATCCTTAAAAGTGTAAATTAAAATGACTTGTAGTTCACGGAGCTGCCTGCTTTGCTCATGGCCTTGATATATTACTGTAGAGGTTTGGAGCAAATAGAACATAGAGAAATATTGTCGTTATTTGTGCATTATTATGCTGTGATTTCACTGGTCTGGTCAAAAGGTAGATAGATAGATGGATAATTGAATTCAGAGTCAGCTGAAATGAAATAATGATATTCCTAATTTCCCAATCTTCCAATATTCAAACAGCTCTAAAAAATGGATCCTTAAACTGTAAATTAACATCACAATGGCTTCTAGTTCAGGGTGATGCCTGCTATGCTCTTGGCCTTGATGTAGTACTGTACAGGTTTGGAGCAAATTGAAGGCAAAGTCGTCTGAAAAGACAATGTATTTTTTTGTAATTGTCCAATATTCTAAGAGCTATAAAAGCAGAATCCTTAAAGGTGAAAATCCGACTTTGAGTTAGATTTTCTCCAAATCTGTACTGTAATATGTCAATGGCATACACATGAGCACAGCATAAATCCCCTGAACGAAAGTGAATGTAATTTATAGTGAAGTTACTGGCTTTCTTTCTTTGAAGGGGCGGCTGTAGCTCAGGAGGATGAGCGGTCGTCTGGCTACCGCACGGTACCCGGTTCGATCCCCGGTCCACCTGCAGTTCACAAGCCGAAGTGTCCTTGAGCAAGACACCTAACCCCTCATGACTCCGCGGGCCCAGAGTGGCCCGTGGCAACCTCCAAGCAATTTACCTGAACCCTTAGGCTGTGTACCTGGCATGTGTGGTAAACACTTGACTAAGTGAGTTTGTTGAAGCTGACATGTAGAGAAGAGTGTCCCATGTTTTATTTCCTACTTTTTCCAGACAATATGTTTTCTTGTAGCTTCTTCTAGCTTCTAGGCACATAAGAAATAAAGAAAAAGTAAGTAGTGACTATGGTCTTTCTATGCCTTTATGAGAAAGCATTTGTGTCAGTGTGGACCTTTTGATTATTGCTTGCTTCTAGTGTCACTTTTTCCTGAACTTACGCATGTATTGTACTATATAGATATGTGTAAAGTGAGTTTTTGCTCATGAAGCAGTAGTTGACCTTACTGTAATGTTTTGGATTTGATGAAATGGGTCTTGATGAAAAGAAGTCATAGACACTGAAGGCAGTGAGTAGTTTCCCTAAATCCATGTGCTTTAAAATGTACCGTTTTGTGTGCTATATGTTGTTTGCAGAACAGCATACAAAGGTTAAAGAAGTGACTGAGGCATCACCGCCACCAAGTGGTGTGAAGCTGTATTGCAAGTGAGCGTGTTTTGGATAAAACTTGTAATTGAGTGTTAAACTAATTGAGGCATCACCGCCACCAAGTGGTGTGAAGCTGTATTGCAAGTGAGCGTGTTTTGGATAAAACTTGTAATTGAGTGTTAAACTAATTGAGGCATCACCGCCACCAAGTGGTGTGAAGCTGTATTGCAAGTGAGCGTGTTTTGGATAAAACTTGTAATTGAGTGTTAAACTAATTGAGGCATCACCGCCACCAAGTGGTGTGAAGCTGTATTGCAAGTGAGCGTGTTTTGGATAAAACTTGTAATTGAGTGTTAAACTAATTGAGGCATCACCGCCACCAAGTGGTGTGAAGCTGTATTGCAACCAAGCGTCTTTTGGATAATTTTGTTGTCAC
Organism: Clinocottus analis; assembly: GCF_023055335.1. NCBI lineage: Eukaryota > Metazoa > Chordata > Actinopteri > Perciformes > Cottidae > Clinocottus > Clinocottus analis. Next base: position 7,120 of record NW_027176232.1, on the reverse strand, counting down.
ACAACCGGAAACGAGCGCCCCGCAGTGTAAAAGCTCGACGTGTTGGTTGATGTGCTGTCCACTGGGTAAGCTGAAGCTACTGTTGCGGAGCTCCGCGCTTTGTGTCTTTGCCTCATAGCTCGTGTGTGCAGTGTATTTCCTTGTGTGTGTGTGTGAATTGTGGGTCCAAGCTTGTTGTTGGCGCTAATTGCGGCGGTGTGTTTGCTAAGGACTGTGCATCCATTAGTTTGTTAAAGTTGTGTGTTTTGTGTTAAAGTGTGTTATGCCGGCGTGTCTTTTAGAGCGGCGGTCCCAGCCAGCAGTAGCGGTCAGTGTGTCCCTCGATACCGGGCTGGAGAGAGCCAATGAATGTAAGCAAGTAATTGTTTGTAAAATGTTTTATTTTGAAAGATGAGCGGATGCTTCCGTCAGTGTGTAACTTGTGACTTAACCTGTCGACATACGCTAACCCGAAAAAGTCCGTCTCTGTGTTGTGTATTAAAAGTAAGAAGGAGTGAGTTTTCCCCGAGAGGAGCAGGAGATGATCATGAAGGCATTTGAGTAAGTCCGAGCTTAATCACGGCAAAGCTTTATGCTGCGTTTGTAACATAGTTGAATTAGATGCAGGTTAAATCCAGCCGAAATGTGAAAATTGTGCCACCTGGCGTTCGAAATGTGTCACTGTGCTTCATATGTAACGCAAAGGATTGTGGTAAATCGTGAGAGTAATGGCGGACGCTTGCGCAGGTAAGTTGTCTAAATGTGTGTGTAAACGTTTGTGTAAATAATTAGTAAAGGTGCGTGAGCGTTGAGCTGGCTTTATTTGTTTGTAAAATTGTTGTTGTGGCGTGTTTTTTGTGTGAATTGAAGTATTGTTTTTTATTGCCAGTATGAACGTGGCTCGAGTCGCTTGTTAATGCTAATGCTAAGGTGACGCAGTATTTTTGGGCAGAGCACAGCGGTCAGGTTGTGCTGCAGCGCCTCCATTTGGTCTGAGGACAAGACGTTGTGTTATCCAAGTGTACCTAAGCCGTGTAATTGCAGAGCAGGGCCCTGCTGCTTATTACATTCCAAAAATGTATTTTGTGAGTCAACAACAGTAGTATTCATAGTGTGAAGTTTGAGTTTTGATTTGTCCTCCGCCATTGTTTCCTGTTTAATTGTGGCAAAATGCATTCTGGGACGAACAGCTGTTTGCCCCAGGGAAATTTGCATGTCCCAGCATGCAGTCTGGGTGTAACCCTAACCCTGCACCATGACGAAAGTTAAGAATGCAGACAGCTAAGTAGCTTTGCTGCGCACTCAGTTATCAAGTGTTCAACGCTAAATGTCCCGGCATTGCGAACAAGCAGGCCTCTGGACCGCCTGGTGGGGCTGGTTTAGGGACGCTGGCTCTCTCTGATGGCCGCGGTCCCTACTCTGGTATGAAACCTGACCTGCTGCACCTTTCCTGGTGTAGCTCGGTCCGTGGGGGGTGTAGAACCACGCGGCCTGGACAGGCCTCTTCGGGAGAAGCAGACCTTTCCAACGAGATCTCACATGAACTGATCCTACGAAGATAAGTATTTTTCCTGATTAAAAAGACCTGGCCCCGCCGGTTAGGGTTAGGGTTAGGGTTAGGGTTAGGGTTAGGGTTAGGGTTAGGGTTAGGGTTAGGGTTAGGGTTAGGGTTAGGGTTAGGGTTAGGGTTAGGGTTAGGGTTAGGGTTAGGGTTAGGGTTAGGGTTAGGGTTAGGGTTAGGGTTAGGGTTAGGGTTAGGGTTAGGGTTAGGGTTAGGGTTAGGGTTAGGGTTAGGGTTAGGGTTAGGGTTAGGGTTAGGGTTAGGGTTAGGGTTAGGGTTAGGGTTAGGGTTAGGGTTAGGGTTAGGGTTAGGGTTAGGGTTAGGGTTAGGGTTAGGGTTAGGGTTAGGGTTAGGGTTAGGGTTAGGGTTAGGGTTAGGGTTAGGGTTAGGGTTAGGGTTAGGGTTAGGGTTAGGGTTAGGGTTAGGGTTAGGGTTAGGGTTAGGGTTAGGGTTAGGGTTAGGGTTAGGGTTAGGGTTAGGGTTAGGGTTAGGGTTAGGGTTAGGGTTAGGGTTAGGGTTAGGGTTAGGGTTAGGGTTAGGGTTAGGGTTAGGGTTAGGGTTAGGGTTAGGGTTAGGGTTA
>NW_027176231.1:232500-252203 GCF_023055335.1 Clinocottus analis | reverse complement strand
ATAATTATTTATTAAGCATACACATTATAATATAAATATAAAATATGCTATTTTTGTTTTTAAAATTGGAGTGAGACATCATTATATCTGTGTTGAGACAGACAACCATACAAACAGGTTTTTAATATTCTACCAAAATCTGCTATGCAGCTGTAACAAACTTGCCATGATGGTGACGTCCTAAAATCAGAGCCTGTATTCATGGAGCATGTCAGAGAAGTGTCACTGATCAGGGATCAGGTCCCATGTAAAGGTCACCGCGAATGAGGAGGCAAGCTGATCTCTGATCAGCGCTCCTAGTCTAAGATGCTGTATGCAGTGGGCCCACGTACAGAGAAGAGAGAGAGAGAGAGAGAGAGAGAGAGAGAGAGAGAGAGAGAGTGAGAGAGAGAGAGAGAGAGAGGTGGGATTTACTTCCGCGGATGTGAAGACGGACTCCGTCCCGGTGGAGAGTCTCTCATCAGCCGCTGCGGATTCAGGAAGAGTCGCTCCGGAGCTCCGGTAAGAAGAGACGAGACACAACTACACAACTACACAACTACACAAACGCTCCTTTTACGCGCGCGTGTGTGTTATGAGGTTACTTCACGGGCTGTTGAGGATGAGAGGAAGGAAGGGAGGAAGGGAAGAGAGTTATTTGCTCTGTGGGTTGTTGAGAGAGAGAGAGAGAGAGAGAGAGAGAGAGAGAGAGAGAGAGAGAGAGAGAGAGAGAGAGAGAGAGAGAGAGAGAGATTTTACGCACGAGAGAGAGAAAGTGTGTGTGTGTGTGTGTGTGTGTGTGTGTGTGTGTGTGTCGTGAGGTCGATAGGCTGCTGCTCATCATTCATTCATCCAAACGCAGATGCGCGTGTACGAGAAACTCGAGCGCGCGTGAGGCTTCATCCTGGTGACGGACGTTCCCTTCAGGAGCCGCGAGGCAGAGACGCGTCACAAAGTCATCAGAACACACACATTGTTCATGCTGGATGTGTTGTAACGGCCTTCCTTTGTGTTGACCTCTGACCTCTGACTCACAGCGTGACCAACACGCCCCCACCGCGCGCCTGAAGCTCTGTGGTCATTTCACGGCTCTGACGTGGTTTCACTCACTTTTCATTGAGGGAACTTTTTTTATATCAGCTCACAAATCAAGAAAAAAAAATCATGTTATGTATCAAATTAAACATAAAAATCATAAAAAAAACAGGAAAAATCAGGGCTACAATAATACATAACTCCCATGTACAACCTCTAAACACAACTACCACACTGAGGCCCCGCCCCTCTGTGAGGCCCCTCCCCGTAAGCCCCTCCCCCTGTAAACTCCTCCCCCCGTAAGGCCCTTCCCCTGATAAACCGCTCTGCTCCATCATACGCCTCAAAAACACGCAGCTTACATCAAGTCAAGTGTGAGCACACACACACACCACACACACACACACACACACACACACACACACACACACACACACACACACACACACACACACACACAGCTGGGTGAAGCACCTTTGGGTGAAAGGGTGCCGTTCTGGTTCCACTGTATAATTTCCCCATTTGTTAAAGTCTCACCGAACACAGAAGCTGTTTGTCTGAGAGCTTCAAGCCAGCAGGTGTTCTCTCTCTCTCTCTCTCTCTCTCTCTCTCTCTCTCTCTCTCTCTCTCTCTTTGTGTAAAGAAAGAGAGATTGTGTGTCGAAATGCAAGGACGACGACAGAGTGTGTGTTTGTAGCTTAATGATGTGTGTGTGAAAACAAAGTCACAGCAGGGCTCTTACTCTCTCTCTCTCACACACACACACACACACACACACACACACACACACACACACACACACACACACACACACACACTCAGTGGTGGGGTTTAATTGTCTCGGCCGTTTAGCAACAAGGTGAGCATCACCGAGCGGCCATCAAGGCTGCAGGTGTGTGTGTGTGTGTGTGTGTGTGTGTGTGTGTGTGTGTGTGTGTGCACACGTGTGTGTTGATTTACAGTGTGAAGCTGCTGTCCTATAGATCTGACCAGCAGGTGGATGAACTGGCAGCAGAACGACGCCTCCATCTATTAGCAGGAGAGAGTTACAGGGTGAAGGAGGAGAGGAGAGGAAGAGGAGGAGGAGGGGGAGGAGGAGGAGGAGGAGGAGAGGAAGAGAGGAAGAAAACATCTCACTTCTTCAGCGCTTGTGCTCATAAATAAACCCTCAAACAAACTGAAGACGAGCACAACACTTAAAAATAGAAGTTTAAACAACTACATTTGCATCAGGTGGGCGTGGTCTGTTGGCCACGCCCCCATCAGTGATGTCACCGCTACCTCCCAGCAGCCTCGATCGTTGCTCGTTAGGATCAACTGGGTTGAAGGTAAAAGAACAAGTAGATTGAAGGAACGTATGAAAAGAGAAGATGAGATGGAAGAGGCGACATTTAGAGCAGGCAGGTAGAAAAGAGTGAGAGACGGATGAACTGATGAAAAACAGAGAGATCACAGGGAGGAGGAGGAGAGAGGAGGAGGAGAGAGGAGGAAGAAGAGGAGAGGAGGAGCGTGACAGAAGTCTGTCTGTGAAGCTGCATTTAATTGATCTTTAAAGTGATTACCGCTCTTTGATTTGAGCTGAAATGAGACGATTAGAGCAAAGAGGAAGGGAGGATGCAGGAGGCAGAACATGAAAAGGAAAAAGAGGGAGAGAGAGAGAGGGAAACGGTTGAAGGAAGGAGGGGAGATGGAGTGAATAAAGAAGGGAGTGTAGATTTAGAGACACCAGGACAGGAGAGGAGAGAGAGAGAGATCCATAAATTGTGGAAGGGCTGACAGAGAGCGGAGAGGCGCTGAAAATATACGAGAGAGGAAGTCTGGCTGAGAGGACAGCGGGGCGAACGAGGGAGGAGGGAGAGAGGGAGAGGGAGAGAGGGAGAAGGAGAGAGGGAGAGAGGGAGAGAGGGAGAGAGGGAGGGTGCTATTGAAGAGCTGTAAGCCGCTCGCCGGTGGAGTTGAGATATTGTAGATTCAGCCAGTTTGCACCAATTATTCTTGCCGGCGTTTAGTTTATGGACTCCGTGAGAAACCGTCGAATGAAAGCTTCAGACCCGAATGCAGAGCGAGCGGCCGAGACGCAATGCATTCTGGGAACTGCGGCGGTCGCGTATTCGCTGTTGACCTTTTTAGGAGGAGCTGCTCTGGAGCTTTTTTGGGGTCACGTCACATGAGCTTCTTCACCAGATTGATAGACGCTCTTTGGGGCCAAACAGGAAGCAAAATGGTGGATCGACACTGTGATTTCTACCTCCTGAAGAAGATCATGTGACGGGACTGAAAGCTCCAGACTCAAGCAAACGTTACTCGCATTTTTCAGCAGTCAAAGCTCGTCATATTTTCGCCATTTGGAGGACATTTCACTGCAAGTGACGGATGATTTTTGAAGACCTACCGACATTCTGCAGTCGAGGTTTTCCTCCAGAAGAAGATCATGTGATCGGACTGAAAGCTCCAGACTCAAGCAAACGTTATTCAGCAGTCAAAGCCGATTTGCCAGCGTGGTTTCCCCCCGGCTCGTCGTGTTCTCGCCACTTGGAGGACATTTTTAGTGACGGGTGATTGTCTGGTGATTCTTCAAGACCCGCCCACATTTAGCTATCACCCGCTGGACGTACCGTCACATGACCCGTCTACCTGAAATGGCGACATCGATCGGGGCTGACGTTGGCGTTTGTCTCCAGAAGGTGCAAAGAGAAGCCGAGCGGTTGCCAGGTTGGGTTTGCAAATGGCCGACGAGTCCTCCACTGAAGGGACCTCGCACCTCGCTGGTTCTCTCAGCTTTGAACCTCAACGTTCCCAAGTTTCCTTTTGGGGTGTTTATTTTAAAAGCGAAAATATGTTCTTGGCTATGGGAAGAAACAAAACAGCTGTTTTTGCTTCTTTAAAGTTAGTTTCTTTGGAGTTCGGTGGCTCTCTGAGGCTCTGATGCCACGACTTCTGTTTTAAATAGAAACCTCTGATCAGTCGTATGCCGCCTGGCGTGCGCGATACCATTATGAGTTGTGTATTGCGAAATTTCAAAGAGCAATTTTGATCAAAGTGATGCCACACAATGTAGTAATCCTTACACTTCTGTGAAACTCGGGGATAATTTAATGTCATGCGTGCTGAAATGATCAAAGAGTCTTTATTTGTGTGTCATATGAAAGCACTTGCTCAATGGCATTTTTGGCAAGAGGCAGAAATACATTCAGCCGGCTCGCTAATTGCATTTTGAATATGTGAAAACATGGAAAGCACACATCATTGAGGCTGACGAGAAGTGGCAAGGTTGATTTGTTTTGTTAGTTGTGTTTACCACAAGGGTTTGCCGTCAGGTGTTTTACAGCAGGACACGTTCTGCTTAACGTAGAGCTGCACAACACAACGCTGCCTCTCTCTTTCTCACCTGTATGCTGACAGCTAGGTTCAGTAAAACCCACAAAGTTAGGTTCATCCAACACAAATGTATAGTTTAGTTAAGGAAAACATTCACAGAGTTATGTTCAGGCAACAAAACCGCAACACATAACCCTAAAAAGCAAAACCTCTTGCTTTTACTCAGCTTTTTATGTCTAGAATAAAGATAATGAGATAAAGAGCTTTCAAGATGCCGGTTGTTGGATTTTGTTATCTTAGTAAATAGCCCCTGTGTTCTGTCTTTATGCTATGCTAAGCTAACCATCGCCTGGCTCCAGTCATCCATCTAACGTTGGTGTATTGATCTTCTCGTTGTGCTTTTGCAAGAATCCCAACAAGTATTTCTTAACACCTAAAAGCAAGAAAGTCTGCTCGGTCTCCCCTGAGCTGCTTTGCATTATTAATGTTGTAATGAAGGTTGTTGCAATCGGGAAACTTGCTGGGTGAGATTTGTAAGACTAAAACGGTGGAAAAAACAACCGCAAAAATGTTTAAACTGGTGTTTTCGGTGCTTTCTACCGCGGCTAATGAGGCCGCTGCGTTGGCTCAGCGCTGCCGTGCTGCCTGGAGGTCGGCTCTCATCTCGGTGGAGGTCACTCGGCTCAGATCGGAGCCCCGCAGCCGATGAGCGTTCAGTGATTCAGCGTCTTGCTCATCGTCAGCAGGGTGGACGCCTGCTGACGACGAGCTTTTGAGCAAACGTCATGCGGCTGAAGGTTGGTGCGGTCCGCGCGGCGACCTCTAAGGACTAGCGCGCGCGAGCTAACAGAACCCTGCGACTACGTTTGTGGCTTCAACCCTCGTCTCCGACGGGACGCCACGCTTTCTACCCTTCGGTCTCCAGCGCCAACGACGGACTTTCATCGCGGCGTCATGTCCTGGACATCACGGCCACTGAGTTTAGTGTTTCTCCTCCCTGAGAAGCAGACGCCGCAGCGTCCCTGGCGGCATCACTCATCTCCCGGTCACGGCGTCTGGATCGCAGCTATTACCCGTCCTTGTGTCAGGCGTCCTGGTCTCGGGCCTCCTTCTGGCGCGCCGCCGCTTGATGAAAGAGGCAATATGCTTTAATGAGACTGGATCCCGGACTGAGACGACATTTTTCTTCTGCGTCCCGGGAAGGGAAAGTTGAAGAAACCTTGGCAACGGAGCAATGCCGAACCGTTTAATCTGCCGCCGGCTGTTTGAAGTTAAACAAGCTCACATCGGTCCTGCGTTCAAACCGCTCCGTCATTTTGTTTTCTCAGCTGAACCTTAAACCCTAAAAAGTGCTAAACCGTCGCTTACTGTACGGTATTTAAATGACATCATTTTACAATGCCAAGAGTTCAAAGACAAATAAGTCATATATCTAAAGAGCTGCATGAGAAGATTGTCACACACTAAGAGAAAAGTGTGTGTGCGTCGACGTCTCATCATCAAAAGCTTTCTCTTGTGTGCTAATAGAAAAAGTCTTCTGGGGTTCAGCAGAGCGCCGGCATCACACAGCACACTCATTTATTGGTTATGATCATTAATGCAATGTTTTCTGAACGTGTGTGTGTGTGTGTGTGTGTGTGTGTCTGTAAGGATCACAGCACAGCTAATCTGGACTCGACAGAGCGTGCCCCCCCCCCCCCCTCCCACAAACAACCACACACACACTGGGCTATATTATAAGCAATATCAAAGGATATGTTTTTCTCCCATTAAGATATCACATCAAACGTTCACGTGTGGATATTGTACATGCGTGTTATGTGAGACCGTCCTTTCAAGAAGATTCTCTGTCACTTGATCAGACAGCAAACCCTCCATTATGCTTTCTAAAAAAAAAAAAAGGTCCCTTGTGCCCGTGGGCCATTTGGAAGCCTTGAGTTCGGCTTTATGGTCGCCGCCATCTTGTTTTTTTTGCAACCAGAAGTGACACGACAGAGCGGAGTACAACCAAACGCTGAAGAAGTCATTGAGCTGAGACTGAGAATGTTTCATACAACTAAAATATCTGAAAACACACTCTGAAATAGATAAAGTTGACACCAGAAAGCTCGCCCTGCTTTATCGTCCGTCATACCACCAATGGGACGCGACCACACGCAGTATCTGGAGGCAACCGGACTCTTTGGATTGCACTATTGCCCAATCACGTTGGCGCAGGCTTATGCTCAAAGGCAGCTGACACGAGGCAGTCGCCATCGCCATCGGCCTCAGTCGTCTGTCGTCTGTCGATGACTCAGCTTTTTTAATCGGTTCTCAAATTTCCCGTCGCCTCTCGAGTCCGACTCCGTTTCCCAACATCTCAAGATGTTAAAGACACAAAGAGAAGCTCACAGCAGCCCCAGATGTTCAACTATTTAGTAAGCGTCACTTTTTTTTGTTCACTGCGACAGTATTCGCTCTGTTAAGAGAGCAAACATTCGGTAATTCAAATAAGTAATTCCAAACGCAGAATGTAAATGCGATGAGATGCGATGATTCCTCCTCGCCGCGACTCTCCGGCTCACCCTTCAGCACATCCACCAGTGTGCCCGGCCTCTCCTGAGTTGACTTAACGTGGGCTGACAGGCCAATCCCTATGGATTCTGATCAAACGGAGCAATAGTGTACACAGCAGCAGCCGTGCAGCCGCCGCTCCGGCAGCAGCAGGAATACGGCAAAGATCAGCGTCTCGCTCGGACTGATTCGACACGTTTATCTGCTGATTCCACTTTGTAAACCTCGCCGTGTTTCTGCAGATCCGAGCCGGAGCCCTCGTGTTGCACCTCATCGGGTTCTTCAGGAGACGGTGTGGTTCCACCAAGACCCGTCACCCAGGAAAGAACCATTTTATCTGCCGGATGGTTCCTGGTGTTCGTCTCGGGGCTCTTTGTTGACACTAAAGAGCTCGTGTTTGAGTTATTATACGTGGGATGTCGTACGTTTGCAAAAGGAAATCGAAAAAATGAGAGTTGGTCGAAGAACCAGAAAAGGTTCCTCAGAGAACGTTCAGTCGAGGCACCTGTTCTGCTTCTTTGAAGCGTGTAAAAGAAAATGTTTAGATCTTTGTTCTAAAGTGTCTTTGTGGTTTTTTCTATGAACCATTTTGGGCATTTTTATCTTTTCTCTGTGTGGCATCGACGATGTTCTGACATCTGATGGTTGATGTCGAGTTTCTAGAAAAACTGAACTAGAAGATGAACATTTACCCAGTTTTTTAAATGTTAAATACACTGTACTTTACCGCTGAAAGCTCTTTAACACTCCATGACATCATTCACCCATTTACACCCATTCACACACGAGCATGCAATGTGCGACCTGCCCGTCAGGATTAACTAACAGCACAACACTCACACATTGGAGGCGCTGCTACGGGAGCAAGTTGGGGTTAAGTGCCTTGCCCGAGGACGCATCGACATGGGCTAGCAGAGCCGGGGATCGAACCCCCGATGCTCTGATCGATAGACGGCGGCTGCTCCCTCTTATAATACACATTGTGCAGAACGTTAGAGGTCTTTGATTCTCAGACTTTCCACAACAGTTGAAGAAGAAGAAGAAGAAGAAGAAGAAGAAGAAGAAGAAGAAGAAGTCTCCCTGAGCGCACCAGCAGAGTTTGTGGGTTTCTTGCAGCATTGTGATCCACAAAGCAGCTGAATTGAATTGAACAGAAGCTTTAACGCTGTGTTCTCGCCTGGAAGCTGTGAAACAAATCAGACGGTTGTGTTATGCTGTTTTGAAAATGGGATCAAACATCCAGAACCTCTCGGACGGCCCTTTGAGACCGGTACTTTCTACAAACTCAATGGTACTTTCTACAAACTCAATGGTACTTTCTACAAACTCAATGGTACTTTCCACAAACTCAATGCATCATTTCAGATGCAAGGTCATCAAATACAACAAGGATTTAAGTCCACAGAGATAATGAATCCATGAAATGATGATTTTTGAATAAAATAAACCAGTAAAATCAACACTTGTGTGACCACAGTTTCTCTTATACACTTGTATAAGTATCAATGAATTCTTAAATACACACAAAATATGTTAATTTGTTAAAAGTACATTTGTCCTCGTATTTAAGTCCACAGTAAAGTCTCGACTTAAGTCTCGGCCGAAAGCGTTTTTCCAAAGCGGCGTTTCCTGGAGCGCTGATCCAGATCTATGGACCACGTTCACGCTCCGACGTTGACGTCTAACCACGACTTCACTCTCGTATCCGGTCAACATTTCACCGGATCATCTGGACCAGGGTCGCTTCCCTCCATCGGCTGCTGTCGGAAACGATTCAAAGCGCGCCTGTTTTTCGGGAACCTGAGGAGTTGACGCAATAAATACATTTTGAAAACCTGCTTCAAGAAAAAAAAAACCTTTGTGATATCGAATCAGGTGAAAGGACGAAAATGAAGCCACGAGTCATGAGCATCAACGTCAAGAAGACGAGCCTGTCTTCATTCTGTCAGAGGGGACATGTCGTGCTATTTACAGCTGCGTCCTTTCGGGTATGTCGGCTTTGTATTGGAACATAACATGTTCAAAAAACACAATTGTTCCCATACTGTCTGTCCGAATATATTCCCGCATTCACCCTCTGTCTGAAAATTGGAAGGGCAGCCTGTGATTGGCTCGCTGAATCACATGTTGGCAGCCCACAACACAACCGACTGGGTTGTCTAAGTTCAGTTTGTGGGTCGGTCGGGACTCAACAAAGTCATATGTACGTGTAAAAAGTGAGTTTTCTTCGCCACTTCATCGCCTTTAAGTCGAGTCAACCGGACACAGATTGTTTAAAGCGAGTTTATATCACTTTTGAAAGAAAGTAAATGCATTTCTGATGTAGTTCATACATGAAAACACTCAAAAGATTTGCTGCTGCAGACTCGGCTACGGTTACGAAAACGTACTTCTCATTTTTCTGTTGCATTTTTGCTGAAAAAAAGTCCAAAAAAACGTTTCAATTCCCTCACACTGAGTCTTGTGTGTTCTTCATACGTCCTTGTTCGTGATGTCGTGGACGGCGTACATCATCATTTCTTGGGAATGCTACGTTTACGTTGCTTCAGATAGGAGTTACCTGTGGCCACACACACAAACACACACACACACACACACACACACACACACACACACACACACACACACACACACACACACACACAGGCTTCATGTGCCGCTTCCTGTCAGGATCCATTGGAACCGGTTGCACAGGTTTCTATGTTGGACTGACGAGTGTCGCCTCGACATCACTCCCTCCATTTTCAGCGCGTGCTGCCGCACAAGGTTGTGCTTCCTGTCACACTTCCTGTCACACTTCCTGTCACGCGTCCTGGCTCGCCTCCTGTCACGCGTCCTGGCTCGCCTCCTGTGAGAGGCGCCACAGATCAAAGACCTGCATGCGTACGGGTGGATGCAGATCAGCGGGGGGATTAGACGTGTCACAGCCGGTTTGAACCGCTTCAAATCAGCGGTGGTGCCTTCAGGGCCGCCGGGCGCCACGCAGTCACGGGCAGTTAGGCACCCGGCGGTGGCGCGTTGGCGCGTTGGCGCGGTGGCTCGCTGAGGAATCGACCGCGTTAGACGTCGGCGCCTGAAAAGAGTCCGTGTGGCTGGATGTTGTCGCTTGTGATCATTTACACGACTTCAGGTTCAAGTGGCGCCATTTGATGGAGATGAAAATACTTTCTACTTAAAAAAATACGTGTGTATTTTTTTAAGTAGAAAGTATTTTCATCTCCAACATAGGCTGGTGTGTGTGTGTGTGTATATATATGTGTGTGTATATATGTGTGTGTATATATGTGTGTGTATATATGTGTGTGTATATATATATATGTATATATATATATGTGTGTGTGTGTGTGTGTGTGTGTGTGTGTGTGTGTGTGTGTGTGTGTGTGTGTGTGTGTGTGTGAGAGTGTGTAGGCTTAAAACTGGCAGGTTAACCTGTTTGTCCTCTGGGGACTCTTGTTCACTCTTTTTCAGTCCCCTCAGCGCTACAGAAAATAGAAGTGTGTGTGTGTGTGTGTGTGTGTGTGTGTGTGTGTGTGTGAACATACGAAACAATGGAGGCTTCTTCTATCCTCTGGTGTCCTGCTCTCTCGCTCTCTTTTCCTTCCCTCCCCCGGCTCCCTCCTTCTTCTGCTCTCTCCATTTATCTCTGCAGCCTTTACGACCGGAGAGGAGACACAACAACACTTCCACGAGGCCGAACCGTCAAACAAACACTTCATCACGCGTGTTCGAGGTTTCATATGAAAACATGACCAGATTCATTTGACGATACTGGAAATTGCCTTTTTTTTTCCTTCGCTATCCGTCAAGATTAAATGTAAATACGAGCTCTCTCTCTCTCTCTCTCTCTCTCTCTCTCTCTCTCTCTCTCTATATATATAAATATATATATATATATATATATATATATATATATATATATATATATATATATATATATATATATATCTATATATATAGATATATATATAGATATATATATATAGATATATATATATATATATATATATACATCTATATATTCGCTGCAGCAAGTTGCGGTCGCACAATCTGCGGACACAAGTTCATCTGCGTCGCCGTGTCGACTGCAGCTGGAACATTGTGATGCTGCGCGGCAGCTCCTCTCCGGCCCGGAGGCGCCTCGCTGGCACCGGCTCTCCGGCGCCGCCGACGGCGCCGCGGTCTGAATGAAGCCGCGAGACTCCGGCTCAAAATTGTCTCTCTCTCTCTTTTTTTTCTTGCCAGCAGGCGCTCTCTGAGCACCGGTTGCCGGTTGCCGGTTGCCAGTTTCGTGGTTTTCAGGGATAATGTGTCCTCAGATCAGCGTTATATAGGAACCGAATGTGCCGTGAAATATGTGATTATGGGCCTTTTAAACAATAGAGAGAGGTCGGAGTCCGGGTTGTTAAAGCGGCGATAAACTCTCAGCAAAGTGAAGATGTCCGCTCTGTCGGTGCTCTGTCTGTGCTCTGTCGGTGCTCTGTCGGTGCTCTGTCGGTGCTCTGTCGGTGCTCTGTGGGCGGAGCTTCACCTGGACAGGTGGGGCGATGCTGTGATCCGTCCATTAAGTCGCTGCGGCCTTAAATAAAAGAGCTGGAATACCTCTTAAGATGCTCGACATTAGAGGTAATGCAACAAGTAAATCGTGATGTAACAGATGTTTTTACACAATCGCATCACTTCCCAACACTTTAGACACAAACATCGTTCTGGAACATCGATCTTAAGGTCAAAGGTCATGTTCGTTGACCCTTTTGCAACAATAAGTGGTCTTTCTCTGTATTTAACCTTTCAGAAACCGTGCGAAAATTCCCATTTTAAGTCCCAGCATGCCCCATTTAGACAATCTTTTTGGCTTTAAATACGTAATGTTTCTATTTTTGAACCGAACGACAGTTTTTTTTGACTGAAACCTCTCCTAACAGGACAAGACTTTGTTCAATTGTGATTTTTTTGTTGCAGATTCTGATTCTTTAGGTCCTAATCTTTCTATAAAGGTGTCTTATTGACGCTCCAGGAGGCTTTTTTGGGGAATCTGGATCATATCACGCTGGATGTTCATAGTTACCATCAACATATCTTTTAAAAGTGATTTTTTTTTGCTGAACAAATAAACACAATAAACACAAGTATATGAATTAATTTAGTTTCTACGACGACTCAAACACAGTGAAAAAGAGCTCTGGAGCCAAAAATTGGTTCCACAGTTTTCACCGGGTTAAGTAGGGATGTAAAATATGTTTTTAAACGGCACAATCGCATCACTTCCCAACACTTTGGGACACAAACATCGGTCTGGAACATCGATCTTAAGGTCAAAGGTCATGCTCGTTGACCCGTCCGCAACAATAAGTGGTCTTTCTCAGTATTTAATACACAACAAACGACCCTAATGGGCTTTCCTTCACCGTTGCTATTCATTTGCATTCATCCAAATCATCCAATTTAAACGTTTGATGACTATTTGACAAACTGCCTGGAGGCCACAGAGCGAGAAGGTTCCTCCACCATCTTCATGCGCTGCAACACGTCCGTACGCGTTTCCTTTAAGTGCTCCAGTTTCCTTCCGCAGTCTATAAAACAGGCAGATTGGCGAACTAGAGATTATAAATCAGCCGGCGGCGTCAATACGTGACGGACTGGCGACCGATACCGGTATTGACCAACATGTGCTGAGACACACCGAGGATAAGCCGGCAGAGAGACGGTGAATGATGGAGGGCGACGTCGCATCGGTTAACACGCATGTGTTCGTACTTGAAGATGAAGACGTGCGCCGGAAAGTGATCTTTCTGGCAGAAATACGAAAGATGAAAGTCTGAAAAGGTCCAACGCTGCTCCTCAGAAGTTCCCAGAAATGAAGACGTCGGTGTAAAAGAAGAAGAGTAGTTCTCTTCAGGAAGGCGGTGGCAGTGTTTGATTCCTCAGACCGTACCAGGAAGTAGAAAACATTCAGCCGGAGCTGCTTTAAAACGCAAGCGCATAGGGAAACTTTAACTTTATGCAAATGAGAAAGAAAAAAAAGCCTTCAGCGCTCGCAGCCAGATGTGTTCAGAACGTCCACGTCGCAGCTCATGCAGCAACGAGCCCTTTGTGTCGCGACGTGGAACGCTAGTGTGTGGACATCGGGGGTGGATGATCACCGCTGTGCACAGGTGCTGCAGAAAGACACACAAAAAGAAAAGATTGGAGACTGAACAACACAACACTTTGTCTTTTTTTTACTTTTACTGCGACGCATTTTCAATATTACGTGTCAAAAAAGAGACGTCATTGTTTCATTTGAGCAAAATTGACTTTTCTAAATTGCATATTGCAAATATATTTAAGCAATAAGGGACGGGAGGCAGTTCTGTGTCGTCAATAATGTACTGAAACCCTTGAACTGTGCATTATTGTCGATACAGCACTGCCTCCAGTACCTTATTGCTTTTATAATACGGTTACCAGCGACATTATTAATAGCAATATTAGCTGCCTTTCAGCTAATAGTTGCAGCCACCAAACGTTGTGTATCGCGTTGTGTAGCGTAGAGAAAACAGTCCCGTGTGTGTGGCGGTTGCTTAGAAACTCCACGTGTTGCAACTTTCAAGCTAGAAATGACAAATAACGAACACTTATTTAGAGTGAGCACGGATGTGAAACGCGGTGGTAAAAGTGAACAGGTTGTACTTTATGGCTGAACGCAGCACCCGCCCCCTGACTCCTCTCAACCAATCAGAACGCTTGATCTGAGCGTTTCCTCCACACTCCACAGCGCTCTGCTCGGTGAGGCTGCGACGGGAACGCGTGCGGCGTCGTCAGCATGCTAATGTTCACCAATCACGCCAATCTTAGCCGGCAAACACGTGTTAACATTCACTCAACACAAAGTACCCGACAAACGCTTGTCAGTCTCCATCACCAGCCGCCTCCTTTCTCCTTCGCTTGCTCTTCATTTACTCCACTTCGTCTACTCACCGGGACTTATTGCGGTGGCCTAAATGGGTTGCTGTGTGTGTGTGTGTGTGTGTGTGTGTGTGTGTGTGTGTGTGCGTGCGGTACACACATCCAAACAAAGGCAGAGGAAGGAGAGAGGAGAGACCGTGAGGAGAGGGAGAGAGTTTAGAAAGAGAAGCTGGCAACTGAGCCCCAAACCTGTTTATGTAAACATTAATCTGAGCTAAACTGCTGATAGATTGTCCTCACACACACACACACACACACACACACACACACACACAGAAGCGAGGTAATAACTTCAATCCCGCCTCTCAATAGACACACACTCCCATGAATACGACACGCGGGGAGAAGCGAGGCCTCTTGTAATTAAGTTCTACATGTGCAAATCCAGTTGTGAAGCATCGCTCGTGAGATTGACTGTATAATCACGTCGCCCCAAAAGGATGAGACCGCTTACTTAGCATTTAAATAGCCCCCCCCACACACACACCCCTGTAATTGTGTGTGTGTGTGTGTGTGTGTGTGTGTGTGTGTTCGAGCAACACAAATATTGCAGTGCACTGTATTTCTTTGTGTGTGTGTGTGTCTCTGAGTGAAAGAGTGTACATATGTGTGAGAGAGGGGGTGTGTGTGTTGGCTTGGTAAACACTGCCAGCTACAGTGTGTGTGTTCCTGTGTGTGTGTGTGTGTGTGTGTGTGTGCAATAAATCTTGCTTGCACATTATTTCTCAGGGTCCCAGAGGAACATTGTAGTGTCAATAGAGCAGGTTTTAAAAAGGATGCAGCGGGAATATCAGGGACAATTAACTGTGTGTGTGTGTGTGTGTGTGTGTGTGTGTGTGTGTGTGTGTTTGCGCTGCACACACAGATACTATAAAAGAGCAAAGTCTTCTCAACCTTGGCTTTTTAAGGTTAAAGTTTGTGTTGATTTCAAAGTGGAGGGAATTCATTTGTGCCGATTTGTAAAGCAAAGTGGGACATCGTGTCGGTTTTCTTGGTCTGTGTGTGTGTGTGTGTTTGTGTGTCTGTGTGTGTGCGTGTCCCTCTGGGCATATTGTGAAGGCGGTGGACTTTTCGGAGGCTTTGTTATTGAAATGAAACATAATGTCAGCTGCTGTCCTGCAGCTCGTCTCATCAGCTCAGGGATTCGTCCTCGTGGAACGCAACACTTCTTTCTTCTCTCGTTGATTTCCCCGAGTCCGTGTGTGTGTGTGTGTGTGTGTGTGTGTGTGTGTGTGTGTGTGTGTGTGTGTGTGTGTCTGAAGTGTGTTTGTGTGCGGTTTTTGCAACAAATTGCCAAATGGCGGCTACTTTGTTTTAGTTTAGTGACAGAACGTTCGTGACTGAGGACGTTCAGTTCCTCGTCCTCATTTATTGTTTCAGTGAAAATAAAAGTTACTGGAACCTTTTTCGGTCGCCAAAAAATGTCTTACTCAGCGTCGTGTTGCACTTAGCTCCTCCCCTCTCCCGTCGCTTCTGGTTGCAAAAAAAGACAAGACGCCGATAAACAGAACCGGAGCTTTTGAATAAAATCAGCAAAAAGTTATAAATGTTCTGCAAAAAGTTATGAATGTTCTGCAAAAAGTTATAAATGTTCTGCAAAAGGTTATGAATGATGGGCAAAAGGTTATGAATGATGGGCAAAAGGTTATGAAGGATGGGCAAAAGGTTATGAATGATGGGCAAAAGGTTATGAATGATGGGCAAAAGGTTGTGAATGATGGGCAAAAGGTTATGAAGGATGGGCAAAAGGTTATGAAGGATGGGCAAAAGGTTATGAATGATGGGCAAAAGGTTATGAATGATGGGCAAAAGGTTATGAAGGATGGGCAAAAGGTTATGAAGGATGGGCAAAAGGTTATGAATGATGGGCAAAAGGTTATGAATGATGGGCAAAAGGTTATGAAGGATGGGCAAAAGGTTGTGGTCTCACAGATCTCTGGAGGTTCAATTTAACCTGCGAACTCTTAGTTTTCGGATCGTTGCACCGCTGCTGTCCACTGACTCGTCCGTCCTCCATCTTGTTTTTGGTGGATAGAGTCGAGAGACGAGCTCCACGGCCTCCATGTGGATCTCTGCTTGTCCTCTTGTACCTTCGAGATGTTCCTTTAACTGTGTCATCGCCCGTGTTGTGCAGATATTTGGGTGGAAATAAGCCAATGAGGTCAAGTACCGGGTGGAAGACTAGAATCTTCTTCTCTGATCTCGTTTCTATGTTTCTTCCAACAGGAGGTTTCAAAATGTGCAGAATGAAGTTGACATAATCAGTTCAGTGGGTCAAGAAACGCATGAATATCTAATGGGTTTAGAAATATCTCGTTCAAATACGCGAAACAAACACCTTGTGACAAAAGGAGGAGCGGTGACGTGGTCGTAATGACCCTGCCAGTCGCTTTTATCCCCTTCATTTATTCTTATGTGACATACAGCGAGATGTCAATAAGTAATAAGGAGTGGGCGAGCGGCCATTTATTATTCATAAATGTCTAATGTTATCAGAGAAACATGCCGGGGCGTTGATCTATGACCATTGAACGCTGTGCGAGCCGAGAGGAAGAGACAGAGGGATGCAGGAAGCAGGACGGAGGGATGGAGGCAGACGTTGCGCTAACAAGTGGCGTTTATTATCCTGCAGGACGCAACGTCAGATTGGTTTTTAGATCCTGCTTTTATTCTGAAAGGTTTGTTCTGGGAGGCTTCGTGCTTCGACTTTCAGGTCAAAAATGCATTTTTCATTCTCAAGTCTGCTGAACTTCAAGTTAACTGAGTATTTTTTTGCAGATTGTGGAATATTTTCTGTTGATAATTTTGCTTTTGAAGACTTTTGCTCAGTGGTTAGCGTTCCAGTCTTTCAGTCAGAGGGTTGGTGGTTCGAACCCCCGGCTCATGTGGATGTCTTGAGCGAGACGGTTGGTCCCCGTTGCTGTTCATACGGGTACAGAGCAACAATATAAGTCTCTTTGGATCGAAGCATCCGCTAAATGAAATGTAGACGACAGAAAACAAACAGAATCATATTAAATAGTTTCGGAACGAGTCAAAAGTATAAAAACGAGGATTCTCTCTATTGTTTTGAGTCCTTTACAGCCGAGAGATGAACACATAGACGCTGTTGAAAGAGTGATTTAGGTATAAATTGTACAGTTTGTGTACATTTCATTGCAAGTCATGAACAAATAGAGTCAACATTGAGGGAAGAGAAGAGTCCAGATAGCAATTTAACCTTTACTCGAGTCAACACGTTCAGATGAGCGATCGAGAGGGGAAGATGGAGGAAGGGCCCTCGGGGAGATTTGTGAATTGTGTCATCGGGTTATAGAAATAAAATGGACTTGACGTGAAGATGGTGTCTGCAGCAGGCGGCGAACAGAACCAGGATCACGACACGGAGAACACAGCGAATGTACAGTAACGCGAAAGAAAGGTCGACGCTTCAGTGAGCGTCCATCCACCCAGTGCAAATGTGCAAATGTGCAAATGTTACTGGGATTTTCTTCTTCTGCAATTCTTGCAAATGTTTCTTAGTTTATCTTCTCTTGTTCTTATGCAACACAGTGGCGACAAACCGTGAAATACGAGCTACAATTGACATGATGAAGATGAAGAAAATGTCACAACTTTGAGTCACTGGAGCCCAAACGTGTTTTCTGGCACTTTTTATGGTTTTTTATCTTCATGATTGTACTGGAATGTGATTCACATTAGCAATATTTTGTGGAGAGAAAAGAGGGAGGAAAAAAAATGAGAGGATCAGGGTTACTGTGTGTGTGTGTGTGTGTGTGTGTGTGTGTGTGTGTGTGTGTGTGATAAATCACTATTTAGACGCTTCCTCTCCTTCACTTCTGTTCTCTGACCCCGATGTCTTCTCTCTCTTCCTCTGCATGTCCCTCGCTCACATGTTTTCTTTCCTGTACTTTCTCGTTCTCGTTACCACCAATGTTGTGACCGCGGCTGACATCTGGTGTGGAGGATGGAGCGTGTACACACTGAACCCCCCTCACACACACACACACACACACACACACACACACACACACACACACCTCCCCTTGCCAGCACACAACCCACCGGCCTTGGGAGCTGTGCGTCCATACGTGTGCTCGGACCTTATATGTGTGTTTGTCTGCTTTTGTTCGATCTACTTTTGTTCACGCGTGTGCTCGGGTCAGAAGAGCTTGCACAGCGCTGCCAATTAAAGGTACATTTGGTACGACCTTGACCTTGAGCCTGTGAGCGGCTTCACCCTCAGTGCAGCCCACGCGCCAAGAAGGTCGGATCTACAACCTGCAGGGAAGGACTGACTGACTGCGTATGGAGTTAATGCAATAAACCCACACCGGAGGGGGATCACAAAAAAGCAAAGCAGGTTTATTTGTATAGCACATTTCAACAACAAGGACATTCAAAGTGCTTCACTTAAAAACATTAAAAGCATCAAAAACAGTTAAATATTACCCATTGCTATTTTTTTTAAGGTCAAATTCACACTCAGCCTCACAAACTTCACACAGCTACTCGTTTTTTTTTCTTCCTGCAAGTCACATTACATTGAATATCAGCTCATCGGTGTCAAGAAGTTGCATCCATGTCAACGGGCACTGCTCACTGGCTGGCAAGCGTCTAACGTCTCATGTGCAACATGAATATTTGTATTTTTGGACTCGCAGTATGACCGTTCTCCTGCGTGAAAGTCCCGTTTGTTTGGCCTCTCCGAACTCTCCGACCACCGGCTCTTCCTCGGCTTTCTCGCTGAGAATCCCACTCGGGAGCGAGAGCGCGTTAGCGGCGATTACGGGTAACGTAACTGGGAATAAAACAAGTGCAGCGCGTGTAATTCCCAGGAGACGCGGCGGAGCTGAGCTCGGGTTTACCTGCAATCCTCTGAGCCTGTTTTATTAATATGTCTGCCCTGGCATTCATTGTTCATGATGCTCATGAAGTTTAAGGCCTTGAGACTTCGTTGTTTTCCCTGCAGGCTGCAGGAAGGCCTTGTGATTCTGAGCATGTGCCTAACGGGAATAGAAGTGATGCATGCAGTCGTTTGCTCATTGAGGAAGGTGGATCACATCCCAGGTTGCCACTTAAGAAGAAATAATACTAAAAAAACCCTTCAAGACGCAGATTCTACTAATAAGAGATTAGCACGGAGCAATAATAAAACCATAACAATTACACAACAACAACATGGAGTGTGATGGAGACATTAGCGGGAGAGAGAAATCAACTAGCGGCCGCAGTATTAAGGCTCCACAAAGCGTGACACCCCCATATGGAAACACCATATGTCCTCATCAATACAACATACCAATTCATTATACATGCCCACACACGGTCTGCAAAGTGAACACACACACACACACACACCACACACACTCAGACTCGTGCACAGTTTAGTTGGTGTAATGACCCATTTGGCATTGAGCAGCATCTGTTTAGCAGAGCCTTGTCGTGGTGATGTTAGTCATTTTCTCCCAGACACAGCGATCACACGATGAAGGCCGGATCCTCTTCAGCACTTACAACCAAAACGGCTTGTCCTGTTCCCTCCTGTCACCGCCCGCTAAAAGCTCTACCCTCCTATTTCAAGCGCTGCAGAAAGAAAAAGCGCAACAACAAAAAAAAAAAGCGCAATAAAAGTCGTGGAGTCGCTGACAGTGAGAGATGTTTCCACGCACTCCAGAGAGAGGAAACCCATCTTCCCCAAGTTACCCTTCTAATATTCCCCCCTTCCCTTGTCGCGCGCTCAAAAGGAGCATCAGGCGGTGGCAGCCTGTAATTTCGGCACTTTCTGCCGTGTCATTATCAACCAGGAAGCAGACGCCGGCAACTTTCTGCACAGAGGAAAAGAAATAATAAAAAACTCCACTGAATTGCAG
>NW_027176231.1:202500-230000 GCF_023055335.1 Clinocottus analis | reverse complement strand
AAAAGAAATACTGAGACAGTCACGTACAGACTATATACACTGCAGTGTATGTATATGGACACCTGCAGATAAGATGCACACCTACACACATGCATATAAGGGGTGAAGCCACACACACACACACACACACACACACACACACACACACACACACACCTTGGCTTGCACAGAGACCTCTGTGGTCTTAGAGGCTCCATGCTGAAAGTGATGTTATTAGAAGTGGCTTAATGGTGCCATATTGTGTCCCTTCTCAGCCACACACACTGAGACACACTCGCACTAAGACACAGACTCGACACACAGTCCGTCCGCTCACCCCGGACCACAGAAACACACTCACTGCAGGGATTCAACAATGTCTCTTTCTGTCCCTCTCGCTCTCCTTTTCTTTATTCATATAACAAGCAGCATACATGTTCATAAGCACAATTATTCCGTGATGCAAATGTGCTAAATTTAGCCAAGTGCCTTACTTTCCAAAGCTGTCCGTGGAATGAGACAAACACAAGAGACTACAACACACAACTAAGACGAAACGCATCATATACATGAACTTATATCAGGGAACAGATCGAAGTGATCAAACTAGAAGGTTTCGCTTTGAAATGAAAAGGCTTGTTACCATTTTAATGCCAGAGTATGACGATGGCACAAGGAGACTTGGCGACTTGGTGACAGATGGCTGGCGTCCTGGACGCCTGAGCGGGCGACTAGACGGCTGGTTAACTGTCTGACTCGTTGCCAAGATCGGTTGGAGATTGGAGAGAATTAACGAGGTGACGCTGACTTGCAAGGTCGCTTCATAGGACTGAAGCCAACGAGTATCTGCCGGTCAGATGAGTGAAAGGGTGACTTGAGAACAACGTGACTGATTCAATGACTGGGTGACGCCGTGACCGACTAGAGGGACTGTTTGACTATAGGTTGAAAATGGACTGACTGGGTGACTTGATGACTTCTTAGTCCTTCAATCAGAAGCTGTGTGGATCGATACCTGGCTCCGCTAGTCCATGACAGTGTGTCCTTGGGCAAGACGCTTAACGCCTCACTGCTCCCGAATGCGGTGCATTCGGTGTGTGTTTAAGTAGAAATGGTTAGATAGCTCTGATGCCATCAGTGTCTGCATGAATGGGTGAATTCGGTGGCCTTGAATGGCCGGTAGACTAAGAGATCAGAAGGCCTGAAGACTTGGTCTCGTCGTGACTTGATGAGCCGGCCTCTCGGTGGCTGACTTGGTGACGAGGTGATGCGATCGTTGGTTCTTTACTTGGTGACTTAGATTAGTGAGGGGTGACTTGATCATGGACTGAGTGACAAGATGAGAGGCCGGTCAACTGTCTGACTTGTTGAAGAGAGGACGAACACGATGACTCCATGACTGTCCAGGTGACTCCATGAATTTTAACAGCTGCTAATCACTGTACGACGCGTTGACTTGGTGACTCATCAGGTGACATATCAGGTGATAACTTGCAGGTTTGTGTCCGTCCGACTCGGCGGGATGAATGAACTTGGTGAAGAAAGAACTAACCGAGTGACTAGGTGACTTGTTAACCAGACAAACTGACCAAACTAGTTGACTCTGGCTGGAAAAGTGTCCTTCCGGCTGGGTAAGTGGTCCACTGAGGTGGATGGAGGTGTTAAAAAAGGCTTGCTGGGTTGGCTGGAAGACGCTGTGATTGGCTGGCTGGTCGCGAGGGGGAAAGATGAAAAGGAAAACAAATTCTAAAACAAAATCAGCTTATTGAAACCAGCAATGAAGCGTTTGCCGGCTGGCTAAGCGACTTCGCCGCCAATCTGGTGTAAAGTCTCGTAATCCAACAGCCATGGATCTCGCTTTGTGTGCCTCTGTCGTGGTGTTTTTTCTACTTCCTCCATCGCCTGCCATACTCATTTATCCATTACCTTGTGTCTGTCTCTCAGTGTACCTCCTCCCTCTTCCATCCCCCAGCATCCTCAGCAGAGCGGTGACCATTTCAAGGCACAATCCATTTCTCTTAAACCCCCCCGATGATCACACAGCTCCTCTTAGTAATGGAACCGGGCCGCCTCGTCAATGGGATTGTATTGGAATACGATAGCGCTGCTGAATGGAGCGCCGGCGCATGGCGGACGGCCCGAGGTAGCACTAAAACTGTCTGCGTGCCGCTCTATGGCCGCGAGAGACACACCACTTTGCTTTTTAACAAGGCCTCAATGGAAAATAATTACTTTTCTGAGGGAGGCTTCCCTCGTCTCCTTCATTCGACATTAAGGCCTCTTCGAGCTGTTAGGGTTCAGGAAAAAAGGAGTCAGAATGATTGTGGTTGTGTCAAATACTGCGGCTGTGAGGCGTAAATGTATTTAAGGCCTCAATGTAGAAGGTTAACCCGTTGAAAACTGTGCAACCAGTTTGGTCTCCAGACCTCTTTTTCCTTGTGTTGAGTCGTTGTAGGAACCCCAAATTAATTCCAATACTTGTGTTTATTGTATGTATTCGTTCAGCAAAGTCTTGGGAAAAAAATCACTTTTAAAAAGATATTTTGATCATAACTATGAACATCCAGCATGATATGAGCCAGATTCCCCAAAAAAGCCTCCTGGAGCGTCAATAAGACACCTTTTTGGAAAGATTAGGACCTAAAGAATCAGAATCTGCAACAAAAACCACAATAAAACAAAGTCTTGTCCTGTTAGGAAGGAGTTTCAGTCAAGAAACTGTGTCAAAAATGGAAGAATTACGTATTTTAAGCCAAAAGATTGTCTGAATGGGGCATGCTGGGACTTAAAATGGGAGCGGGAGGGTTTTCCAGAAGGTTAACCAACACATTGTTCTACATGGATCTCTCCACTTTAAGCACAAATCTGCATAATAACAAAACGCTCAGAGGCTCCTGCTTTTAGCTAAAAGCGGTATTTATCAAACACTTAATCTCTTGTCTCGTTGCATCCGAGCAGCCGGAGGGATTTCAGTTCTTTCCCCTTTTTTTAAAAATAAAAATTGGCAATTTTTTATTTATTTTTTTGCAAAGGGGAGGCAAGTCCACGTCGAGTGCATTGAATGTCTCCGTGTCAGCACCGCAGAGAGCGGGGATGGAGAAAGTGAAAAACATCTACTCTCCGTGTGTGTGTGTGTGTGTGTGTGTGTGTGTGTGTGTGTGTGTGTGTGTGTGTACTTGTTCCATGCTAATTACTGACAGAAAAAACCCCTCTGACTTCCTGTCTCTCCGTTCTGTTTCTTGTTTTTTTCATCCCTCGTCCTCCGTCTCCTCCAAGTTTTCGTCATTCTTTTTTTTCCTCCCCCTCCCACATTTTCTCTCTCCGTCCTCACGCTTGTTATTACACAACACCCAAGGCTTTTCCTTCCCGTACCTCCCTCTCCGTGCCCTTCCTTCTCCTTTTCCTCCGCCGGCCTGTCATGCTGAGGCAGATGTCAACACTACAGGCCGGGGCCCGAATCCCCTCTTTTCTTCTTCTCCACCTCCATCCGTTCCTCCCGTCCCATTTCTCTCTCTCGGTCTGTTATCCTTTCCTTCGTCATCCTCCCACTCCTTTCTCCTGGCTTGACTTTTTTCTCTCTCTCTCTCAATATTTTCTTATTTTATAAAGATCAACTCAACTGAACCTATACGTTTATTTTATTGCCGTCTGCAGGAATGGAAAATACCATAAAAATACAAAACACTTTGCTTTTTGCAATAGATGTGCTCATCTTCCCTCACGCCGTCTCTGTCTCTTTATTTTATCTCATCCCACCTTCTTCCTGTCGAATGACTATGATGGAGGACTTGGAGAGAAGCTTTAATAGTCCACTGGAAATGCATGAGAGGTGCTGAAGCTGTACCAGTTTTACTAAACACTTTTACCAACTTTTAATTTTGTGAATTTCTCTTTCGGTCATTAGAGGAAAGAATCTGCTGACCGAGCGCGTCTGATGCAAAACAATGAAATTATTTAAGAATTTTCTCAAGGAAAGTGTTTGTATTCTCCTCAGATCCAGAAACAGCTTTAAAAAAACAGGATTAGTTTATCTCGTTACTACGTCTTGAAAGTAATCAACAAATCAAATGTTATCATTAAAAAAAAGGAGAAAACAGTCAGTAAATGCAGCTAGTTAAGCTAGCAGTAGCATCGGCTGTTTACATTCATTATTACAGTTTTGGGGGCGTGGCTTTGGATGGAGCCACGCCCCCAAAAGCCACGTCAGTTTCGGCAACTAGATTGTGCAATTGTTGGAGCTATCGCTGCTCGCTACTTTCATTGGAAAAGATTTGGCAGCACTGGGATGTTTTACTTCTTTTCGGTTGGATGATCTTTAACGCTCACCACCTGTAGCTACAAGAAGCACACAATATGAAACGGTGATTAAATATGTATCCGACTCAGAAAGCTCAGTGAGAGGAGAAGAAGAAGAGAGCCTCTTTCACCTCTACGGCAAAGAAACCAGGATAAAAGATCGCTGCCGCCATTTTGACACCGAGGACGGTCAACTTTCTTCATTAGCAGCAATGGTTGCTAATTCAAGTTGACTGCTTTCAAAGTCAACAAACTGACACAAACTCCTCGAATACCTTTAAGATAATCATTCAGAGTTTGTTGTCAGCGCTACATGTCATTGTAGGAAAAATTAGGATTACCATATAGATTGAATTTTGATTGTTTTTACCAATCCCTGAGGGAAATATCTTTAAGCTCTTTCGCTGCTAAATGCTTAGTTAGAGTCACTAGCTGGTGGCTAACTGTTAGCAGCCCACTGGGCAGGTTGCAGTGGATGCACTGGGTTCATCAGAGGGGTTTTATCGCTGAAAATCTCCAGTTTGCTGTGGAACGACGCAGATGAGAGCTGAACCGAAAACATAACGACAAGTGGCATCTTTCACCGTGCAAACTCATTTCAGCAACTTCCGTTCTTTTTTTCATTTTTGTTTCAGCGACAAAAACCCCGCGAGGCCAAAAGAGATGTAGATTATAAAGCCTGTGCCGCCACTGGAAAGCCCAAAATTATTGCCTTAAAATGTCATCGACACAATATGAGAAGTTGAGTGCAGCTGCTTCCCGCCTCGCTGACAGAAAAGACAAATGTGACGGAGAGGCGGCTCATATCGAAGGGCCGCGGACGTCATCGCTCTGCTGCACTCTTTCTTGCAATTTCACAACTTTTCCCCGATTGAAATGAAACTTTTCCCACCGTAACATCATGATTTGGACGTTTTCTACTCGTCCGGCTCGACCTCGGACACACAGCACGCCAACCCGCTCAATGCCTGGACGAGGAACCGACTCGCTAACGCGCACCGGCTAACGCGCACCGGCTAACGCGCACCGGCTAACGCGCACCGAGCCCCTCTCTCTCTCTCGGGATCGGCCAGATGCCCTCTTCCCTCAGATGTAACCTCAGAGAGGAGGCGGCGAGAGTGGAGAGGAGGCGTAATATCCTGGCAGAAGCTCCTCTGTCGTGTTGCCCTCCGGGGGGGAGTGATGGAGGGATGCAACGTTCCACTCTCCTCCTCTCCTTTGGCCAGAGGAGCAAGAGATACTGAAGGAAGAAGAGGGGGAAAAAGAGACATAAGAGGCAAAGGACGTGTGCAGTGTTGGCACACACCCCTTCCATTCCTCTCTCCTCCTGGCAGACAAGCTATCTGACACAACTGATTACTCATCTCATTAAAGTCAGCGCTTAACCTCCGTGCGTGTGTGTGTGTGTGTGCGTGTGTGTGTGTACGAATACCCGCGTCTAATTGCGTGAACATACATGCCGCGTGCCTGCTCATGTCTGACCTCCCGCCTGAGCGTCTGGCCCTCAGTCCACCAAATGCACTCCAGGAAATACTCAACGTTTGTTTTCCCACGCGGCATTTGATCCGACATACGTGGGTTTTTTGGCATTTCCGAGTGCGTTATCATCGCGTGTGCGTGTGTTCATATACGTTATACAGCTCAGCGTGGAAAAACACCTCTGGGCTCGTTGCGTATACGTTCCTGAAAGAAGTGTGCGGCCTCCAGAGGTGTTTGGCCGCGCTACAGTCAGAGAAACGCTCCATGTGAGCGTAAATACGAGGTTGTGTTATCTTCTGTGTGCATGTGAGGAATCAACGATGGCTCGCTGTCAACCGTTACGTGTGAAGGGAGGTCAGAAAAACAGCTGAAGATGCGATGTGTTCTTTGTAATGTGATGTATATAACGGGGTGGGCGACAGCAGCATTCATTAACACGGAGTTACTTCATGCTTCTTCGTAAATTGGGAACAAAACTGTTAAATCAATCCCTGAAACATAACTTTCATATTCACACAAAAATCATCAGCTGTCCCGGTTAAACCACCTAATTTACCACCTCGTAAAGTGATGTTTTTACAAGAGAAATGAAGAATTTCCAAAAATCGAGATTCCATTTTTCAGCTTTTAGAGTCACATTTTCTTTTCACACTTTGGCCTTTTGACACTGGAGTCTCATTATACAGAGAGTGAGATTGTTCTGCAATTTTTGATGTCAAACATGGGGCTGTATCCTATATGCAAGTGCCTTTTAAAAGGTGAATTTAAGAAATTCAAATTGAGAAAATCGACTGAAAATGACCTCAATGTAAAACCAAAACTTTAAGCGAGATAAATCATATTCTGGCATCCTGTCAGCCATTTGTTTTCGCCTTCATGTGTTTGTGCTGATGATGTTTTGCCCTTTAGCTTTGACGCAACGTCTCTGTCTCTCTCCCTCTCATCGTCAGGCAGAAGGTCACGTTTCACCTGCAGCCACGAAAAACATAATAATAATAATAATAATAATAATGATCTCAACCTCGAGACAGAAGCCTCGCGCGCCGCACGTCTGGACGTTTGCGCCTCTTTCTGCACACGCTCTCGAAAAAAAAAAGCTAGCCTTTGATCCCAAGTTCCGGCTAACGTGAACTTCCCTCCCAACAGAAAAGCTCCGGATCGGCACCGTGAGCTGAGGCTAGTGTGTGTTTTTTTAATTTTTTTTTTGGGGACGGGGGGCTCGTGCTGTCACGACGATGTACCCTGATCCCCAGGAAAAAAATCCCCGTGGGTTCTCCCTGTACAATCGTCCGCGCCATCTTTTTTTGCGGCCCAGTCACCGGGAGGCTGTACGTTGACGTGACAGTGCAGATAAAGGGAGGAGACAAATCGCCCCTCTTGTTGGCGGCCGGCGGGGGGAGACGGCGGGTAACGCTCAACGCTCGGCGTTATCGAATCTGACTGCTGGAGCCGGGCGGCGGCGGCGGCGAGGTGGGGGGGGCTGTAAAACACCTGCTAAGTGCACAACCCCGGACTGCATGGCGCTTGATTTGTATGTTCATGCCATGACTGGAGGTCGGGGGGGTTTGACAAAGAGGAGAATGCAAACAAGCAGGAGTGGAATAAATTAATGAAACTGACCTTGTCAAACACACTGTGGGCTGTTTTTAAAAAATGCTGGATTGACTCTTCTGCTGTCACATCGCTTCAACTTGAAACTTAGACGCTCTACACTCTTAACTTTATTAAAGTATACTGAACTCCAAATGACGGACAGCTGACTTCAGGCCTTTGTCCTTTAGGGCCTCTAAGCTAATGCAAGCTACTTTATTGAGTTTCATTTTACCAAAATAGTGATTTCTGAGTGAATTTGTTAGGCGGCTTTCTGTGTACGTCTTGAGCTTTTATTTTGAAAGGTAAGAACGGAAAGACTGGATCTCGTCAGTGTGCCGAGGTTGAAAGGAGTAATAAAATGCGTCGCCTTCGTTCTGTGTTGTTGTTTCAGCGGTCGTCTTGAACTAAATATTTGAGAGTGGATGTCGTGAGTAAATATGTAACTGAATGAATTAGAACAATACAACTCTTTTAGTTACTTGATTAAATGTAAGTAGAAGACAGTCAAGAGTATCAAATGCACACGTTTAACATTTTGAACATTTTGAATATGAATGAAAGCTCAGAAAAATCCACCTTGCTCCCGCCAAACCCACAAACAAATGTTCTGTGTGAAAGTACGACGGATACGTTACGCTCCGGCCACGAGCGTCCCCGAGAGGTCCTCCAGCCGCAGGTTTCACCTCCCAGCCGGAGACATGTGGATGTGGGGGTTCGGGCTCGGTGGCTCCTCCGGGTCCAGGAGGGTTGTTCCTGCGGTGGGAAGAGAGGTAAACTAAGCGAGTCGTTGCTAAAATATGAATTGAGTTTTGCTCTCAGAGAATTCAGCACGAGCGGACGTTTTCTTTTTTTTTTTACGCCATCATTTCTTTATTGATCATCCTTTACCGCTCCGGAGAAGAATATCGACTCCTGAGTTAGCCACTGATTTGTGTAGCTCAACACATACACTGTGTGTGTGTGTGTGTGTGTGTGTGTGTGTGTGTGTGTGTGTGTGTGTGTGTTGTGCATTAGCTATGATTGCATCTCTGTGTGTGTGTGTGTTCCCCTCCCGCATCTCAGATCAACCCACATAAATCATGAATGGGTAAAAGGGGGGAAACAAAGATGGCCGCCGCCACCAAAGCGCATGAGAGCTCAAACGGAGAGACGCCCAAAAACACATCACAGCACACTTTTGTTCAGCCATTTTCCCCCAAAAACACAAGTCAAACTCAGCAGTTCACAAGCGGCGGCACTGTTCCTCCGTTGTTTTTCCTCTCCGGGGGTTTGAAAGGCGTCCGGGTTTAAATATTGGATGAGCGGACGTCAGCGCAACGGCTCCCAGATGTTTGAGGCTGTTTCGGTGGCAGCCGACAACAGCCGCAACGATTTTGGGGATTTTTTGTTGTTGTTGTGATTTCAGATCCTCCATTTTTGAGAATGTAAAACACTTTTCCCGCTCCTGAACGCACACTTCCTGTTTCAGCTTTTTGAACATTTGAAAGGATAAGCGAGCAAACTGTTCCTTTCTTTTTGAATTCGGCGGAGCTCACGGAGAGAGAGGGCTTTTCCAAAATCTCTTTTGTTTTGTTGTTGACAGGGAGATGAAAAATGTGCTCGTTTATTCACTTCCATGCATATTTCAGAAGGTGTAGCAACAGAACGGAGGCAGGAAGGAGGAGGCAGCGACATCGGAGGAGGCGTGATTAGAAAGCCAGCAGAGAGACGAGGGTGACGCCCACACACACACACACACACACACACACACACACACACACACGGTGGCTTCAGAGCAGTGTGCACACCAAACGTGCATATCTGCACATTCCTGTGTCTGCAGACGTGGAGGACTTGGACGTCCAGGACTGTGAGACTCAAATATCTTTTCAAAGTTGGAAGGTAATTATTTGTCTTTAAATATCTTGTGATGTATTTATGAGTGACATGACGGCATTAAAAAATAAAAACAAAAGTAGTTAAGGAGCCGAAGGGAGGAGGTGTGCTCGAAGAAAAAAAATTATTTCAAAGATTTAAATCAGATATTCGGAGAGAATGAAGCAAAACAAATAAATATGATATCCTCTTTAATTCTAATTATTCTCAGGACGGCATCTGAGCCAAAGATACACAAAACTGTCGGGATGAAGGAAGTAGGACCCAAACGCCGAAGAACAGTTCAAAGAATATTTAATTCCAACAAAAAAAGGAAAAGTGTTCTCAAAAAGAGCAGAACAGCAACAGAAAATAAAATAATAAAGATAAAAGTAAAGATAAAAGTAAAGGTACAGGACGAACCGACAAGAGGGAGGTAACGAGCAACAGGTGGACACAATGAACACACAATCAGCAACCAGGTAGACGCACAATCACCAGAGCAGGAAGTGCAGAGACACAGGACTACAAAATAAAACAGGAAACTACAAATCATGACAGAAACCACATCTCATATTAAAAGTCAATATTTGTTCCTGAAGTAATCATAAGGAGCATTTTGGAAAACTCTTCTGGCTGAGAGTGTGTGTGTGTGTGTGTGTGTGTGTGTGTGTGTGTGTGTGTGTGTGTGTGTGTGTGTGTGTGTGTGTGTGTGAGTTGTGCCTTCATTGCATCACATTTTCTTTGTGGAATCTAGGTATTCATAACTCTTTAGTTTTTCCCCGTGTCAGCGTTCTGCTGCACAGCCGAGGGAAGCGGATCCCTTGCAGGCTCGTTCTGCGACGTTTGAAGAGACGTGAGATACGATTGAGCCAGTGCAAGACTTCAGGAATGATTGATGCTTCTAGTTATTGCATGAGCCGTGTGAGGGAAGCAACACGGCGAGTGTGAAGAGCAAAGCAGACCGCGTCATCACTCTGTCGTATGATAGCTTACCAAAAAAAGTTCATTTTTCGGTGTTTTCAGCAACGTGTCAATCCTCACGCGTCACAACGCTTTTGTTGAGTTTTACAGGAAACAGTTCAGGAAACGAGGTTTAGGAAATAAAAGCTCGTGGGCAGGTTTTAAACCATGTTGTGAAAGAGTTATTTAG
The DNA here is from genome assembly GCF_023055335.1 of Clinocottus analis. NCBI lineage: Eukaryota > Metazoa > Chordata > Actinopteri > Perciformes > Cottidae > Clinocottus > Clinocottus analis. Next base: position 219,646 of record NW_027176231.1, on the reverse strand, counting down.
TTAAGCTGACTCTCTTTCTCTGGTCACATGAGCTGATTTATGTTATTATATAAATTATAGAAGTTATGATATCATGCAACAAGAAATGAAACAGTTGGGAATGAGTGATTTATGTGATGTGTATATATATATATATATATATATATATATATATATATATATATATATATATATATATATATATATATTGCATACAAACATACATTACATTTATTGTATCAATCCAAAAAAAATGGAAAAATAAAAAACGTAATAATTCTTCTCAGGAATTTGTCTGTTTTCCGACATGAAGACGTTTCCACGTTGAGTCCTGGTGAGCGCAGCGTGGCGTCCGTCTTAAATATCACCGTAATGCCACATCCTGTTTGAAATATTCCAGCTCTTCCTCTTCCAGGTCTTCATCAGTGACCTGCGTTAAAGGAGCTCTGCAAAGACTCTGAAGCTCTTCTTTCATCCTGCAGGACGAATAAACCTCTTCCTCTCCTCCTCAGACACAGCGGGCATGTCCAAACGTCTTCTGTGCATTCATACGCCACATGCACTATTGATAAGACTGTGCTGCATGCACGTGTCCATGCTTACTCCTCTGTGTGTGTGTGTGTGTGTGTGTGTGTGTGTGTGTGTGTGTCAGCGGTGGGTCGAATCAGCATGGCTGGTGTCTCGTGTGGGTGGACAGGCAGACAGCACCCTGCTTTCAACCTGACAGCCACTATGCACAGAGGCAGAGAGAGGAAGAGGAAGATGAGGAGAGAGAGAGAAGAGGAGCAATGTGATCTCAGAATACTACAATACTACAATACTACAATACTACAATACTACAATACTCTGGCCGTCAGTCCTTCATGTCTGAAGGCTTCACTTCCCTGTTTATTGGGTTGATCTGCTGACTTTAAGCTGCACGTGTTCCTGCTGGCGTCTGCGTTCGTCCACCTGCTGATGAAGGTGCTGACCATGAACCACGACGTCACACGGTGGAATCTTTTAGAACCTTTTGTTGCAGCTCATTTCCTTTCTGTCTTTAACAAAAACGAGCCCATGTAGAGCAGCATGTCCAATTTAAAGCTGCTCTTCTGCCCGCTTTACTTTACATGGTCGTCCATCCGGCAATGAGACTCCTCATGGGTCACTCATGCAACAGTGGACCATAACAAGTTGCTGAAAATATTATTAAATATACAAGTTGTGTCTTGAATATTGACGTTGTGATAGGAACTATCGTTATAATCTACGTTGTGCTGGGACGCATTTAGTGGTGACGACGTGCAGCCGTAGAGGAGCTTAGTACTTGATAAAAGACTTAAGTCAAAGTGACAAATCATTTCTCAAGTATTATTGTTTTCCCAGTGGACTGAATATTGACACTCAAACAGTTTATTGTGTAACGTGAACGCCAACTTGTTCCGTGTGTTGAAACGTGTTTCAAACAGTTGGTTGATGACGTGTTGGCAGAGGAACGTTGAAGAGTAAATCCGTCCAGGGCGTCGGGTATTTAAAGGAGGGAGTGATGAAGGGTATGAAAAAAGGATTTTTTTGCCGTGAAGTGTAAATAATAAGAAGAAAGTGTAAAGAATAAAACATGGCACAACATGAGCCGAACGCGTTCCTCAACGCTCCGATCGCAGCGTCGAGAAGCTCGTTGACTTCTGATCCGTTTCACTCGACGAGGAGACGGCGACCAACGATGAAATAACGGTCGTCAAGAAAGAAGCAGATGCTATTTTCATGAGACTTTTTTTTTTTTTTTTTTTTTTTGGAAACGGCGCAAAAAAAAAAAAAGCGATTGTCGATCTCTCCGAGTGCATCATGAGTTTGACCTCTGGAGGTCAAACGGGGAGGAGGAGGCGAGATGGCACGAGTTCACGGAGAGAGAGACAGACTGAGAGAGTGGGAGGGAAAGAGAGAGAGAGAGGGAGAGGGAGAGGGAGGGAGAGAGAGAGAGAGAGGGAGAGGGAGAGAGAGGGAGAGAGAGAGAGAGAGGGAGAGGGAGAGAGAGGGAGAGAGAGAGAGAGAGAGGCGTTCTGCCTTGACAGCCCATATTGTCTCATCCTGATCCCAGCTCGGCTCTGATTGATGGCATAATTACAATATGGATATGAGATATTTACATGAGGCCGCCACCATCATTCACAGCCACAGACTTTTTTAACTGAACACACGAGAGCTTCACATGAAGTTGGCAAAGGAATATTGTAAATACTGTACCGGCTGTTTACCTCCGGCGGGAGTCGCTCTCTCCGTTTTCTGAACCAAACAGCGTGAGCGTCATGCAATCAGAGGATGATTTACCGTATGATCCAAAGAGATGATTTTGTAAAGCGAGCAGGAGACGAGCGGCGGTGACATTCTCCCATGTGACAAAGGCCTCGGGTCACGTCCAGACAGAAAAGATCGAGGTCTTGATTTGCCTTTTTTTTTCTTCCTCTGTTCATAACAACCGTGCGTTTATGAAATTACACGGTGCCACAGATTGTTTTTGACCCGCCAGGACGCGAAAAAGGCCGTCGCGCGACGAAAGAGAGAGAGCGAAGAATGTCAAACCGCCAAATGTCAGCGTCATGGCGAGAGGTCGGCCATGTTTATTCCTACGGACTCGGACGGGTCCGCTGTGTCGCCGGCGAAGAAGAGCAGAAACCTCATCAGAAGTCATTTATGTCACTTTGCATTCGATAGACACACACACACACACACACACACACACACACACACACACACACACACACACACACAATGAGTCACTCCTCAGGATGCGCCGCCGCGTCGTGCTGAACGCTGACGTCCGTCTCCGGCCGGGAGGTCGCGCTTTTCTCGGAGAAGCCAATTAACTTTTTGGTTGTCGGTTCACTTTCCGAGGCGCACCGCTGCGACGGCGGGCAAAGACAGCGCCGCGACGGCGCCGCATGTCTGTGCAGAGATCAGGTGACACTCCAGGTCGTCTACGTGGACGCGTGTAAACCGTGTAAAGTGAAAACAAAGACGTCACCGAGGTGCCTTTGTCTTTTCAGATTGACCCAAAACTCCACAAGAGTTTCAAAAGTTGTTTGCTCACAGACCAAAGTCAGGCTTTTACCTTTTTACTAGTACTTTTATACACATTTTTATTCCATTTGCATGTTTAATATTTTTCTTACGGTTTCATTTCTGTTCTGTTTATTTCTATTACTTGATTTTTTTAATCTATATTTACTTGAGCAGTGCTGCTGTAATCCTGTAATTTCCCCACTGAGGGACTAATAAAGGATTATCTTATTTTACCGCTTATCTTTTATAATATCTGCATCATGATGTCGTTATTTCAGCGCCCTTTTAATCCGTTTAATGCAATAAAATCGCAGCCAAACCCGTTTACTTCCAGTCCAGACGTCCATCAAGCCGACTGTCTCTTGCTTCCTGTTATGTTTTAATGTTCACGATGAAGGTGACTCGCTCTTCCTCACAACTCTTTAAATACCTCACGCTTGGCTAGTTGCCGGACGTTTCAGCTAGCTCGAGCTAACTGGGCGAGGTCGTCCATACGACCGGCGTGCGGGGCCGACGTCTTCGAGGCTTGTTTTCCGCTCGCGGGTCGTCGAGTCGACGTCGGCCATTTTTCTTTTCGTTAGCCAAACTGAGTGGTTTTGCTACCCGGACGCAACTCGTCCTGTGAGGACGGAAGTTTATTTTGAAAGGACGAGCGGACGGACGGGCCTGAAAACGCAAAGCTGGAGGTGGAACGAGGCTCGGCAATGCATGATGTCAATGGCCGCCCTCACAAAGACAGAATGTGTGCACATGTATGTGCACACGTGTGTACGCACACACACACACACGATAACGGAGTTTAATCGATTCGTCGGAGCCACTGCTGAACAAACAGCGTCCCAACGTCTCCACCTCATTCCTCATCCGTCCATTTCCCCTTTTCACGTCTCTTTTGGGGGGTTTTCTTGCCTCTTGCCTCTTCCCTCGCCTCCCTCTCCTCTTGGCTTCCTCCTCGACCGGCGCTCTCTGGACGTGACGGCAGACGCCGCCGAGCGTCTCATCGGCGGCGGTGTTGCTTTCTGCAGAAACCTCCCACACCTGCTAAACGGTGCCAGTGAACAGCGTCGCGGTGAGAAATCGGGGGATCCGCTGGGAGCAATTACATCATCCGCTGAACAGGTGGCGCTGCATTTATTAGCACACACACACACACACACACACACACACACACACACACACACACACACACACACACACTCGTGTCGACAAACTTGTATCTCCACGACATCCGGAAGAAGCACCGGAGCAGACGCTTGCTTTTCCCGTTTTCTGCTTTTCCCAATAATATTTTAAATAGTGATGTTCCTCATAAACACCTTTGTTCCGCTTCCCCCAGTGCGAGTAATTTGTAAATATTTATACAAATGTATTAAGAGGCGTCCATTTTGTTTTTCCTGTGGCAGAACCCACAGGAGACCCGTCCTGTGGCTCGGCTGCTCCGGCTCCACCGGCTCGCCGTTAACATCCAAGAGAAGTTTCACCCGAGCCGCCTCGCTTTTGTTTTTTTGTTTTAATACATAAATTCGAGGGCAACCGTCAGTTTGAATTGATTCAACCGCGTTGAACTCGTGACACTCGCGCAAATTATTCTCTAATGTAAATTACGAAAGTCGCAGCAGGCACAGCTTGAAATTTAAAAGATTATCCAACTATTAACTTCTAGCCTCCGGCACGCCGCTGCAGAACATCGTATGCAGAAATACTAAATAAATAAAACAAAGCAGACACGAATAAATCCTTCACTCGGATGAACACATCAGTCATCCGCTTGTCAATAACCCAGCGACGTGTCCGCTGCTGCTTTTATGGATTATCATCTCAGGTTTTTATTTAACGTAGCACATGTCAGGGTCAATATAATCTGCATTGCTGTGTGTTTAACCTCAGTAGAAATTATAAATAATCATCCACAGCATGACTATCCTTTCAGTGTTTCTTTCTGTGTGGTATTCATATACAGATAAATATATCATATACATATTATTTGATTTAAATGCTTGTAATATTGGTCTATTTTTCCCCTTCTTGTGTTAACAACAATCCAGTCTACTCAACCTTCACTTACTTATTTGTGAGAAGATGCTTTATTTATTGCCATAAAACATATTTCACTAATAAAGAACATCTTGCTCCTGTTTGGAGACTCTGGGAATAAAATATCCTGAATTCTGCATCCGGATGTCTCAACTAATCTTTTGCTATCAAAGAGGAATATTTGAGCTGAGAACGAGGAACACGCCGATGTGACAACAGCAAACACATCCAATCTACAGTTTTAAAGTCCACAATCTAAAGAGTTTATAAAGGAATTTTACAAACTCTTTAATTATCTTAAACGCAGCTAAATGAATACAATTAAAATGGAAGAAGACGTCAACATGAGCGATGGATTAAATGCCTTTAAAGTGTAAATGTCAAAGCTTGTAAAGAGTTATTTGCCTTTGTGTTTGGGCCATAACAGCTTTTATGATGTCGTGGTTATGATGTGTTTACAGCTTGTAAGCTTCCTCCTAAGTGGCACAAAACGAAAAAAGAAAGAAGGAATCAATGCAGCTTCAAAACCTTTTATGAAGATCTTTATTTCATTTTCATCTCAACATGAAGTTACGGAGAGAAATGCAGTGATTTGCAGAGTGATGATTATATATTTAATATATGTCTAATGGACAACACTTGTGAGACTGTCAAATGCAGCAACATTTTAAAATGAAACTCTATTCTCTCTAATAATAGAAGACCAGATGAAAATGATTATTATTATTATAGAGCAGCGCGTCCAAAGCAGAAGTCGATTGCTGGCAGACGTGGTTTTATCTGGAGGGACACCAAGCTGCAAACAAATCGACAGCACCTGTTGGACGCGTGGGGCCTCGCACAAGGTCAGAATGTGAGGCAAACACAAGGCGAGACACACAAAGACACAAAAAACCTGGCAAGAAGAAGAATAAACAGCGTGTTTCCCAACAATCCATTCCTCACGGGTACTCCAATCCATTCAGCAAAGATCCAGCAATCAATCAGCTCGTGAGTCATATTCATGCATTGACCAGGCGGCCCGACGCACCTGACCGTGAAGTACACACAGCTATACAATACTTTTTAACCACACACACCGCTCACACGCGTCTTTACCCGTTTGAACAGCCGCTCTTTGTCTCTTTGTTTTTTTATCCTCTGCAGCAGAGTCCAGAGCTTCTGGTTTTAATGCTTCTGGATGCGACTGCTGCCGATCTTTTGTTTCAACGTCTGCAATATCGAAGTTGATGAAGGACGTCCGGACTGTAATGTGAAATATTCACGCGAGTAAATTACATGTAAAGTCCTGCAGAATTCAACATGGCTGCCGGTCCGCCTGAAGCAGCGCTGGAAGCGGCTTCATCCAGACTCTCGTCCTGGAGGAGTCAGAGCTGTGAGAGACTACGAGAATATTATGAACCCAGACACGGAGCGCTGGACGTTCACACGTTTGAGGTGTTTACACAACAAGTAACGCAGAAATAGTTGTTAATGTTCTTATGGTCGATAGCGGGAAAGAAAACTGTTTTACAGGAACGTGACCGGGTCAGTTTAGGTTAGCTAGTGAGGCTACGTGCTGCTAGCTACAGGAACGTGACCGGGTCAGTTTAGGTTAGCTAGTGAGGCTATGTGCTGCTGGCTACAGGAACGTGACCAGGTCAGTTTAGGTTAGCTAGTGAGGCTATGTGCTGCTAGCTACAGGAACGTGACCGGGTCAGTTTAGGTTAGCTAGTGAGGCTATGTGCTGCTAACTACAGGAACGTGACCGGGTCAGTTTAGGTTAGCTAGTGAGGCTATGTGCTGCTAGCTACAGGAACGTGACCGGGTCAGTTTAGGTTAGCTAGTGAGGCTATGTGCTGCTAACTACAGGAACGTGACCGGGTCAGTTTAGGTTAGCTAGTGAAGCTATGTGCTGCTAGCTACAGGAATGTGACCGGGTCAGTTTAGGTTAGCTAGCGAAGCTATGTGCTGCTAGCTACAGGAACGTGACCGGGTCAGTTTAGGTTAGCTAGTGAGGCTATGTGCTGCTAACTTGGGGTAACGTAGCTGCGCCGCATTTCGCACCGCGAATGGTTACGAAAAAGCAAATTAACCACAAGAAGTCGAGCGAGTAAATCCAGGCGAAGAAGCTTTGGGAAAGTTCGCGAGTGTTTTGGTGTGAACGCACTTTTATCAAGTCAAACATCCCGACGGTGACGAGTAAAAGGGTCATTTTAAAATATACAGCTGTCAGGACATTGAAGCGAACGAGCAGACCGGAGGAAAAGGGACCAGATCTCCCCGGACCGTTCAAGACCCATGAAGGGTCGGAAACCTCCCGCCGTCAAACACAACAGACTGCCGGTGGGTAATGGAGTGTGGGAAATGTTTTCTTGGCTCACTGTGGAGCCGATTAGCGGTCGTGCTTCACTGTGCACTCTGCAAGTCCTCAAACAATATCGCTGACCAGGTGGGTCCTGCTTTCTGGCCCCGGTCCGCTTTGAACCGTTCTAATTGGAAACTTCCAGCCGGTCGACCCGCCAGCGTCCGAGAGATGTCACGGCGGCGCTTTTATTCAATACTGCAAGTGGCACAATGGACAGTGCCGCGCAATTACATGCTTTTTACATCACTACACTAGGCGGCTATTTATCTTCGTCTTATAAAGACAACCGTAAGTAATAGTTTTATTTTAATTTCTTTGACTAAATCTGTGGGGACAACGGTGCAAGTATACCTGTGATTCAAAGTATGACCTGAGAGATATGCAGGGAATGAGTAGCGTGATTTTTAAAGGAGTTTTTGTCCACATCCTGGTGCACAGTGTGTTTTGGGGGTAAACGCTGGCTCATTGGAGCAGAGGTTCTTCACAGCAGGTCCCTTCTCCTTTTGCATCTCGTGCAGAAGCATGTCAGCCAAGTGACGTGTGCGAATACGACCGCGAAGATCAGAGGGCAGTTTACCAGGAGGCCAAAAATGACGTCCGACATTCGTTGAATATCAACGCATGCTCATTACGTCCATGACGCCGAGTCCCATCTAACCACTAGTGACACCGCTCTGCAGCCCTGAACTCTGAGCCTGTTTCTATGGCAAGAGAAGTCACCGACATGATACCTCCTTCATTTCATAAAAAAATAAATACACTAACTGGGGCCGGCAGCTGCCTGGAGGGAGATCGTCAGGAGAGAGTAGAAGTCTGAAGTAAATATCTTAACAGAAAAATGTGTCTTTTCTGTTTAAAAAGAGCAAGCGTCGGATGATAACAAGCAAAAACTCCCCCATTGCTCAAGGCAGACAGCCGGCGTATTGGCATTTTTTTCCTTTTCGAAAACTATTTATATTTATAAAACATATTCAAATTTAGAACATTCATTACCAGCCCTAATACTAGTGGTTATGTAATGTTAGCCAAACTCTACACCCATGTTTTTTAATAGGATGAAGACCCTGCTTCAGTGAAATGAAAGGTTTTCTAAAAAAAAAAAATGCAGAAAACACTACCGCTTGTGTCCACAGGGACCGCCAAAAATCAACAAACCAAATGAAAGTTCCTTGGAGCAGAGTTTTGTAAAATCATCCGCTCATGCGGGTGGAAAGAGTGATCTGTGACTGATGCGATCCCACCTGGGGGTCCTCAGGTGCTCCAGCATGTGTGGTCCTGCTGGACTGAAGCCGGATCCATCGGCCCATTCGCCCCGCTGCAAGTTTGGGGAAAGCCTGCTCGGTGCTGAATCTGCTGCTCGTACCAGCGCAGATGTTCCCGTACTTATTTTGTGAGAGTCTGGTTGCTGCTTGTGCAAGATTTTAATCAAGGTGCTCGCAGTAGGAGAGGCGTGCATAACTGCACGGGGCTCGGCGAGCGCGCCGCATCTCTCAAATTAGGGACGGCAGATGGGAACGGTCGTACCTTTCACGGCTCGTTTTGCTGCATTCGGATGGATGTAGGGACTTTATTCCACTGAATTGTACGCTGTGAGCATTTGTGAGTGGCAGATGGCGGGCGGAAAAAATCTCTGCCAGGGCGAACCCAGCACAGGCTGCTGTTCTTTTATACCTCCACACCACCGCCATCGGGGGATGGAAGCGGGGTCGTAATCTGAGACGGGGAAGCAAACGGCTGCTCGTATAGATTCCCTCCAAACTGGGGTTGATTATACGAACATCATGCCCTTTTAATTACAATACGGCTACGCAATTACGCTTAATTCAATAAGGTTTTCACATCATTAACATGGGTTCTGCTCCACTCGTGTAATTGCTTCATAATGGCATAATCACACGCGCTGTGCGCTCGTGCACATGGCCGATAACGCCATTTCTGGATCAAAATGTTGTTTTTAGCCATTTTTGGTCGGCCTCAAAAAGATCCTTCTACGCTCTTGAGGATTTCCACAGTGCAACCTTCCACAATTTCTCTCCTCAATTCATCAGATTTAGTCTCGAGAAAGATATGTTTTGAATCTTCGAGATGAGCAGCTAATTAGCCGTAGCTTTCCTTCACATCTGGGCTCAACAGACAAACTGCAGCCCTGGAGCCGGTCCGGTGGAGAATCCTCTGATTTGATGGAGGACACTTGCGTGGGATTGAAGGAGGACCTCTGGAACAAGAGGACGTCAGAAATAGAAAGAAGTCCAATCGTGCTTTTGGTGGATCGCCACAGAAATATGTCCTGAAACCCCCTTTTTAATTTAACAATTCCTTGTCATCAGATCGTCGTGGAAGCTTTTATATGCAGTAAACATGGCTGACTGATTAAACCTGAGCGCTCCACATTAAGCTGGACATCAAGGAGGCGGGACGCCGGCCACGCAGAGATTAAAAGGACACGCATCAAATCTTTCATAATGATGACGAGGCGGCTTATGTTTCCATGTAAAACAGACGGCCTCTGTAACCAAAACAGCGTGACTCATGCAGTCGGGGAGAGACAGATAGTGTGACAGAATATGGCTGCAGGCCGTCTTTAATATTGGATGTGTGGCTGAAGCGGCCTAATGGCTTAACACTGGTCTGTTTGGGACGGGAATAGCTCGCTATCAGTGTGTGTGTGTGCTTGTGTGTGGGGATTTCTTGGTATCTGTGTGTGTGTGTGTGTGTGTGTGTGTGTGTGTGTGTGTGTGTTCTAGCATGTCTGCAAGTGTTTGACTCAGAATTAAACCAGTAGCTGAAATTGTTTGTAATTGTCGTTTGAACTTTTAACCGCGAGGAAATCTCTCAAAGCTTCAACGTCGGGGACGACGTGTTGGACACGTGACATGCTCACGCCCGAATATCGGTGCATTTTGTGTCTGCACAGCTCCACCTGTCCGAGTGTGTGTCATGACGCGTGAGTTACACACACGAGGACCCTGCTGACATCGCTGTGCTCTGGTGTCTGGGTTTCATTATCAGAGACAGACAGCAAAGAGGAGAGGATGAAAGATATGGAGGGAGGGGTCTAATAGTGTTTGTTCTGTCCTCTCTGTGTGTGTGTGTGTGTGTGTGTGTGTGTGTGTGTGTGTGTGTGTGTGTGTGTGTGTGTGCACTGAACCCACTCACATACCCTTTTATCCAAAACTGACGTCCTCTTTTTTTGCTCTGTATAATTATTACGAAGGTTGTTAGAGTTTAATTTAAACACCCGAAAATACCCTCACCCTCAAAATACACACACACACACATACACTGAACAAACACATGCAGGATACACACACACACACACACACACGCCCTGACACTCTGTTTCCATGCTTGCATTGGCAGTGGATCAAACATCAAACGAGCTGCCGTCTTAGCGAGCGTGGCGGTGTTCATCTGTTGGAAAAGTGGCGCGAGGAGGGCTGACCTTGGTGTGTGTGTGTGTGTGTGTGTGTGTGTGTGTGTGTGTGTGTGTGTGTGTGTGTGTGTGTGTGTGTGTGTGTGTGTGTGTGTTGGGCATGAGGCCGTGCAGAAGGGGCCGACGTCGGGGGCGAGATAAAGAGCGAGCCCGGCGTCTGGTGGTGCTGCATGTGAGCGCGAGCGCCCGAGGAAGACCGCGGCTCCACCGGCGAGAAGGGGAGTTCAATGTGCGTGGGAAATCCTAAGTGTGTTTGCGTCAGCGGTGAGGGAACTGTGTAGTATCTCAAGGTGAAGGTGAATGAGGCAGAATGTTCCAGGGTCACCTGAAGTGAACCTTCACTCTCCAGCAGAAGGTGACTGAATAAATCCTCCACTCGCACCGCGCAGACCTTCAAGCGTTCATGTGCATAGCGATGCTGCATTAGCATAAACGTTTATCGCAGGTCCTGAAGGTGGAGATGTAACAGCTGTGCTCATAATCAATACTGCTTGTATAAAATCCTGCCCTTGATGGTTTTTGTATGAGTAAAATAGGCTATTTATCTTCCTAATGCTCAGAAAACTGTAGGTTATTGATAAAAGAAGGAAAAAGACACCAATTCAATCAATAACACAATTGATTCTGTGATTGTGTGTATGGTCCAGGGGGATTATAGGCCTGAATATTAAATTAAAAAGGTGCCCTGAAGAGTTTTTAGCTTCTTTTTTTTACATGATGAACTTCAATGCTACCTCTATACATATGTGGAATATTTCTATAATATTTCTCCACAAAAAAACTGGATATTTTAGTGTCACATAGCTTAACACCGTTACACCGTCACAGCGTTATAACACTTTAGCTAGCTCGTTAGCACTCTTGATGTGCCGCACCACATGCTACGTAGTTAGCCAGATGTGCTAACGTCTACAGATTGTGTAAGAGCAAACACACACTCATTATATTTCTTTTCTTTTTTGATTAACATATGTACGCAGCAAAGCTATACTTTTGCTCACTATTTGGACAAGTTAGCGGCTAAATACCATAGCTATCTTTATATTGCAGCTTTAGCACATCATGCTAACAAACGTGTCTGTGGTTTAGATTCGTATGATAAACCTCTCCCCCTGAACCTCTTTGCTTTCTGTCACTGTTGGCTGCAGAATGCAAGAACACACACACACACACTCTCTCACACATACACACACACACACACACACACACACACAAAGACACTACACGCAGCCTTTAGCGGTAGCATTAGGCCTCGTTGTTCCAGACTAAAAGGTTCAGATGAAACCACCTCGTACCCTCTTCTTTCTCTTCACTGCTCGGCCGCCGTGTGTTTTGTTTGCCTCTCATGTTTTTAGCATTCAGTCTTTCATCACATCTTATTTAAGGAAAGCTGAATTCACCTGACAGAAGATGCAGATAACTTCATGCTTTTAGGGGGGGAAATATACATTTCCTCACAAAATGTCCTATTTCTAGGTGTCTAGGTCTGAGGATACGAGGTGCTTGATGCTCCTCTTGGATGTTTCCAGAAGGACTCGGTCAACGCCGTTTCCCACGTGTGACTGACTCGCGCCGCTTGTCAGACGGCCTGCACCGCGTCGTCTTTCTCCTGCGGCCGACGGCTCCATTTAGCTTCCTGCGCTACGGCGTAGCGAGACCGCGGCTTGCTACACACACACACACACACACACACACACACACACACACACACACACACACACACACACACACACACACACAAACACACAAAACCCGTCTGCAGCCGCCATCGTCACTTTATTGTCTCTTGTATGAAAAACACAACTGCTGGCATCGCGAATCTTGTTCTTCTATCTCTACCTGGTTAGCTGTGTGTGTGTGTGTGTGTGTGTGTGTGTGTGTGTGTGTTTGTACACAGGATGCATGAGAAAATCTGATTGTGTTCTATCAATGTGATTTCACATGGCTGGCTCAGAGACAGTGTGTGTGTGTGTGTGTGTGTGTGTGTGTGTGTGTGTGTGTGTGTGTGTGTGTGCCCCAAAGCTTCTGCGGCCTTTGTTTTCACAGCCTGCGGTCAAATCTAATTTAGTTCCTGTATTTTGAATTCAATCAGTTTGAAGGAAAAAAAAAAAAAAAGGTGTTTTCATAACCTCACCAAACCTGCGCTTCGGATCAATATTAATGCTTTTTTATTTCCCGCTGTTCTCGCTGACATCGGTGTAATAAAGTGTTTGGTTTTTCCACCTTATTGCACAGCGTATGGGCTCACACGCAACACAATTCGGGATTGTTTGTTTTCCTTCGTAGCTTCTGAACACACGCCGTCCAAACGAGACTGAAACACAACGTGGAGCGCGCTGCGTTGTGTTTCTTCTCCGCTTTGCCCCAATGGAGAAAAAAACACACAAATAAAACAGTCTTCAGAGTATTCATTGTAAATATCAGCACGTGTGAGCTGAGTTGGGTTGACAGAGGAGATGTTGGTGCTGAAAGGCTGATCATGACCAGAGAGGACGATCAGCAGGGTGTCATGGCCGCCGACAGCAACGCCACTAAAACCAACGCTTTCCTCTTTGTTTTTGGAACATTGTGTTAAGTTTTTTTTAACTAGTTTGAGTCCTCCATGACATCCAAATACACAAACACGATAAAACAAACAGCAAATAATGAAAAACGGTGGCGTTCAGTGCCGTAGTCTCAATACGAGAACTCTAACCCTTCTGTAAGTTACAAGCACAACCATCCACACACATCCCTGCACAGCGTACCCGTACGCTCCCTCCTACATGTACACACTTCCACGTACACACTCCACCAGGAGGGCTCAACACTATAAAGCTCATGCTTTTCTACCGTCGTCTACTGGATAATATTCCACAGTGTGTGTTCGCCGTCTGTCGAGCCGACGGCAGCCAGAGCGCATCGGGTCATTCTGGGGGCGTTTCCCACGAGTGGCAGCTCTCACTCGATGGCAGGTATAGCTGGAAGATAAAAGCTCTCTTTTCACTCCACTTCCGCTCCACAAGGCTAACGTGCATTCAGGGAAAATGGATAAAAACCCACCTCGGCCGGGCGGCACCGACGGGGATTGTTTTAGTTTGAAACCAGAGTCTGGACCAAGTTAGTTGAAGCGTCTGGCGTCACAATGTGCTTACACTCCATCAGCATCGCTAACGCTCCTCCCTCTCTTGTGTCCAAAAGGTGCCAATGGAGACGAGAGAGATGAAGGCTGTGTCCCTCCTCTTCCTCCTCCTCCTCGCCTCGGGGGCCTGCGACGACGTCAAGTACATCTCCAAGAGGAACTCAGGTAGGACGAACCGCCTCGGTGTCGTAGAGGAAACCAGCTGGAAGCTTCGCGGCCTTTGTCTGTTCTTATTTTATTATCTCTTACCGATATCCTCTTGGTTGTTTTGCTTCACCGTCGTGCTCTTCCGTTGCAAAACACTCTGCGGCCTCCCCTCCAACACGACGATAAGGTGTCTCGTCTTGTCTCCCTCTCCTCGCTATCATGGACTGTAGAGCACATGACCTCTCTTCTCTCCCATCATCTCTGCGGTCCGGCCTGCCGCGGGTATCTCTCACCTCGATGCAGCGAGGTGCAGCGAGGTGCATCTGTGCTTTGCTCCATCTGTCTCTTTCTCCCTCCTCCCCCATTAAAACCTCCCGCCGAGGCTGTGCAGCCGCCGGCCCGTCTGCTGTGTCGGCAGACCGCTGACGGCCTTTTGTTCTGGAGTCGATTTGTTGTGTCGATCTCGACGCTTTGGCGGTTAGCGTTAGGCTATCGGCTACGGGGCTACGTGGGTGGAGTAAGTGTGCGGCGTCGAGGTGAGCGACGCGTCCTCGCGTTGTTTACAGCTGAAGTGGAGCGTCTGTAATGACAAACATTACCGACAGCGCTGGTAATGTATCGCCGTGAAGCCAAGTGTCAAGAAAACACAGAAAATGACTTACCGCCTTTGAGCAAACTCAGGACATCTAATTACACCGATCCAGTTAGAATTGATTCCCCCTGTAATGTAATCCCGTCTCACTATTTTTTGCTTGCTTGTAAGCGGCAGCGTCTGTCCCGCTGGTTCAATCGACGGCGTAACAATCCTGTAAAGATCCTTTTCGTAATTGCGCGCGCGGCATCGCAGGATGACGTCACGGAGCCGAGCCTGGAACCGCCTGAAAATGTTATTTTCTACGAAAGATCTGATCGCGTGCGAACAACGGGGAGCACAATTTAGACGTTGACTGGTTTGAGGTGGGCGGGGCTTCTCCTGAGCACCAATCAGGATTCAGCAACACTTGAATCAGAGTCTTGGACACTTTTGTTTGTTTATTCTTAAGGGAAAAGTTTAGCATTTTGAACAGAAAAACCGGTTTTATAGTTTGTGGCGAGAGTTAGCTGAGAAGGTTGTCGATCTTAGTAGTTACTATGAAGCTACCAGCAGCACCCCGCTAGCTTAGCTTAGCATGACAACTGGTTTAAACGGTTACTTTCAAACAGAGAAGTGTAGATTTTTACTTTTGGGTTTAGTACAAAAGAAATAAACAGGACACAATATGTTATCTATAAAGTTTAATTCATATTTAATATGTATTCAGTTACCTGCGGACAAAACCCGGCTATCCGTTTCCCCCTGTTTCTGTGCTATGTATGCTAAGCTAACAAGCATATTCATAAGACATACTTACTGAGCAGACATGAACCAATCTTCTCATCTGAAAGTGAATAAACACATCCCTAAAAAGCTTTACCTTTAATAAATAATCTTTCATGTGCGTGTTATTATTTCTGTTGTGAATATTTAATTTTACAGACAATATAAATGGGTCTTCATTGCAAAAGATCCAAGAGGGAGCACATGAAGCTTGTGTGTACCGGCACTCATATCACATCTCCTGTAAGACTCAGTGCAGGTAGGACGAGGACAGGTGTAGACGAGGAGGTCAAAGGTCACGCTCGTCCCTGCAGCCGGCAGAGATTTAGCGACGCGCTAGAGAGGAACTTTCCAACAATGTCTTCCGGGCCGTCCCGACGCCCACACACATCCTCGCCGCTCGTATTGTGTTGCACAACTTCAGAGCGGTGATTCATCCTCTAATCACACGAGAGACAAAAGGCGACGAGCGACGCACAATTTGCCGCATTGTGTCGCGGCAAATCCGTCTTTTGTGAAGCTCGGGTTTCACCGTGCTGCCTCATCTGTTTCTCTCTCTCTCTCTCTCTCTCTCTCTCTCTCTCTCTCTCTCTCTCTCTCTCTCCCTCTGTGTGTGTGTGGGCGAGCCGGTGGGAGTTTTTGTTTGCTATTTGCTATTATGTAGTACGCTGGCAGGCATACCTGCATGTGTGAATATCATGTCAAATTGGACAGTGTGTGTGTGTGTGTGGGCGCTGTATATGTCCAGGTTTACAGGCTTCAGTGTATGCTCACTGAATGTGTGTGTGTGTGTGTGTGTGTGCGTGTGTGTGTGTGTGTGTGTGTGTGTGTGTGTGTGGGAGAGAGGTGTGCACAGAGCAATTATGTGATCAGAGCAGAGCCAAGCGGACATTTATGTGGGCGACCGCTACAGTCGGCCAAAGATAGGCTGATAGATCTCTTCTCTCCCTCAATGCTTGTGTGTGTGTGTGTGTGTGTGTGTGTGTGTGTGTGTGTGTGTGTGTGTGTGTGTGTGTGTGTGTGTGTGTGTGTGTGTGTCGCTGGACACCATATGGATAGGAACTACCATTTCCTTTTGTTGGTTTCCCCGCTGTGCTTTGATGTTTCACCCGCTGCAGCAAAAAAAAAGTGGACAAATCGCGATGAGACATTTTATACAGATCAACACTAACACGACAAATAAGCGCGAGGACAAAAAACAACACAATGACAAGGTGCTGTTAGGGTTTGGTGGACATCTTTCCTCCAGCTGAGCGCCGAGCACCTCGGCTGCAGGCGGAGGCCTCGTCATGAAGGATGCATCTTACAACTTGTGAGCGCGCACACAAGCAGCTCGCAGCGTGCAACGCAACAGGAAGCAACGCAACAGGGAGCAACGCAACAGGGAGCAACGCAACAGGAAGCAACGCAACAGGAAGCAACGCAACATGCGCAGGTGCATGCATAATGCAGCCGGCGACACATCCTCCTGCAGCGGCTCGCGTAAAAAGTTTCTCCTCGACTTTTGCACGTTTTCCGCGTGTCAATGTCTTTGTCACGTGTCTTCGACCTCTGACCTCTGACCTCTGACCTTTGACCTCTGACCTTTGACCTGGATAATTAAGGAGAACGGAAGTTTAGCGGCACATCCTCCTCCTCATCCTCCCTCCTCTTCATCTCAACTCTTCATCTCTCCTCTTCATCCCTCCT
>NW_027176231.1:185000-197500 GCF_023055335.1 Clinocottus analis | reverse complement strand
GGAAAACAAGCTGTCACGTATTAGCAGTGCTCTCTTGCTGTCAGACATTCATTTACTTGAAAAGATGCATCTCTTAAAATGTCAAACACATTTTGTGTTTATTGTATCCCCAAATCTTCTTTTCTTTTTCATGCACAGGAGAAACAAAGTTGTATTATGTCCTAAAATGTGTCCTAAAAATCAAGCTTACACTTTTCAGCTTCAGGGCCATAGTATCACTTTACACTTGTGCGTTAGGACAATGGTGCCTCAAATATAGATAGCTGAGATTGTTCTGCAATGTTTGATGTAACACATGGAGATATGTATAACGTATGCAAGTGCCTTTAAAAAGTAAATTTAAGAAATTATGTAAAATTGAGAAAAGGACCTCAGGCCCCAAAAGGTTAAAGCAACTTATCGCTATGTCAGACCCAAAGACATCTTATTTGTATAATTATGTGTTTGTTTCACGTGTGTATGTTCACACTGTAAGGATGTGTAGTCTGTGAATAACAACTGGCTGACTGACATCATGATACTACAGCACATCACTGTCCTATGAGTTTGTGTAAAACTCCCATAAAGTATATTTGAGTAAACACTTGTCCACTTGCATGTCTGCTGAGGTTTCAGTGTGTGTGTGTGTGTGTGTTTGACAGTAATGCATTTGGACAGGGGGCCCAGGGGGAAAAGGACTATATGCAACCCTCTATTAATTACCCCCTTAACACATGCACACACCCAGAATGTGCACATAGATGCACAAATACACTTCCTCAGTCACACCAGCCAAAAGAAGAACATTACTCTCATATATTCATACATTTGTTTCCTTCTCTATCGTCTGCAATGCATTACATTAAATATTCGTACTTTATACCGCTCTATTTTACACACACACACACACACACACACACACACACACACACACACACACACACACACACACACACACACACACACACACGTTTGTTTCTGAGTTTTAATTTTTTTATACCTCAATCTCTTTTGCGGGCATGAATTTATTATAGTGTGATGAATTATGAAAACACCACTTCACAGCTGGACTCACACACTCACACTGTTCAACACAACGTGTGCGAGTGGGTCGTTGCAGTTCCTCCTCCAGCCAGCAGGAGCAGTGCTGAGCACCGGCTCAAACACACGTACACACCGTGAAGTCCACACTCGGCTAAAATTAAAACAAAAATTAATTCAACGGGGGTTCAGACATGATTTAAGATTGATTTTTAAAAAACAGAACAGGGGACCGACAACACGTCCCCTGTTGGCTAAGGAGTCCCCAGTTGGAGTGTGTAACGATGCATGAAGTCCCCCGTTGGATAGGAAATGTAAGTGCAACCACACACACACACACACACACACACACACACACACACACACACACACACACACACACACACACACACACGTACATAACACATAAACAGATTTGCGGTGGACAAATAAGCCTGAGAGCCAATTAATGTTCCATCGCCTTCCTTATCCAAAGAACACACACATGCGGAGTTTACTGTTAGTAGAACCGTGTCCAGAGACAATGACCTCCAACATGAGACACACACACACACACACACACAGACACACACACACACACACACCAAATGTACATTAATTCAAATCCTAGGCTATACACACACACACCCGCCGTATGGAACTCATCCTTCTTCCCAACACACACACACACACACACACACACACACACACACACACACACACACACACACACACACACACACACACAGATACCTAAATGTATTCGGCGAAAGACAGAAAAATAACTAGACATTCATGAGATTAGGAGTGTGTTTGGGAAGAGGGATGAGTTCTACACGGCGACATGACAGTCTGGCTGCGTTCAGAAACTCCTATTTGTTTCTCACATCTGATATTTAAAACAAAGCCCATCCAGACGTGATGCCAGGTGAGCCAGCTGAATCTAAACAGCTTTTATTTTGCGTATGTTTGCAGGGATTTTAATGCCGTTGTTGAACAAACACAATGCAACCAACAAGCACACACAGTGTGATCCATGTTGATCACCCAGACTCACACAGCGCTGTGTACACCGATCAGGTTTTTGTACTTTAATGTACAAAAGCATAAATCACTGCATATTATGTTGGATATGTTAACAATATAATATGTTAACAGTAACTTTAAAAGGCTTTTTTTCTTCTAAGATCGATGAATACACAACCTGAATATCTGCTGCCTGAACAATTGTTAGCTTATCTATTACATGTAGCAGTATATATTAAATATAACAGTACTTCCAACCGATCCGATGTTTTTAACCTCAACTTTATTCCTTGGAGAGAGAATGCAGCTTTAACACGTGAAGCATAGACTTCTATACAACCAGAGGAGTCGCCCCCTGGTGGTCAGGAGAGAGAATGCAGCTTTAACACGTGAAGCATAGACTTCTATACAACCAGAGGAGTCTCCCCCTGGTGGTCAGGAGAGAGAATGCAGCTTTAACACATGAAGCATAGACTTCTATACAACCAGAGGAGTCACCCCCTGGTGGTCAGGAGAGAGAATGCAGCTTTAAGACATGAAGCATAGACTTCTATACAACCAGAGGAGTCACCCCCTGGTGGTCAGGAGAGAGAACGCAGCTTTAACACATGAAGCATAGACTTCTATACAACCAGAGGAGTCACCCCCTGGTGGTCAGGAGAGAGAATCCAGCTTTAACACATGAAGCATAGACTTCTATACAACCAGAGGAGTCTCCCCCTGGTGGTCAGGAGAGAGAATGCAGCTTTAACACATGAAGCATAGACTTCTATACAACCAGAGGAGTCGCCCCCTGGTGGTCAGGAGAGAGAATGCAGCTTTAAGACATGAAGCATAGACTTCTATACAACCAGAGGAGTCACCCCCTGGTGGCCAGGAGAGAGAATGCAGCTTTAACACATGAAGCATAGACTTCTATACAACCAGAGGAGTCGCCCCCTGGTGGTCAGAGAATGCAGCTTTAAGACATGAAGCATAGACTTCTATACAACCAGAGGAGTCGCCCCCTGGTGGCCAGGAGAGAGAATGCAGCTTTAAGACACTCTGAACTCCGCCTCCCCATAATAAGCAGCGCATAACAAGCCATTAAATAGAAAGCGAGAGACAAGGACAAAAGTTGAAGGAGAGCAAAAAGTGAGGAAATGAAAGGGACCCAGAAGAAAGAGGGAGAAAAACGACGAGGGAGAAGAGGGTGGGGAGGAGCAGAAAGGAGAGAGAGAGGAGGAGAAAAAACAGAGACAAAGAGAACATCTAACACCAAGTCCTTGCTGTCAGCCAGTGTGTAATTAAGTTCTGCACTCTGTCACCATCGCTCTGTAGAACTGGTAATTTAACTGGGCCGGAGCCAGGAGAGCAGATCAGAGGAGGAGGGGGGAGCAGGGACGGGAGGAGGAAGAAGGAGAAGGAGAAGAAGGAGAAGGAGAAAAAGAAAGAAAGGCTGGGAGAAGGTGATTCGACATGAAACAATCAAGAAGAGTGCCGGAGAGATGGACGGAGGTAAACGGGGGAGGAGAGGCAGAAAGAAATGTGAATGGAGAAGACGGGAGGAAGAGAGGGAGGAGAGGAAGGCGACAATGGGGAGAAGAGGAGAAGAGTACAAAGCGGCGGATAATTGAATAGAAAACTAGATTTTCCATCTAGCTTATGAGGCGCTACGAGCGTCTGCACATTCGTTTAACACTCAGAGCATTATCGGGTCAGACTACTTAGTGGCTTAAGCCGAGGAAATTAACAGATCTGATCATTTAAGTGGACAAAAAAATAAATTATATATATATATATATATATATATATATATATATATATATATATATATATATATATATATATATATATGACGACCCCTTGGTTCACCCACTCGGCTGATTAGGGCTCGGTCAGCGTTATGCCAATTCTCTCTTTTATGTCGTTTCTTGCTGTCTGAGGTGCAAAAACTCATTTCTTTATGTTTCTTTTTGGATGACATCGTTTAATTTCCTGCCAATCCAACAACACTGATGTCACCACGCTCTTTTTGTACACGTAACCTGAGTGGATGTGTTGCCTGAACTACATTAACCTTCCTCTCGTGTTAGCTTTCTGTTAGCTTTCTATTAGCATCTTTCTGTTAGCATCTCTTGTGTTAGTTTTCTGTTGGCATCTCTTGTGTTAGCTTTCTGCTAGCATCTCTTGTGTTAGCTTTCTGCTAGTATCTCTTGTGTTAGCTTTCTGTTAGCATCTCTTGTGTTAGCTTTCTGCTAGCATCTCTTGTGTTAACGGGTATCATTAACTACAGTAACATCTATGGTGTTGAGGGTCAATTTGGACCCACGTGTATTTATTTCAAGAAAAAGTCTAAAAAGTATTTTTTTTCTGCAATATATCTTTAACACAAAATGAAAAGCAGAACAAGTCACAACACAAGATATATAGATTTACAAGGTCAAAAAACAACAACAACCAATTAAGCGGATCTTATTTTCATAACTGGGTCTAAACCGACCCAAACAACACAAAGGTCATCCTTTCAACCAGAGCGTTTTATAATTTAGTGAAAAAAACTGTTTTTATTTAGTTGAAATAGAGGTTCAAAAGCCTTTATGCAATAAACACATTTCATGTGGTTCTTTTATGTATTTAAAACATAAAACGGGTCGGTGCCGACCCAAACACAAGAGGAAGGTTAACTAACCTAAATATATTGTAACAGACCAATTACAACAAACATATCATACATGTCTATATTCTGTAAGGATGCTAAAGGTGCATGTGCTCTCTCTCCTAATTAGGACAAAAGAGAGAAGACACTCTCGCTCAGGAGAGAGAAAGATCACTCTGTGGACGTTGAGCCGTAAACCAGTCGAGATCAGCACTAAGCGGTCTCTCAGATGTTGTTGTGAAGAGGGGGGTCTTTGAAGTAAAGTTGTGTTTGAACAAAGTTCAGCCGCACAGCGGGCGTTTGCTGCCCAGGTGAAGAGAGAGTAAAGTGATCAGCCACGGATGCTTCCCACTGTGACCCTGAAATCAAAAAGACTTCAGTCAAAAGCAGAAGATAATGAAACGGATATTAAGAAGAAAAAGAAAAGCGACGCGGGGAGAAAAGACACTTTGCGCGGATGCGGAGGAGAGAGACGGAGAGGAATGCAAAAGGTGAAAGGCGGCGAAATGAGAAAGGAAAAAAGATGAATAAAAAAAGTGGAAGGCAGTGAGATAAAAAACGGAGAGGCGGGACAGCGAAGCAAACCAAAGAAAAAGACAAGATGTGAGGAAGCGGGCGAGAGAACTGTAGTCAAGCTACAGTAAGAAAATGGCTTTTCAATGTGCGAGTCTCTGGGGGAAAGAACGGAGAGAAAAGAGACCAGCGAGGGAGGGGAAGTTAAAAAAAGGAGCTTGACGTGACGCTGATGAACCAAAGTCTTCGTCCTTAGCGTGCGAGCGTCTCTCTGCATATATGTGTGTGTGTGTGTTTGCGTGCATGAAAAAAAAAAAGAAAAACCCTGTAGGGGGTGTTAAGAGTGTGGCAGATTCACTCCATGGGGAGTCTGAATGGACCAATGCACAAGTGGGACTGTGTGTGTGTGTGTGTGTGTGTGTGTGTGTGTGTGTGTGTATGTGTGTGTAGAAATAAGTGCTAATGCATTTGACTGAAGGGCAATTAAAGGAGAGCGTGTGTGTCTGTGTCTAAATGCTGGCTGTAGTGAGGGCCACACTGCTGTGTAGCTGTGCTTATTGACGTCGTAATTACCAGTGAATAATGCAGGGATGCGTGTGTGTGTGTGTGTGTGTGTGTGTGTGTGTGTGTGTGTGCGTGTGTGTCTTTCACGTGTTTGCTCTTCGGGGGGCTGGCTATTGGCATTCTAATTAGACAGAATGATATAGTCTCCCTGTTCAGACCACAGTGGTAGTTGGTGGCTGCGCTGCAGCGTTAGCCATGTTGGGTCCATGGCTGTTGCTAAGTAACTGAGGGAAAATTGGAGATTTATCCAATGTACACAATATTCCCCCCTTCCTCACCCCAAAAAATAAAAAAAGCTGTTTTCTGACATAAATCCAACAACTTGCGTCCATTTCCGTTCATTACGAAGCGCGCGGGCGTCACAAACCTGAGTTTTAGCTAACGGAGGTGAGGTAAACCTGCGTCTTAGCTAACGTAGCTCAGATAAACCTGCGTCTTAGCTAACGGAGGTCAGATAAACCTGCGTCTTAGCTAACGGAGGTGAAGTAAACCTGCGTCTTAGCTAACGGAGGTGAGATAAACCTATGTCCCTGATACGTCCCCTTTAAAGATTTAAAGCAGGAAATTTTCGGCTAACTTCACGACATCTCAACTTTTTTAGTCTGTACTTATGTCATCTCTCTCTTCCTGCCGTGTCTTTGTGTCTCTGCCCTCCCACTCTCTTTTTTGTGTCTCTCGTTCATTTACAATAGGATTTGACAGGGAATCATTAGCTGCATAATGAAAAGCAGCAGAGCAGTAATATATACCGTCACTGTCTATTACAGCCTCCTTAGCCTAAAGACCCTGCATGCAGATGAAGCTGTGTTCTGTACCGTTAATGTCTGAGGGGGATGAAAAGGACACAACCCAGA
This sequence comes from Clinocottus analis, assembly GCF_023055335.1. Lineage (NCBI taxonomy): Eukaryota > Metazoa > Chordata > Actinopteri > Perciformes > Cottidae > Clinocottus > Clinocottus analis. The sequence continues at coordinate 190,906 of NW_027176231.1, read as the reverse complement.
CAGTCGTTGTTGTTGCCTCGAAACAACATCGCCAAGCGTGTTCACATTATAATCATGACTATTTAAATTATTTCAGCTTTTGTACACTAATGTAAGGCCTTTTGTGTCAAAGGGTGAAAGTCCCTCTATGTTCTGATACTCATATATATATATATATATATATATATATATATATATATATGTATATATATATATATATATATATATATATATATATATTTCAACAAACCAAACCATGACTACCCAACCAAAATAAACCAACTACTGCCTCTGAACTCTTCTGGCTTCCTCCTTTCAAAATGGCCGCCACACCGCTGAACCCAAAACATTGACACGTAACAACCAAATATGCAAATTTGAATGGTAAACAAACAAATCAGTTTTTTATGATCATGGGAAAGTTGCTCTCTTGAGTTGAAGTCACGTGACACGGAGCTCTCTTGAGTTGAAGTCACGTGACACGAAGCTCTGTGGAGTTGAAGTCACGTGACACGGAGCTCTCTTAGACAACGTGTCCCGGACTGAAATCCGAGGCAAGTTTTCTCCAAAAAGCTGTTGGTTCCCTGCCAACAGCATCTCCAGTCCTCACCTGCCCAGTGAACCTCGTCTTGCCAACTGTGGTGCCGCCGGCGCTGCAGCACGAAGTTCCTCAGCTTTTGTTTTATTCGCTGGAGAAACACAAAGTACGGAAAAGGTTGAAGGACCGGCTCCATCGCAGCTTTTCACCGGCTGCATTGAGTCCATCTCTGTTCCTGAGGTCTCTGGGTACGCCTTGCTTTGACACACTGTAGTCAATACAGCAAGTACCAGTGTCAATCAATGCTTTAGCATTGTGTGTGTGTGTGTGTGTGTGTGTGTGTGTGTGTGTGTGTGCGCGCGCGCACACTCGTGGGGATGGAGGAACAGATGACTTTTCTCGGCCGACAATAGTTGGGGAACAGCAATAGAGATTTCAGCGAAAGCCATCATGTTCACTGTAGTGGAATACATCTACACACACACACACACACACACACACACACACACACACACACACACACACACACACACACAGCTGACTAAACTTGTGTCTGAGAACGCGAGATTGGAAAACTATTAGCTGAAATGTGATCTTAGTGTCTCCATAGACGACGCAATCTTTCTCTCTGTCTATAGCTCTATGGTCCTCCTCTTGCACTCTCTGTTTGTCCATGCACACACACACACACACACACACACACACACACACACACACTTATAAACACAAGAGCGCAAACAATATCTATTTTCTTGTCCGCGTCGCTGTATTACAGCGGTGTTATTGATGAGCAAAGGGGCTGGGGAGAGACTGAAGAGGGCGAGAGAGGCAGAGTAACATATGAGAGAGAGAGAGAGAGAGAGAGAGAGAGCGAGAGAGAGAGAGAGCGAGGGCCAGATCTCGCTTGCTATTCGAGACTCTCATGCGGATTCAACAAAAACATACAGAGGGGCCTCGGCCTGCTCGGGAAAAAAATTGCGGCTGACTTTGAACTCTCCGCTTTCAGAAGATGAAGATGAACACAAAACAACTTTTTTTGGCTCGGGGGTCGCATCACAGTCGCCCCCCCGAGCCGAGCCCCATAGCGGCGAGGGTACCAGCCGAAAGAACACGAGAGTCTCCAACACGGAGCGTTTACTCAGAGGGAACTATTCTGGATGCTGAGGTTCAAGAGTTAAATTGAGCAACTGGAAGTGAGACACTTCACTCCTCCGTACTTTTGGTGTTATGGAACTTTTTGCATTGTGTAATAGACTAAAAATAAGTGTCTACAAACTCTCGTCTGGATCGAGCACCGACTAAAACATGTTGTGAATACTGAGCTCACGACATTATATCAAGAGAGTTCTGATCTTTGGTTTATTTGGGATTTTAAAGGCATATTCCCAAATATTCCATGTTAAAGCACATATGAGAGACAGATGGGAGTTCCATTTATTATTTGCCACCAACATTCGGTTGGATTTGGGCAACAAAAAAGGAAGAAAGTAAAGATGTCTATGAGTCTCTACTGCCTCTTGATGTATCACTCATCTTTCACAGTGTGTTTTCAGTTCATTGGAAAGTAAATCAGGAGGTTTTCGGTCCCCTAAAAATGTCTTATTCTGCTTTTGGTTGCCAAAAAAAAAAACAAAATGGCGACAGACAGGAAGGGAGAAGGCCAAAAAGCTGATCTCAAGGCTTCAAAAGTGCATCCCATGAACCAAGAAGAGACTTCTTCCACGCCGGAGAACAAGTTTACGTCGTTAGCATGTTAGCATGCTAGCATGCCAACATTAGCTAGCTTTTGGCTGAAAACAAAGCTGCGCATGAGGACAGCCTCACAAATGAAATTGTTTGTGTGTTGCAATTCACTCCCAGGTGGATGAACTCTCGACATCACAGTGTGTGTGTGTGTGTGTGTGTGTGTGTGTGTGTGTGTGTGTGTGTGTGTGTGTGCGGCCAATCCAACACACAACGTTTGCGTGCAGGCTCACGGTTGTCCACCAAATCCAGTCGTGACTTCCTCTTCCAGGGCAGAGAGCTCCTTTGATCGCTGCACAGCTCAACCTCCTCAGCGCGCCCGCGTTATTTCAAGTAGCAGTCTGCGGGAATTACTGCGATCTTGTGTGTGTTGTTGTGTTTGTTTCACTGTGTGTGTGTGTGTGTGTGTGTGTGTGTGTGTGTTAAGCTGTTTCCCCGGCTATTTTCACCCCCTGTGTGTCAGGCCCTTGCAGGCAGCATCGCACTGTTGCTGGTCTTCAGTTTTGATTACACACTTCCTTAATCAAGGCTTCAGATGCTCTTTGAACCACTTCTTCCTTTCCAGGGGCAACTCACACACACACACACACACACACACACACACACACACACACACTCACACAGTTGGCAAGGCCATTACATCGAGAGGTACCTGGCATCTTAAGTTAAAAGTAGAAAAGACAGATTAGTATTGGCTGGAAGCTGCACACACAAATGCACTCGAGTTCTTCATGCGCATGGGTTTTCACCACACACACACACAGACACACACACACACACACACAGGTGTGAATGATGCTCACACGATCAGACTGATGCTACACCTAGCTTTGCATAATGTATGTGGTGCATTAACGCTGCATTAGTAGTAATAATCACTCGACTCTGCAGCTCCCTCATGATGGAGCGACCGGCTGGAGGGCGTCAGCTACTGTGATGATGTCATCTCCTGTGATGATGTCATCTCCTGTGATGATGTCATGAACACGTTAGGGTCAGAACACACAGAGGGACTAAAAGCACTAATACTGAAGCTGACAGTCTGACATCTCTCCAGAGGAGGAGACCAAACCGGAGCGGCAGAACATAAGTTGTGTTTATTGTCTGCGCCGCGTCCGAGTGACTAAACAAGCGAGGACAACACATCACGACAACAATTCTAACGCAAGCTTGGAGCCTGAACCCGAGCGTTGGAGAAATAAATGCACTAAATATTTCTTGATGAACATCCGACTGGCTGGTGACGTGATCTCTACGTCGGTGCATCATGATGCTCTGCAGGAGGTGATGCTGTGAATGTGTGTTTTGTGCCATCTAAAGGGACTCCTATACGTGAAAGATATTGTGTAGTTTTGATGCCGCGTTGTCGCCCGTGTTGCAGTTGGTGCAACATTTATTAAACGCCTTCATCTGAAGTGTGTTTCCTGGTAATCTATGTGTTTATCCCTCCGCTTCTCCCTTCTGACCGCTTTTCAATTAAAAAACACTAATATCCCGAAGACTGCTTTGCCCTAGTTATTAGACACACACACACACACACACACACACACACACACACACACACACACACACACACACACACACGCAGAGTTTATTTGAGTACTGTTCTGCCTTCAGCCTCGACTCCTACTCATGCCTTAATACACACACTGCTTGATTGAATAAGAACACTAAATAGTGTGTGTGGGTGGGTGTGTGTAAGTGTGTGTGTGTGTGTGTGTGTGTGTGTGTGTGTGTGTGTGTGTGTGTAAGTGTGTGTAAATGTGTTTGTGTGTGAATGTGTGCTTTCCAGTGCACAACTTCCTTTGTCCTTACATATGTGTGTGTTTATTTATTTGCACCTGTGTGTGTTTATAACGTGTGTGTGTGTGTGTGTGTTTATAACGTGTGTGTGTGTGTGTGTGTGTGTGTGTGTGTGTGTGTGTGTGAGTGTGTGTCTGTGTCTTCTGGCGTGTTCTCTCTCAGTTCGTCTCATGTTGGATGATGATGCTTTTTTTCTGTCAGAGGAAAGAGAGAGAGTCATATGTGGGAGCTATTATTATATTCCTTCCATGTGTGTGTGTGTGTGTGTGTGTGTGTGTGTGTGTGTGTGTGTGTGTGTGTGTGTGTGATGTCGTGGTCCAGGTCAGCTCAGGCAAAGTAGAAGTTAGTCTGTTGTGTTTCCCTGCCGCTGCCTTCAGGTACCAACAGAACGCTCCGTAAAAGACAGACATCTCTTCCTCTTCATCTCTTCCTCTTTATCTCTTCCTCTTTATCTCTTCCTCTACATCTCTACTTCTCTTCCTCTACTTCTCTTCCTCTTTATCTCTTCCTCTACACCTCTTCCTCTCCATCTCTTCCTCTACACCTCTTCCTCTCCATCTCTTCCTCTACTTCTCTTCCTCTTCATCTCTTCCTCTGTCTGGACGAGAGTGTGTGCTTCATAATAGTTGATGCAAAACTTACAATCCTCTCTCTCCATCCCTCCATCCCTCCATCTCTCCATCTCTCCATCCCTCCATCCCTCCATCTCTCCATCCCTCCATCTCTCCATCCCTCCATCTCTCCATCTCTCCATCCCTCCATCCCTCCATCTCTCCATCCCTCCATCTCTCCATCTCTCCATCCCTCCATCCCTCCATCCCTCCATCTCTCCATCCCTCCATCCCTCCATCTCTCCATCCCTCCATCCCTCCATCCCTCCATCTCTCCATCCCTCCATCTCTCCATCTCTCCATCTCTTTTCATCTGCGAGCTGATTGGCAGACAGACGTCCTCTCACTTGGAGGATGGAGGGATTATAACACCCGATACTTATAATCCAGATTCAAATCAGTTCTTATTTTCCCCCCAAAACGATGGACTCAAATCGTATTGCCATCACAAAACCTTTTTGTGTGTTGCTTTCAAAGTGTGTACTTGAAACAAACTGAAGGTTTTCCATCCGGATGGAGGATGACGGAGTCGGAGGGAAACAGTTTATTTCTCTGCGTCTCCTCATCGCTCTCCTTGTCTTCTTCTGTAATGAGCTTCTCCTTAATTACATTTTAATGGGCTGGAAACAGATGCTGCTGTTTTTTTGTTTTTTTCATCCCTCTCTCCCCCGTTATCTCCCCGTTATCTCCCCGTTATCTCCGGCTCACCTCTGCCGCTCGGCCACTGAGACCTTTCCCGTCACCGGATGTCTCTCCACATCCGGGTCGAGCGTCCTCGGCTGTGAAAAGGACCTCTGAGAGTTTAAAGTATTTTGAAATAGTTTTGTTTTTTTAATGTCTTTTATTTTGAAGGTGTGTTACTGCAGACGGTGCATTTTCCGGTTGCGCTCTTATTTTGAAGTTCATAGAAAAGAAGAAGACAAAAACTGTCGTGAAAATGTTCTGCACGGCAAAGGTTTTTACCCTGCAGGGGACACACACACACACACACACACACACACACACACACACACACACACACACACACACACACACACACACACACACACACACACACCATCCTCTCTCTAACTAGTGTTTCTTTTAAGTAAAATATCGTTACACTTCTTAAAAAATTAAAACAAAATAATAAAATTATTTTGATAGAACTTTTTTGCAAATGTGTGTGTGTGTGTGTGTATATATATATATTATATATATATATAATAATATATATAATATATTTAATATTT
>NW_027176231.1:170000-182500 GCF_023055335.1 Clinocottus analis | reverse complement strand
GATGTTTGTATTGTTGTGTGACCTCTTGACCTCAACCTGTGCACACGGAAACATGCTTATTACTTAAAAAAGGTATTCCAAACATTGAGATTAACATAAACACACCAACACATTTCTACTCAACACACACACACACACACACACACACACACACACACACACACACACACACATAAAGAGCACCGCAAAGATTCAAATGAATTCAAAGTGCACATTCTCACGTCCATTTATGACTAATTAAAAGTGATAAAACACATGAAAGAAAAGCTGTTTGCGTTCCTGTCAGACTCTGTATGTGATGTATGTGACGTCTCCCAGGAATTACATCTAATTTGCCGCAGCAGATACACAATGGAAGAGACACAATGCCACCTGAGTCATTTACATAATGAGGAAACGCTGCTAATTAGCATAATCTGCTGAGGCGTCACATGTCGACAACGGATATGTCTGCGCAATATAATAATTCATTTACAGGAGCGCGACAGAAACTTTATCCTGGTTGTGTTTCATTGGAAAAGAGTCAAAGCAAAACACAATTATTGTTGTTTAAACACATTTGTATCACACAAAATGAACTTGCAGGAGATACAACAGATAGAAATGTTGCACACAAGAGCTTCAAGAGGTCATTGAGTCACGTTTCACGTGAGAGAAGCCAGCCGGATGACACATGGAGTACTGTATGAAGGACTGTGTGTGTGTGTGTTGAGAGGGTTGTGTTACATCAAGAGCATACACTCACACACACACACACACACACACACACACACACAAACACAAACAGCGTAATTAGCTACATGCCACAGCACAAGCTTTTTCGTCTGGAACCTCGGAGTCCATTTAACACTGGAAATAGCTGCAGGTCAGGAAGCTAAGAACACTGGCGTGTGTGTGTGTGTGTGTGTGTGTGTGTGTGTGTGTGTGTGTGTGTGTGTGTGTGAGTGCCACGTGCACGTTTTTTGTAGGTTTTGCCCCCCAGTCTAATTGAGTTTTCAAGGAGCTCTTATCCTTTCAGAGAATGATGCGGTGTGTGTGTGCGTGTGTGTGTGTGTGTGTGTGTGTGTGTGTGTTTAAGGGGTGGAGGTTACACGTTGCATGTTTTTCTTCTCTACTTCTGTACATATTTAATTTACGAACACTCATTCACATCATTAATAACACTGACAGAATGGGATGCTGTCAGAATAAATCCAATAAACGTTCCTCAAACATTACAGTCATAAACGTGTTGCTTCCTCCTCTTCCTCCTCTTCCTCCTCTTCCTCTAGCGGCCATACTTCTCTCTCCAGGGCGCCGTTTGGCTCTCGCGCCGCTGAGGGCTCGTTAAGTGTTCATGAGTCTCACCGGGAATCAGACGCAGCTCAGAGGCAACGAGTGTTATTAACTTACAGAGCCGTGTGTGTGTGTGTGTGTGTGTGTGTGTGTGTGTGTGTGTGTGTGTGTGTGTGTGTGTGTGTGTGTGTGTGTGTGTGGTTTGATGACCTGGCCACAGGCGGCTGCCGTGCTGGAGACAAAGTGTGTCTGTGTTGTTTGTGTGTCTAAGTGTGTGTGTGTGTGTCGTTGAGCTCATGGTGGTAGAAGTGGACGTCGTTGGTGGAGTTTGACATTTTGGCCGTCGCCATCTTGTTTTTTTTGCAACCAGTGAACAGAAGTGATGATATTTACACTGATGGAAGACATCAAGAGAGAAGTAGAGTCACTTATATAGACTTCTATACAACCAGAGGAGTCGCCCCCTGGTGGTCAGGAGAGAGAATGCAGCTATAACACATGAAGCATAGACTTCTATACAACCAGAGGAGTCGCCCCCTGGTGGTCAGGAGAGAGAATGCAGCTTCAACACATGAAGCATAGACTTCTATACAACCAGAGGGTTGTATAGCTTTAAGGCAGCTCACATTCATCAGTCATCTTGACGACGGTCTCCATCGTCATATTATGTTCATATGTATTATAATTAACATGCCAATGCCGTAATGATTTATTCCATAGTTTTATAATTATAATTACACGATTCATTCTTAAAGCACGAACACTGACGAGGATTCCTGGTGAGCGTCGGCCCCTTTCCTTTCTTCCTTCCTTCCTTTCTTCCTTCCTTTCTTTCTTCCTCTCTTCCTCTTTTTCTTTCTTCCTTCCTTCCTTCCTCTCCTCCACCTTTCGTCTCCAGGGAGAAAAGGAGTGAACGTTCTTCATGGTGATTCATCACCGAGCAGTTAGATTATTATTTTATTGAATCAAAGTCTCTTTTAATCTGCTGTTAATTTAAACACTATTGGCTCCCATTAAAGTACACACACACACACACACACACACACACACACACACACACACACACACACACATCCTTTCTGCTACTACAGCTGATAATATATATATATATATATATATATATATATATATATATATATATATATATATATATATATATATATATATATATATATATAAATAAATACACCACGTTGGCTATTGATCAACAGTATTTAATTAATCTGATTAATTAGCCCACCATGGCAACACAGAGGAACGGTCAGCAAGTCTCTATAGAGCTTTTTAACACACACACACACACACACACACACACACACACACACACACACACACACACACACACACACAGGTAATCGGTGCTCACCAGGCAGAACACACAGTTCACATATTAAGACACAGAGTTTCTATTAGTGTGATTAATGAATTAATTGCGGTTTTCTGCTTCGTTGTCACGAATTAAAATGTGTTACCATCAACAAGATGTGCATGAGCTTTCTTTTCATTAATATATATATATATATATATATATATATATATATATATATATATATATATAATTTATTTTATATATAGTATTAATTATATATATATATAGTATTAATTTTATTTTATTTATATATACATATATTTTGAATTATTTTATTTTATTTTTTTGTTAGTTTAATTTTTATTTAATTTCATTTATTTTTGTTGAAGTAATTATCTGATTTAATTGATACTAATAATTTAGGATAGTAATAAATAAGCGTTTTTGCTTCTATGTCTTTCAGTTTTGTGTATTATGTTTAATATTATTGTATTGTAATGATTGACGGAATAAAACACACAAACACACAAACAACACAATCCATCCCTCTGAGCACAAACACAGCAGAGCCTCAGCAGAGAGACCGCGCTGCACATTTATCTGCTTTTCTTTACCGGACAAATGACATGAAATCATGTTTTTAATGAAGTGCAAGAGACGTGTGCACGTGTGCCAACAACAACAACACAATATGTACATGTGTGTCCTGTACACATCCATCAGAGTACATCCGTGTTGGACACTTGAACACTTTGAGCTGCTCACGAGCTGCCGTCACCTTCCTCTTCCTCTTCCCTCCGTGACCTTTAGCTACTGTAGCGCTGAAGGCTAACGTCTATAAATGGATCCTGGAAATGGAGTTTTTTATTTCTAGTCTTTTGTTTCGTTCACAGTCACAGTCACACGGCGTCCGTCAGCGAGGAAGGAAAAGTCTCCGCGTCCCGACTGCAGGGGGGAAGACAGAGTTTTAAGTTTTAATGTGTTTGGATCGATATCAAACGGAGACAAAGAGACTTCCTGTTTAGTCCTGAGAGGAGAGAACGCGACCTTAAACAACACAAAGCATGCTTTTGTTAGCAGATGAAATACAAATAAACAAACATAGTCCGGTCTTAGTCACATATGTTCCGTTTCAACAATGTTGTGTCTTTGCTAATTACTTCTATTGGTGATAAAACAGTTGTTCAGGTGCCAGTACACCGTGTTGTACATCAGTACGTGTACATATACTTTCTGACCGATCACCTTTTAGCATTTCTAGGTGAAGACAAATTAGAAACTGTCAAAGCTTGAATATCGGAAAACTGGCCCGATAGACAGCAAGTTGTATTTAATATGTGTTATCTTGGTGTCTTGAGAATTGATCCTCTGAAGTTCAGCAGAAGTTTGAATGTCTTCACGTCCTCTCCTGTAATTATTCCACAGAGAAAGAGTTTCAGAAGTTGTTACAGGATTTAACTCAAATCCTTCACATGTGGTCTCATTGTTAGGACGCAACAGAAGTCATGTGACCAGGATGAGCAACGAGTTACAGCTCATCACATGAATATGACGGAAACTACTCGTATAATGAGTAGTATACACCTGGTACACATAATGAGTAATATACACCTGGTACACATAATGAGTAGTATACACCTGGTACACATAATGAGTAATATACACATGGTACACATAATGAGTAGTATACACATGGTACACATAATGAGTAGTATACATACGGTACACATAATGAGTAATATACACCTGGTACACATAATGAGTAATATACACCTGGTACACATAATGAGTAGTATACACCTGGTACACATAATGAGTAGTATACACCTGGTACACATAATGAGTAGTATACATACCGTACACATAATGAGTAGTACACATAGTGAGTAGTATACACCTGGTACACATAATGAGTAGTATACACCTGGTACACATAATGAGTAGTATACACCTGGTACACATAATGAGTAGTATACATACCGTACACATAATGAGTAGTATACACATGGTACACATAATGAGTAGTATACATACCGTACACATAATGAGTAGTATACACCTGGTACACATAATGAGTAGTATACATACCGTACACATAATGAGTAGTATACACATGGTACACATAATGAGTAGTATACACATGGTACACATAATGAGTAGTATACATACGGTACACAATGAGTAGTATACACATGGTACACATAATGAGTAGTATACATACCGTACACATAGTGAGTAGTATACACCTGGTACACATAATGAGTAGTACACATAGTGAGTAGTATACATAGTGAGTAGTATACACCTGGTTCACCATGCAGATAACCAGCGGAAGAGCTAGCGGAGACGATGGCTGCGTCCTCTTCTCTAGTCTCTTGTGTGGATGTCTTTGTTCTTTTCTTCTTTGGTACATTTTGTCAGATTTCTCAACCTGTTTCTTACAGTTACCCCCCCCCCCCCTCCTTCTCCCCCCACCCCCCCCCCCCCCCCCCACACACACACAACACACCCCTCCCCTCTGCATGAGTACAACACTGCAGCACAGCTCCAGCGCTGCACAGGTAACCCTCTAAACCTGTGCGGCGCTGCTGTGATGACTGTACGATGTGGAGGCAACAGAGCGCGGACAGATTGCTTGTTGCTCTCAAATGAAACGTCACGGCCAGGACATCAAAAGAGAGGCGCCAGTTCACAAAAACCTGAGAGAAACCCCCGCGAGCCGCGCGACGGTGAGGCGACGGCGGGACAAGGAGTCATTAAAAAGAGCAATCTGGTTCCGTGTCATAAAAAGGCGCAAAACGAGTCCGTGAGAACGACTGTGAGGTGTGAAGAACAAATCCAAAACCGACAAGTGTACGATTTACACACACACACACTAAAGCACGGCGGTGTTTCAAGGCTCCAGCCAGGAGGATTGAGCTTAACGCCCTTCTGGTAATAGACAGAGAAGTCCTAGAAGATTCAATAAATACATAAATAATAGAAAGACGTGACTATCCAAAAAAGACAGAGGGAGAACGTGAAGAGGGGAAAAGGAAGTGGAAAGTGTGAAGACATTGATTGAGAGAAAGTAAGGGAGCGAGTGACAGAAATGGAAAAAAAGAGCCTTAGGTGGTAAGTGTTCCTTCTCTTTCTCGCTCTCTCTTTCACACACACACCAAACCACTTAAAGACACATTCTTCTCTGAAACCTGAGGTCATTTTGACACCGGCGAGGTGTTATTTCGCCGTATAGCTCTCGGGCAGCGGATGGAGATGGAAGAAAAAAGAAGGTCATGCTCGTCCCCTCCCTCAGGTGTCTGACAGGGCGAGAGATAAAGACGGAGAGAAGCCGGTTGAAGCCGGACCTCTACGTCGGGTTCATGGAGAGCAAAAGAGAAACAACCAAAAACATCTGTTGTAATTCCAAATCAGCGGTTTTTCATGCACAGAGGAGTGGAAGCGCTTTGCTGGAGTCGAGAGGAAACGCCGTGAAGCAGAAGGCGAGATGTTTGAAGTGAGAGCAAAGGAAGAAGACTTGAAGGCATCAGAGAGATGTTTGGTGAAATGTTTCTCCATAATCATGCCATTAATACAAGAGTAAAATGTATTGTATGACACGTTATGTCAAGGCTTTTGCGACTCTCACTTTTTAGTATTTTTAAAAAAAAACTTTGCATTTGTTGGACTAAAACTGTGGTTCTTAACTTTTTCTGTCACTTTCCACTTTGGAGGAAGCAAAATGTTCGGCCCCACGGCCGCAACAACATGAGGACAAAATGCTCCAACTTGTTGATCCTCCATCGTGCTTTTTTAATTAATAGATTAAAGGAAATGTAAATCCCTTTTAAGTGAACCAGATTGCTCCATCTGACAATAAGTAATAACATGTGCAAACACTTTGTTAAAACAATGCAAATAAAGTAATAGATGTGCAAAAAATAACTCATATTTGGCAAAAAAGATGAGCAAGCAAGCCGGTTGGATCCCTGTTTTCTCCCCATAGCTTAATGTTGAAGTGTCCTTGAGCAAGGCACTGAACCCCCAGAGCTTCACCGCAGCACAAAGCTGCTTCATTACTGAGGACGATGACATGCAGAGAATAATCCCCCCACTGTGGATTAAAAAAAGAAGAAATTTTAAGAATCTGCATCTCCCCTCGTGCCCCGCCTGTAATACCTCTGCGCACCACTAGAGGGTCGCGCCCCACAGGCAGAAACCCTCGCGAGATATTCCATTTTAAAACACTTTAGCTTCATTGAAAATGGTGGAAGAATATCCGTCATGAAGATGGACCCCTCGCTTTGAAAAGGCTCATCTTTTTGTGCCCGTGGTGCACACATAATGTTGACGTCCACAAACCGGTCAGATTTTAAACAAATAAAACAAAATATTTGTTGCTCAAACTGGAATATAATAATAATCACCAGTTACTCCCACAGCTGCTTTCATGCATTTCCACCACCATCGTAAGTCAACACAAGATTTATGTTGATAAGAAAATGTCATTACTCAGGGAATCATTCAAGAGGGCAGCCTTCGCCGCCCACTGCGTCGGCTCAGCCGGCACCCTCCAGGCTAAACGAGGCTGTCAAAGTACAAACAGATTGTGGCCACATATTGTGGGAGTTAAGACGCCCAGCCGACTCAGATGATGAGGGAGGTGGTGAGCAGCAGCAAGCGGAGGACCAGAAACGGAGCCAAAAAGGCTGAAAAAGCAATATTTGTAACAGCATTGGCGGCCTTTCTTTTTTTTTTTTTTTTTACATTTTCAGCAGCTCAGTTGTTCCGTCCGTGCTCTGTTGGACATGAACGTGTTGATCATCACAGACTCACACCGCTGACCTGGAGTTTGTAATGAAGCGTTGATTGCAGGTCGATGTCGCTCTGTTTGGGTCTCCACCATCACCCAGGAAAAAAAATCACCAGGCTCTCAAGAGGCCAATTGTCCACTGATTTCACCTGTTCATGACTTTATTTGTCTGTTTGCTGCCAGGTGTTCAGTTGGTCTGAGATATCTGACTGAAAACTGCTGCCTGATGAGAATAGTGAGACTCAACAAAACAGCAAAGTTGGGCTTTAAAAACAACAACAAAGGCACTAAAACGCTCCCCAGACACACAGTCATTAAATAAATAATAAGAATAAATAAAGAGAATAAAACAACTGTCAATATAAACCTCTTCAGAAAACCACATTTTGTATTAAGTTGTCTTTAAAAAGACAGAGAGAGCAACACTTGTGGCTACCAGGCTCAGGGAAACTCACGCTTTTTAGAGAAAAAATTGTTTTGAATATATATTTAAACATATATATATATATATATATGTTAAAATATGTTAATATATATATATATATATAATATATATATATATATATATATATATATATATATATATATATATATATATAGTATTATATTTTCGAAAGACATGATGCAAAATGTGCTGAATATGTGTCTGCATAAGCTGAAGGCTCCAAAAACTTAGTTTCAACGTTATGTCAGATGTACTTGGTTTATTTATCGTCGACTGTGCAGGCGTGTTTAGAGAGAGAGAGAGAGAGAGAGTAGAGAGAGAGATAGAGAGAGAGAGAGAGAGAGAGAGAGAGAGAGAGAGAGAGAGAGAGGAGAGAGAGAGTGAGAGAGAGAGAGATGAGAGTGAGAGAGAGAGAGAGGTTGTATGTCATCCTTTATCACTACTTCTAGCAAAGAGTCAGAGACAGCCTGGCAGACGCAGAGTTAAAAATGGAAGCTGTTTACACCAGTGTGATCTTGCACTGTCTTTGTGGTGTGTGTGTGTGTGTGTGTGTGTGTGTGTGTGTGTGTGTGTGTGTGTGTGTGTGTGTGTGTGTGTGTGTGCATGCATGTATGCATGTATCCTCCCTGGTATCGGTGTGAAGTGCTCTCTGGCGCGTTTCCACCTCTACAGGTCCATTAGAGCACTGAGGAGGATATTTTAAACCTCTCTGGTACAATTGTATAATGTATAGCTCACATTGAGTGTGTAACCGAGTGGACACTCACTGAGGTCCACAGTGGATTGAGCCTCTAGCCGACTTTCAAGCCCGAGCTACTGTATGCTCTTACGCAGTGACGTTAACACGCCAAGCCAGGGAAGGAAGAGCAGTGAAATCTTTGGGATATAAATAACGAGGTGTCATCTGCGAGAAAGGCATAGCTGCTACAGTCAGAAAGTTCATTATCAGTTATCGTTACCATTTTTAAGCCAAGTCATTTCTGCTTTGCCGCCATTCTGTGTATCAGGCCAGGCTGGTCCAATGTCAGGCAAAATATAGTGATAGCAACGAAGATCATTTCATACCAGTATTCATGGGAAGGAATCAGGGAAACTGTCCAACAAGGCAATCTATAGCTTTTTGTAAATTAACACAAACTTGTCTGTTTCTTTCTGGGCCTCTTGAGACGAAAGTAATGCCAATATAAAGTCAATCAAGGGTCCTTTTTCTTGTGGTTGGACACACAAATTTAAATGACGAGTTTACAAAAAGCCGACTTATGTATTAAGAGGAAGAGTGGACGGATCTAAGAAACTAAGAACTTTAAACCACGAGACCAGCGATCACAGTTGTGGTTTTTCTTGTCTAAACCCAGCATTAGTGATGGTTTTCCTCAACATAATTACATGGTTTTTGTTGGAATATCATCCTGGTAAAGAAAAAGTACAAGTCATTGTGATTATAAAAATACAAACAATTTGTGTCTCTGGACACAAAACCCAACAGGTTGCGTTTTGTGACTATTTCACAATTGCCGTCAGACTGTGTTGTACATGAACTCTCGTGGTGCGGCTATTGTTTGAATCTGGAATATTTCAGTTTTCCCAGTAAGGCATTGGTTTTGTGATCGCTTAAAGTGGGATTCAGTTGGTTGTTATTTGGGTCTCGAGCTCATAACTCAAGCAAAACGCCTGTTGAATCTCACGAGAGTGCAATCTGTGAGTCAGGGAGACGTGGATGTCAGAGGGCAACGTCGCTACTGCGTTTCACTTAGGGAGGCAAAATGGTCCATGTGGAGGAAGCTAATTCATCTGCAGTTTAACTTATCCTGCTGGCACACAAACACACACACATACACACACACAGACACACAAATACAAAAGCACCAACACACACAGCGCCATGTATGATAAATTGGCTGAATATAAATTTACGGGGGGAGACAATACATCTTTGTTTCACAAAATTCTGCCGTGGATGCTCAGACACACACACACACACACACACACACACACAGTAGCTTGAAAGCACTAATGCCAGCATTCACACACACACACACACACACACACACACACACACACACACACACACATTACGCGCACACACACAGACAGAATGATTTGTCTACTGCCAGATTCACACTCGATGTTAATTTGTTACAGGGGATCGTAATCCTTCAAACTTTTCAAAGTGTGCGTGCGTGTTAGTTGAAGGCGTCGGCTCGCGAGTGTGTGTCTGTGTGCACGTTTGAGGGTTTTTTGCGCGATTTGATAAACATGTTGCACGGCGACCTTTTGGCCCTGAACCTTTCCACACAACACGACCCGTGTGCAAATGAAATGTGTGTACGCACTTGTTTTCCCCCGAAGAATCAATGAGACGGTGAAATAAACCGCGACGTTAATCAGTCGTGTTGTCTTGGTGTCGTGTGTCTAATTTAATCCGTACTGTCATGGGAATTTCCACGGGACTGAACAAGCACATGTAAGTAATGAGATTATTCCCCGGAATGGAAAGAAATCCTCCTCGTGTATCCACAAATCAAACTCAGGAGAAAGTGGAAGAGGAAGAGCGAAGGTTCAGCTGAAGCTAATATGCACAACATGCTTCGCCGGAGACGCGCCGCTAATCTTTTTTCCCAGGCACAAACTAACAGTTGCGTTGCAGCTGCAAACATTAACACATCGACCCTGACAGGCTATGAGCAGCAGAACATGCTAAATACATGTTTCAATTTTGGGTGAGTGGAAGGAGAGACAACTGCACAGGGAGGACATGAATGCAGGGCGGGTTGCAAACACAGCTAGCGCTGTTTAAATATGCGGGAGCGATGTAATTAGCCACGATAGCGGCTGTGGAAAACTGACTGAAAAATCCCAACAGCACCAGCAGCCGTAGAGCATTCCCACTTCTCCACAACATAACTCAAACCTTATGACCTTTTCTCCTTGAACTTTGGTGATTGCTTAACATTTCATGGTGTCAAAATGTGTATCTATGCTTTACTTTCAAACTGCAAAACCTGCCATCGCGGGATTGAATAGCACGTTAGGGTTTCCCTCCCCAGATCAAAAGAAAATGGCCGCTCGTCCTAAGTACAGTCTGGCAGAGTTGTTAGCTAGACGCTTGTTTTAATATGAGTTAAAGACATGAAGGGCTTTCTTTCATTACACATCTTCAGGAGAAAGTGTTCCAATGCAAGGCAAATCCCAAAAACTTAAAGTAACCGTTAAGTCGACTTCTCTTTCGGACCGTAAGGTTTCACTAAATCCTCAATAAGTTCCCTTTGCAAAGTCGGATTTCACTAACAAACACATCTCTAACTCTGCGGCCTTGTGGGAGTCTAAAACATAATGTTTAAGCATTTTTTTCTTCCTCCATATCACGTTTCCTGGTCCCAAAGACTTCCTGTTCGACTCACGTTTCTAAAGCAAGTGCGGAAAGATGCACATATTTTAAGTCCCAGCATGCCCCATTCAGACAATCGTTTGTTTTTTTTCAACTTTTGAACCGAACGACTCAGTTTTATGACGAACATTCCTTCGTGAGACCTCAACGTGTTGTTTTTCCCCCCAATGTCAAAAAACGTCCGCATGAACCTTGGAGTTAGAAAAACTAAGGGATCGCTCCACGAGGCATTTTTGGGGAATCTTGTTCATAAAGTGCTGGATGTTCAAAGTTCTGATTAAAATATGTAATAAAAGTTATTTCTTTGAAAAGATTAAGAGTAGAGCTAGTAATGCATCTTCATCACAGCCTCATTACTAACAGTTGTTTTATCTCTTTGTCTTTGTTGTCCTCTTCTGCCACTAGGGGGCGCCAAAATCCGACTACAATTCTACAAACAGACCACTTTAAAAATTCAAACGCAATGTTCGCAAAGTAAAAGCCGGAATATATAACTTTACTTTTTGTAAGTAAAGCAGCTACTTTCAAGCCTCAAGGTGTAAACTTCACAGTCAACCTGTTAAAAAAAACACAAGAGCCTCGTTGCAAAAAGAAAAACCCAACAACTTTATTCACATGCCAAGAAGCCAAGAAGGAATGTTCTAAAAAAGCTTTTTTCAAAAGTTACTAATTTCTCAAAGAAAATGTTTTCAAAAGTCGGCGCTTACTTTCCTGTGGAAGTTACAAAAAGTGACAAAAAACTGATCCTTTCCAAGTTTTGCTGAGCCAAGAATGAAAGGCTGCAGTTTGTCGGAACAATAGCAGCCAAATGACGTTCTATACGTTCAGCAGCCAACTTCAGAAATATACACAAAGACGCCTTTAAATCTCTGTGTGTGTGTGTGTGTGTGTGTGTGTGTGTTCCTGGATGCCTTATCAAAGCCTTCTGCATATTTCAGATGAATGTGAGTGTGTGTGTGTGTGTGTGTGTGTGTGTGTGTGGTGTTTGGACCTTGAACAATCAGCGGCATGACAATGATGTGAGCCCACTCACTTCTGCACGGGTTCAAATCTCTACGCGATGGCGCCCTCACACACACACACACACACACACACACACACACACACACACACACGTGAGCTTAACGGGCAATGCTTGGAGGCAACAGTGCTGGTGTTTTGTTCACACACACACATGCATGCATGGACCACGCATGTGCTCGGTCACGCTCGGTCAGAGTCGAGCACCGCTAACAAGGAAATAGTCGATTCCGGTGAGGAGTGTGTGTGTATGTGTGTAGGTGTGTCTGTA
>NW_027176231.1:155000-165000 GCF_023055335.1 Clinocottus analis | reverse complement strand
TTACAGTTCATACTTGAACACCAACAGTCGCCCTGAGCAGACTTCCCTTCATGACGTTCCTCATCATCGTGTAACGACGCTGCGTAACGAGCACAAAGTCAACTTGCTGCTGTTGGATTCACACGGAGAGCGATCTCCCGCCTGAAAGTCCTGTGTTTGTTTGACCCGACGCGCGACGCCGGCGTCGTTTCCCGGCGGCTGCGCAGAGAGAACAAGCGCTCGGTCTGCGCTTTAACCTTCTGACCCCTAAAGTTCGGGGGTTCCTGTTCCTCTTGCATCGGCCTGTCAGGAAGGACTTTCAGTCCAAAAAACTGTGTCGTTTGGTTAAAAAATGGAAAAATGACGTATATTTTATGGCAAAACCTTGTCTGATTGGGGCATGCTGGGACTTAAAGTCGTGGTTTTGGAAATGTGGGCCAACAAGGAGTCAGAAGAGTCCACAGGAGCTAATAGAGGGAACTTATTGATGTTTTGAAATCTGACTTTGTAACGCAGAGTTATGAAGGATTTAGTGAAACGTTACGATCGCCGCGGCAAGTCACAGCGTTTACATAAAGATTAAAGCTTAACGGTTACTTAAAAAACTATATAAACCATCGGTCTCTATGGATTAACAGGTCTAAAGAGTTGTGGTGTTGTAGCAATTTAAATGAAGTTAAACAACCACGTGGTTGCAGAGATAATTCAATTCACCTTTTACTTTTTTTTGCGAAAAATAGGGCTCGAGCTTCAAAAAGGTGGATCTGCTGCGAACGTACATGATCTCAATCTGTGTGTGTGTGTGTGTGTGTGTGTGTGTGTGTGTGTGTGTGTGTGTGTTGTGGTGCGTTACATCGTGACAAATCCCCTGTCACGTTATCAGATCAATACGCTCCATAATCAAGACAAATCAAATCAATATAGCAGATTAAATATATGAACCGCCGCATGATGGATCCTAATACTATTGAGCTGTTTTTTTCACGCTGTTTGTGACCCAAATGAGGATTTCCCGCTTCACGCTCTCTTGAGTTTGTGGTATTTGCTTTCTTTGATGGCATGGAGTCGTGTTTGAAAGCTGGACTCGCTTCGCACATCTTTTGAAGAGAGTTTACTCATCACTTTTGTTTGAAAATCCATCTTGTTGCTGCTCAGTAAATATGTAGATCTCATGTAAGTTTTATGAGCTTGAGCCCACTTTTGATTTATTGCCGAGCTAAATTTGTAGCAGAACTTAAAAATAAATGAAACCTTCAACTCGGGAAGGTAAAAAAAAGAAATCCCTTCCTTTCCAGATCTCTGTATCTTCTCATGTTCAGGAATGCAAATAAAATAAAACGTCTTGATAAACTTTTTTTCCCAGAGGTTCTTTTGGTAAACTTCAAAGAGGAGATTATTTTATCTTCAAGCTGCTTCTTAATGTGAGATCCAGCGCGATGGAGCGCGGGAACACTTTGCATTCCTCCAAATTAATCTGACGCTTTATGTATCCGAGCCCACCGAAAATAAATGAACAAATATATTTATAATGAAAAGATATTTGAGGGCGAGGCCCAAACTGAGATTAAACCGTCTGAAACGCTCAGAGACGGAGAAAAAGACTTCCTGTGGAGAGGGAAGGGTCAAACACTGGACTTTCACCGATGTTTAATAACTACACAATGTTTATTAACTACACATTGTTTAATAACTACACAATGTTTATTAACTACACATTGTTTAATAACTACACAATGTTTATTAACTACACATTGTTTAATAACTACACATTGTTTAATAACTATACATTGTTTAGGAACTACACATTGTTTACACATTGTTTAATACCTACACATTATTTAATAACTATACATTATTTAATAACTACACATTGTTTAATAACTACACATTGTTTAATAACTATACATTGTTTAATAACTATACATTGTTTAATAACTATACATTCTTTAATAACTACACATTCTTTAATAACTACACATTGTTTACACATTGTTTAATAACTATACATTGTTTAATAACTATACATTGTTTAATAACTATACATTCTTTAATAACTACACATTCTTTAATAACTACACATTGTTTACACATTGTTTAATAACTATACATTGTTTACACATTATTTAATAACTATACATTATTTAATAACTACACATTGTTTAATAACTATACATTGTTTAATAACTATACATTGTTTACACATTATTTAATAACTACACATTATTTAATAACTATACATTGTTTAATAACTACACATTCTTTAATAACTACACATTGTTTACACATAGTTTAATAACTACACATTGTTTAATAACTACACATTGTTTAATAACTACACATTGTTTAGTAACTACACATTCTTTAATAACTCTACATTATTTAATAACTACACATTGTTTAATAACTACACATTGTTTACACATAGTTTAATAACTATACATTCTTTAATAACTACACATTCTTTAATAACTACACATTGTTTACACATAGTTTAATAACTACACATTGTTTACACATAGTTTAATAACTACACATTGTTTACACATTGTTTAATAACTATACATTGTTTACACATAGTTTAATAACTACACATTGTTTACACATAGTTTAATAACTACACATTGTTTACACATTGTTTAATAACTACACATTGTTTACACATTGTTTAATAACTACACATTGTTGAATAACTACACATTGTTTAGTAACTACACATTCTTTAATAACTCTACATTATTTAATAACTATACATTGTTTAATAACTACACATAGTTTAATAACTCTACATTATTTAATAACTACACATAGTTTAATAACTCTACATTATTTAATAACTACACATAGTTTAATAACTCTACATAGTTTAATAACTACACATAGTTTAGTAGCTTCCATTAGTGCGGCTTGCAGAACAAGAGGATCTAAACGTTGAAGTGTTTCTCTTATTGGTAGTTACAGTTGTAGTTTAAGGCTGCCGAGTAGTTCATGAATGTATTTACTCATGAATATGAGTGAACTTGGTATTCTGTCCTTTGATATTCATAAAGGTCATGTCGTAAGACTTCGTCGTGGGCGTGTTCGCATGCGGCGCACGATTAGTGAACAAGTCCATCTGACTTCATCCCGTGAGAAGAGACAGACTTCCTGTTCCTCGTACAGCCAGGAAGAACTGAACGAACTGGAGGAAGTGACAAATAATGAATGTGTGGTAATTGTTGGTGTAAGATGACTGGCACAACATAAATGTGCTCATTATTCTTCCAGACACACTGCTGATGGATTTGAATTAGCATGCTCGGCTCGTCCGTCCGCCTGTGTGCTTCATCTTCCTCTTCCATCCCGGTCTGTCTTTGTGTGTCTCTACCTTCATCTCTTTCAATCCAGCGCCTCTCTCTCTCTCTCTCTCTCTCTCTCTCTCTCTCTCTCTCTCTCTCCGTCCTTCCTGCCGTTTGGTAAAGATGACTGAATGTGAAGATATGATGGAATATTTCCTGTCATCATTATGAATTAGCCTCTGCGCCGACCCGCATGCACACGCTGGTTTTGCATCAGTGTGGGCGTGCGTATGCACACACACACACACACACACACACACACACACACACACACACACACACACACACACACGCACCGAGAGGCCCATGCATCATAGCACGGTCTATTGACGCGACGTCGCCGCTTTCATTCGACTTTCAGTGCTGCAACAAGAGAGCGGTTAGCAGCGGCGTTAGCTGTCTACAGCGGGGACAAGCCGCTAGCACCTTCAGTGGATGTCGGGGAGCTAGCAAGGAAGCTAGAGGGGAACTAGCAGCAGCGTTAGCTAGCAGAAACATCCGCTAGCTAACGCTGCTGCTAGTTCCCCTCTAGCAAGGAAGCTACAGGGGAACTAGCAGCAGCGTTAGCTAGCAGAAACATCCGCTAGCTAACGTTGTTGCTAGTTCCCCTCTAGCAAGGAAGCTAGAGGGGAACTAGCAGCAGCGTTAGCTAGCAGAAACATCTGCTAGCTAACGCTGCTGCTAGTTCCCCACTAGCAAGGAAGCTACAGGGGAACTAGCAGCAGCGTTAGCTAGCAGAGACATCCACTGAAGGTTATAGCGGCTTGTAACCAACTTTTACGTTACTTAGCTTTCTGAAAAGAGTCTGCTCGATGTTAACTTGTCTGACAAACGACTCAAGTGACCAGCAAAGCCTTAGCGGGTCGCGTGACGTAATGATTTCACGTTGACTTGTTGTGTTACGCTGGACACAAACAGCCGCACACTTTACAGTTCGTCAGTCGCTGTGTGAGCCTGTTGGTGACGGGTGGCTTTACGTTGGCGTTAG
The DNA here is from genome assembly GCF_023055335.1 of Clinocottus analis. NCBI lineage: Eukaryota > Metazoa > Chordata > Actinopteri > Perciformes > Cottidae > Clinocottus > Clinocottus analis. The sequence goes on along the minus strand of NW_027176231.1, from coordinate 160,698 downwards.
CTGAAGGCCGGGCGCGTCTCAGACGGTGAAAGGTCGCACGCCGCGTCGCTGTTTCATGACCAAAGGTCTGTTTTTGATGAGTGTGGAGAGGGAAAGCCCTGAGAGGCTCGTGGGGAAAGAAATTCAGGTAATCCATTTGTCACTGTCCTTCAGACTCTCCTGTGTTATGACACATTTAATGTTTTTTTTTAACAACAAAAAAACCCACACATCTGGAAGAATGTATAGAAAGAAACCACACAGCGGCCCACAGAGACCAATATTTCACACACAAATGGACAAGCTGCCCTCATTTACTCGACAAATGCACGCATCGCTATGCGTCACCTGACAATAAACGCACACCTGGATGGAAATGCCTCCTCGGACGCTGCGGGAGAGCGCAGACACTCTGCTCACTGAACAACTCCTTCGCATCCAGGACAACCTCAGCGTAACGAGCCCGCTGTGAAAGCCCGGCTCTCAGAGCCGGCACACAACAGCCTCCTTCACTCATGCATGTCGCCCGTTAGCCACAACATGCAATGCCGTTGGCATGCAACAAACAACCGCTGCGATGTCGCACACACACATCTCCGAGGTCGCAGATTCACATCTAAATTCACATTCCCGGAGGAGGAGGAGGAACATGTTGTTTTTAAAGATGAGAAGAGCTTTGTGCTTTGTTCACTTTATTTTAAATGAGATTATTTGACTACTTCATGACATTGTCCTGGTTGATTTGTGTGCATTTCTACTTTTCTTATCCGTGTTTCTGTGTCGCAGCTGTGTGACTAAAGAATGAGCAACACATGAATGACTCACCGTGGATTCTTTCTCTTAGTTTGTTCATTTTCAACATGAGTGGATTGTGTGGTGGAGAAATGACTATTGCTAAGTAAGTGTGAGGTGTTTTGACTCAAAATCTGAATGAATTAACTGCAATTTCTGGCTTAGCTGGTGTGTTGTGAAAACAGGCGAATGCAGCGTTCACGGACTCGACTCGTCAAATATCGACGCTCCGGCGTCCGATACCGAGCCATCGAGGCGGGTTGGATGTCCAGAGCGAGTGATGTAGTGTAAAGAGTGAGAAAGCTGCCATCGGGCGACTGGCAGAGAAGACTGAACGTTACACATGACTTTCACCCAGGTCACCGCAGTTAGTGTCACACCAACGTGGACTTAAAAGAAGTGACTTCCATACTTTACTCGCACCAGTTTATGTTACGCCTCAAACTTTCACCAAGTTAACCCAAAAACTAAAGACCGATGCCGGACGTTCAATGTGAGAAGACGATGTATGCTAGTAGCGAGCTATCGCTAACTAGCCGTCACTGACGTCCCTTCAGGATCACCGCATTCACCGGAGAAAGGCCGCGTCACATCAGCTTTAGTAATGAAGAAGAAACCCACGTCATCATCATCATCATCACAGCATAATGTTAAGATGACAGTCACATGTCACAGCGGATGTGTGTGTGTGTGTGTGTGTGTGTGTGTGTGTGTTGCACAAAACAACCCCCCGCCCGCCTCCATTATTTCCCTGCCGGTGCTAAAGTGTGCTATTTTCAGCATCATCTGGCAACCGGCTCCTCTCACACATCTCGGTTCTTGCATCACAGTACGCTGACAAAACGCTCGCAGGGTTTCGCTCTGCGGCGTTTCATCGAGTGGGTTTTGCTGACTCATGCGTGGACTGTTAGCCGGCGGACAGAAGGCCTGCCGGAGCCTCTGACCCTTCGGCGTGCGATCCAATAGCCACCGGCTAGCTTTTTTAAAAACACACACACACACACCTAGCAGATGAACTTCACTGGCTTGCAGTTTACTTGCAGAGCGTCGATACACACTCATGCTAGGAGTGTGTTTTCTCATGTTTCTCATCCAGTTGGCAGCACATTAAATATGAATGACCGGACCGTGCATCGCGTGCTCCTTGCACAATAGCGTCTCTAAGCGCAAGCTTTTTCTGAAACGCAAGCGGCACACACGGCTCTGCAAGAACACAACAGTTATTTGACCATCAATAGATGATTCATCACCATGCTCGTGATGAAGGAACAAACAAAAACATCCCAAAGTGTTGCAATGCAGCCGGGTGTTAATTGGTTTTTGAGATCCACTTTTATTTCTTTCTCCCCTAATATTGGATCTCTTTCGGGTCCAGTCTGGTGTCTCGCAGTAGCCGGTGTTCATTAGTGGAATGAATTGTCATGCAGCATATGACGGAGCATTTCTTATTTTTACTTTTCGAGGGGGCAGATGAGTTTGAACTCAATCTTGGAGCACAACAGAGAACATAAACTAAATCTTTTCCACATCAAAAGTGATTTTTAAAAAGTTGCCACCGCTGATGGACTGACGAGACGCAGAATAGCGAGACGGGATCAGACAGCAGCGATGCTTGGGAGGAGAAAGCTCTCGGGGTCGGCGGCTGAGTTAATTCCAGCTGTCAGATCCATGCAGCTGCTTGATAAACAGCGCGTTGATGGAGGATCTGTGTGTTTTGTGCCCGGATGGCAGAAATGAGGGAAAAACCTTCATCCATTTGAGAATTGCATTTGAATGTATTTGAGTTGTAATTGCCGCCAACAGGAAGAGACACATGTGTGAGCATGAAGTACAGGTCCAAACCGGCTTCAAACCAGAAGGTGTGATTCCACAACTCCTAAGTGATTTAAAATGATACGGCCATTTTAAAAGTTACGCGCTGGAGGCTGTTTTGTCTTTTTTTTGGTCGTCTGACTGACATAAAGCATACGGACGTATGCATGCACTTCCTGCACCACTTATTGTGTTACGTACCAAGTCAACGCTTCATCAGCTTTGTTTTTAGTCTATTGCCTTGAAATTTAAAGTTTCAAGTCTCATTTTAGGTGCTTAAAAAATTGTCTTCCTCCAAAAAAAAGGGGCGAACGACTGAAAAGGTTTAGTTAAAACTGTCAGCGGGCAACACGTCGCCGTGGGAGGACCAGTGGTGTTAAAAAAAGGTCACACAATTAATCACGCACAATTTCACCACCTCATGAGACAACTCGTTCCCACAACTCCTCGCTACGTGATTTAAAATGTTACGGCTGTTTTAAAAGCTACGCGCTTGAGAAAGTTTTGCATGTTTTTGGTCGTCATCGCGAGATGAAGATGATTGTACGTTTGCCGGCGCCTCACACTCTTCCTGCAGCTTTTATTGTGTAGAGCTTTACTCAGCTTTGTTTTTGGTTTGTTGCCTTGACATTTAAAATTTAAAGTCTCATTTTAGGTGCTTGAAAAAATGTCTTCCTCCAAAAAAAGGGGCGAACGACTGAAAAGGTTTAGTTAAAACTGTCAGCGTGCAACACGTCTCCACAGGGCCGGTGGTGTTAAAAAAAAAAAAAAAAGGTTACAAAATTAATGGCGAACAATTTCACCTCCTCAAGCCACGCTTTTAGAAATAAAGAAGGAAGGTTTTTGTGGGAGGAAAAAGTTTTCTAATAAGACTAATATGAGTGTTTTTAAAGGACAAACCACACCCCAACTTCACCCAACTGGCATATTGTAGCTAACGTGCTAACGTCAGCTAATGACGCTGATGTTAGCACGTTAGCTAGAAACCCTCCTCCTGACGGGCTAATCTAATATATATCTGCCTTTGTTATGTGGCAGAAGTCCAGTGTTTTTTAATCAGTGTTTGTGCTCATGATGTGAGAATATCTTTTCTAGCAACAATGTAAAATGGCGGCTCAATCAAGTCAACGTGAATCGTGACATTTGATTTACAATGGTGGTTGTAAATCAGAGTCGTGGGGGGGTTTGACTCCTGCAGCGCTGAGCGGAGGTCACTCCTCTTCCACCAAAAGTTTGAAAGACTTCCTAAACAACACGTACATCATGCAGGGCTCCTCTGTAATTAGGGTCACAAAAAACGCTCCGTTGAACCGTTTAATTTTCCAAGCATTGTGTGACAGTCGCAGAGGGCATGTTGAGAGCTGCGTATGATTTAATATTCACAAGCAGAGAGAGAGTCGTGAGCATCTTCACCTTTTAAAATCCAAGCAATTATTATATTAAACTCTAAAACATAGCTTGTTTCATGGAGGAAAAAACACGGCTGTATTTGGATGTATTAAACAAGTAATAGAAAAGTGAAATATATGGTTTGGTACATGAACAAATTTAAATAGCAAAGAGTAGCAATAAGTAGTAGCAATAAGTAGAAATAGCAATAGCCCCAAGGGGTCCATTGGGACTATTAGGCCCCAATGGATCCATTGGAGCCCAATAGTCCCAATGGATCCAATTGGGTCCATTGGGTCCATTGGGCCCCAATACAACCTCGCCTGAATGTTCTCTGTACTAAACCCTCTCTAACTTTGTTCTGCTTCACTTTATCAAAGTCAACCTTTGCAGAGTGAAAGTTCACATGTTGAATGTTCACATGTTGTGTTATGGTTTGTTAGAGTTGGACTTTACAGCTGCTTCAAACTAATAATCATCCTGAAAGTCTTTTTTTATAGTTGGACTTGAAATCTTTTCATTTCTTTCTGTGTCATCTTCATTTCCTCTTAACCAGAAACATATAGACTGAAATTTAAACTAATAAACACACTTTTTAGTTTTGGGTTGCAATGTTTGAGTAAAGGACCTACACATAGGTGGGTTCTTATGAGGCGTTGATGTGGCGGCGTGGCATAAGAACGCTGCTTTACCTCCACCGCCGCGCCTCCTCTGCTTGTGTGCAGGAATAAAAAGAAGATGTGCAGATATTTGAGATATTTGAGAACTTCAGCGATTACTTTGTCCCCGAGGTTTTTTGCTGAGTCACTCCTGGTTCAGAGAAGGTCACGGAGGTCACAGTCCAGCCCGTCTCTCTCACACAACTTCCTCCACACACATAATATATATATAAAATGTCCTTTTCGGTGAGACGGATGCTGACGTGGAGACACATTTGTACAGCAGCTGTCACACCAGGATACATAACTGTGATCTCTCTTCCTTTGTCTCTTCTCTTTTGTTATCTCCAGGAGTCTTTACATGAATGCTTTTTCTCTGTCAAACAAAAAGAACGAAAAGGAGTTATCTTACTTTCTACTATCATGAAAAAAACCCAGACTATTTCATCTCCTCTCCTCTCAAACCCCGAGCCAACAGCTCGTGTGTCACGATGTGTTTACATCAATGTGATGAATTGTCAACGGCTTGAAAAGAAAATTCCTTTATGGACACGTTTCACTCCTTTTCTGCTGCTTCCTGGAAGCTCGTTTTGAAAAGTGGCTTTCCCTTTGCGGCGGGCGTGTCATGTTTGCGTATAGAAATGGTGACTTTACTTTCTTCAGCAGGAGGCCAGCAGCCCACAGAGCAGCTGCTGGGAGGCGTCCTCACCATCAGCACATCAGAGCTGCGACGACCTCGTTTGCTGTCGGGCCGTTTTCACACCGCGTCTGTACGAGCTGATAATGGCTGTTTAGTGATGAGTCTTGCATTTCTACCTCAACCTCAAACCATTTAGTCTTAGCTTCCTGCCGCCCACTCTCCAGACAGTCCTCCCTCACGCCGCTGCATCAGATCGCTTCAGATCATCTCTGAAAGACAATGAAACTGTTTCTGGTCCTTTCACATCACCGTTTGGACCCTGAGTCATGGACAGTACTGTCCAGTACCGGAGCGGGGATGAAGTTGGGTTAGGGTCATGGGTTAGGGTCCTGGATAAGGGTCCTGGTTTAGGGTCCTGGGTTAGGGT
>NW_027176231.1:102500-152500 GCF_023055335.1 Clinocottus analis | reverse complement strand
CAATTTAAAACATGCTTTAGACAAACATTTCCTCGTTTTTGATTCCCGACACGCATCCTGAATCTGTTGTGTCTCGGTGCGCGTCGCCCGCCCGCCCGCTAGCGTTCCTGCGTCGCTACGAGCGCACGTTGCCCCGTTAAAGCGACCCGGATCACTCTCCGAGTCGCCATCTCTCCGCGCAACCTCGGGTCATGGAGCCGTGTTTAAACCCTCTGACCTACTTTTAGGCAGCAGCACGTCTAGCAGGGACGTGAGGAAGAGCTAACGGGCGGCACGCTAATCCGCCTTCCTCTCTGTGGCCGGTCGCCCAGATGCTGGCGTGCTACCGTGCTAGCGCGCTATCTATTTCTGTTTGTGTGGTACGAGGAAACACGCTGTGCTTTTCAAAGCGAGCATGAAACAGAGACACACAACTAGGCCTGGTGTGTTCTGTTGTTTCCCCCTGAAGGCAAAACTCTGACTCAGCGTGAGACCTTTTTTTTTCTTCCTCCAATCTTGGCACCGAATACGATGCTACTCTGGCGAAAAAAACAGAAAAAACACACATTTCGCATAAGGAGCATGCCGATGTCTCATTTAGGCCGAGTGAAAACAATCCGCCGGCCGCGCTGAGCTCATGGAGCTCCCGCCGCCGCGATAGGTTTAAATGAGCTACCTCGTTTCATAATTCAGTGCTCCGAAGGCCACATCGTGAGTGAGTCTCCAGACCTAGTTTTCTAAAAGCATGACCGCCCCCGAAGGCCTCGTTACTCTGGCCGGGTTGACGCCGCTGCAATGGAGCCGCTCGGCAGGCCGACAAAGCACAGAAGTGTGGCTTTGATTCGCCAACTATAAAGACCGACAACTCACAAGATGCTGGGTGGCTCCTGCAGATGAATCAGTGCAAGAGGGACTCGGAGGCTTAGAAATATATGACATCACTTTGGTTACACAGCCGCTTGTGAAAAGCTGCACTTTCCAATCCTTTCACTGCACTACAATTCAGCTTTTAGCTTTTTTTTGGAGGGGCGGGGGATAGCGAGCCGTTAGCGCTTCTTCCAATTAAAGATATTTTGCGCCAATGTTTAGGCACTCTTTTTAAAAAAAAGTGTTGCTTTAGTTTTAGTTGCCACTTGCCTACGTTGTATTAAGTGCCACTCGGATTCAACACCACACAAAGCGAAACCTCAGGGAACGTTTTCCAATCATTTCTAAGTGATACTTGAAGTGAACTTCTTGGTATTTTGAGTAAAACCCAATTTACAGGAGGGCAGGAAAAGCGTGTTGCCGGTTAGAATCAACAGACCTGCAGGTACGCAGACGAGTCATCTCAGGAAGTCTGTTTTTTTTCTTTTTGTGGCGCTGTGGGCAAAATATGATTAAACTGCCACGTGCAGTGTGCAGTGTGCAGTGTGTGGTGTGCAGTGTGCGGTGTGCAGTGTGCAGTGTGCAGTGTGCATTGCACGGTGTGCAGTGTGCGGTGTGCAGTGGGCGGTGTGCAGTGTGCAGTGTGCATTGCACGGTGTGCAGTGTGTGGTGTGCGGTGTGCAGTGTGCATTGCACAGTGTGCAGTGTGCAGTGTGCATTGCAGCGTGCAGCGTGTAGCGTGTGGCGTGCGGTGTGTGGTGTGCAGTGTGTAGTGTGCAGTGTGTAGTGTGCAGTGTGTGGTGTGTCTTTGTTTGTCTTCATAGCGACTGAACGTGATCATGCTGATCGATGCGTTCGGTCCCGCGAGGCGTTCAGGGACTCCAGAGGTCTGCATACACACACATGTACACACACATGCATACATACATGCATACACACACACACACACACACACCGTAAGGGTCAGTAGGAACTGAATGCATGTTTGCTGATCTCAGCAGGTTTATGTATTTTATAATTCATCGCTGTGATATGATGAAGTCTCTCAGAAGCAGAAAAAACACTCAACAATTAATTTTTAATTTTGTTTGTGATTTGATTTGAATTTGATCAGAATTTTTTTTCCTATCTTATTTTGAAATTATGTTTTATTGTGAAATATATTTTCCAACTTAATTTCTCTTCTTATTTTTTCTTTTAATACATTTTTCTAACTAACTGCTCGTGTGTAACTGCTGTTCCTCTCACACGACAACTTCTAAAACTGCTGTGTGATTGAGCTGTGAGTTGTCTCACACACACACACACACACACACACACACACACACACACACACACACACACACACACACACACACACACACACATATACAGTAAGTCCTCTCATCTCTTTGTGTGTTTCCCAAAAGACAAAGTTGAGTAAAACCGTCAAATCCCAGGGACGCACTGGTGGGATGGGCCTGTTGGTGTAGAGATGGTACACACACACACACACACACACACACACACACACACACACACACACACACACACACACACACACACACACACACAGCCCAGAGTGCCGAGGTAAGCGGGTCTTTGACAGTAGACCTTCAGGGAGACAGAAGAGCTTTTGCTGTCCGGGAGGAGGGGGGGGTGGGGAAAGGAGGAGGAGGGGGAGGGGAGGGAGGGAAAGGAGGGGGAGGGGGGGCAGAGTGGGGGGGGTGAGAGGGGGGGGGGGGGGGGCGTGACAGCAGCAGGAAGTGAAGGGTTGAAGGTTTCATCCACACTGTAAGAAGTAGAAAAGCAAAGAGGCCTCTGGGAGAAAAGTGGGCGGGGCTTAACTCTAAAAACAGGCTTTAACGAAACCAATTCAAGCTACTTTGTCCAGGACGATCAAACACGAGGACTCTGTTCTTCATGTTGATGCTTTTAATGAGCTCTAATGTTTCAAAGACTCCTTTGATTCTTCAAAATGGAATTAAAAAATGAATAATTAAAAAATGTCATAATAAGAAGCCCAGGACGATATTTAATAATAAGAAAGCTGCTGCTGCAGTCACAATGTTGCTTCTATGAAGCAATGAATCCTCGTGTACTGACACACACACACACACACACACACACACACACACACACACACACACACACACACACACACACACACACACCTGTATTTGTCTGTACACACAAGCACAAATAGCATACACACACCTTCACATGCACATACACACTCACACACACACAAACACACACACACACACACACACACAAACACACACACACACACACACACACACACACACACACACACACACACACACACTGGAACAAAATCCTGCCTGCCCTGAAAAATAAATTGCAGTGTGCAAAAATGTATGCATGAAAATGCACAAGCACACACATACACGCACGCACACACACACACACACACACACACACACACACACACACACACACACACACACACACACACACACACACACACACATACACACACAAACACACAAGTAGATGGGGCTTACATAAGGATTTTTAGGCAGAGGATGGAGGAACAGGCTTTTAACAAGAGTAGAAATGTCTACAGAGAGAGAGAGAGAGAGAGAGAGAGAGAGAGAGAGGGAGGGAGAGAGAGAGAGAGAGAGGGAAAGAGAGAGGGAGAGAAAGAGCCTCCGAAGGCTGTTAAAATAAAAGAGAGAGAGAGAGAGAGAGACTTCATCTCATTCTGTGATCTGTCTTTTAAATGAACTCGTATCTCTTCTTTCTCTCTTTCTTTCTTTCTATTTGCCGTTTAACCTCGCGGTTGTGCGAGACGTTTATCCCCGAAGACTTTATGGCTTCATAAACTCACACACACACACACACACACACACACACACACACACACACACACACACACACACACACCCGGCTACAAATCCCTCCGTCTTTATGGAGCTATCTATCGCTCTGTCCAGTACGGAGGCTCTCGGCTCTCATCCCTCCGTGAGCGTCGCGGTGGAGAAGTTAACTTTGGGTGGAGGTGTGGGCGAGGTCACGCCGCTTCGCTCCTCTTACTTTCAGGAAGTGCAGCTTTCATTCCGGGCGGCGGCTCAGAAGTTGCTCGGTGTGTCTGAGAGAGAGAGAAGTGGATCAGACTCCACCGCGAACGTCACGTCTGCTCATCACAGCGAGGGAACACACACCGAGTGTGTGTCGTGCTGCAAACACAGCGATGTGGAGATGAATGAAAAACAACCGGGTTCAACTTATGACCTTCAGTTGTTTGTCACCACGGAGCCAACCAGCAGCACAACGTGCACAGAATACTCTGAATACTCTGGTTCGAAGGGTTGGATACAAAAGGCTTGAATACGTTGACTTAAAGGTTTGAATACTCTGGTTTAAATGGCTGATTACACTGTTTTTAAAGGATTAAATACACTGTTTTAATAAAGGATGGAATACACTGGTTTTAAGGGTTGAATATTCTGGTTTTAAGGGTTGAATACTCTGGTTTAAAGGTTTGAATACTCTGGTTTAAATGGCTGATTACACTGTTTTAAAGGGTTGAATACTCTGTTTTAATAAAGGTTGGAATACACTGGTTTTAAGGGTTGACTATTCTGGTATTAAGGGTTGAATACTCTGGTTTTAAGGTTTGAATACTCTGGTTTTAAGGTTTGAATACTCTGGTTTTAAGGTTTGAATACTCTGGTTTTAAGGTTTGAATACTGTGGTTTTAAGGTTTGAATACTCTGGTTTTAAGGTTTGAATACTGTGGTTTTAAGGTTTGAATACTCTGGTTTTAAGAGTTGAATACTCTGGTTTTAAGGGTTGAATACTCTGGTTTTAAGGGTTGACTATTCTGGTTTTAAGGGTTGAATACTCTGGTTTTAAGGTTTGAATACTCTGGTTTTAAGGTTTGAATACTCTGGTTTTAAGGGTTGAATACACTGGTTTTAAGGGTTGAATACACTGTTTTAATAAAGGTTGGAATACACTGGTTTTAAGGGTTGAATACTCTGGTTTTAAGGTTTGAATACTCTGGTTTTAAGGGTTGAATACACTGGTTTTAAGGGTTGAATACACTGGTTTAATAAAGGGTTGAACACGGTGGAGCCCGTTTTGGCTCTTGACCTCTTTTTCCTTGTGTTTGAACCCAATATTAATTCCAATACTTGTGTTTATTGTGTGTATTTTTTCAGCAAAGTCTTGGGAATTTTTTTTGGGAAAAGAACCAAACTTTTATAACATATTTTGATCATAACTCTGAACATCCAGCGTATGAGCCAGCTTCCTGAAAAATTCATTCTTAACAACATCCCACACACTGAAAACACACATCAGTGATGAACATTTAAACGCCGTTGTCTCCTTTTTCCGGATCTCACGGTCGACATTGAGCTCCGGTCCCTTCGTCCAGAGGAAGTCGTCTCTTTGCCAGGTTTTAATTCGGGGCGCGCCGGCCCTTTAAGGACGCCTGCGACGTGGTTTCGCCTTTACAGTCGTGTCGGGGCTCACGATGTGTCTCCCCGTTACCTTCAGCCTCCACCACAGTGGTTAGATGTTCCGTCTCGCTTGATTTGCAACGGCAATATCTCCGACGGCGCTTAAACGCAGCACAAGATGCATGCAAGTTGTCTGGCATGCGAGTGTGTGTGTGTGTGTGTGTGTGTGTGTGTGTGTTTCGCAGCAGCCATTAAACCACTCCAAAACAAGGAGAACGAGAACAGGCCAGAGGCTCTCTCTCTCTTTCTCTCTTGTCTCTCTCCGTCTCTTTGTTTCTCTCTCTCTCTCTCTCTCTCTCTCTCTCTCTCTCTCTCTCTCTCTCTCTCTCTCTCTCTCTCTCTCTCTCTTCTGTGTTTCATGTGCTCGCTCTCTGTTTGTGCTCTCTTGTCATTCGTCCCCCTCCCCTCCCCTCCGAGCTATTTCCAGGAGATTGACACAAGACAAAAGTGTCTTGCTGAGTTCATGTATTTTTAGCACACACAAACACACACACACAGACACACACTCAATAACAGGGCCGTAGTGTCTTACGCCAAGACTCTCAGAGACACAAACTTAAGCCTCTAACACACACGTCGCCTTCAAATGCTGTGGGAAATATCAATAAGTGTACCGGTAAGCAACATGTAACGCAACTTAAATAAGACTCTCTCGCGATGAAATGCGCCGTCAATGCTAATAACACACACACACACACACACACACACACACACATGTCAGGGTTTTCGCGGTGCATCTGGATGTTGGAGAGGATCCTGCTCGCCTCGTTCCACCCGACAGACACGCAGCTCCTCACGGCAATTAAAAACCAAAAGTCCATCAGCGGAGAGAGGAGCGCTGTTCGGAGCGGTCGGGACCTTCAGATGCGATTATGTCGTGAAGCTTCACGAATTATGTTTTATTCAGCGAAGGTGTTTTTTTTAGCTGTAAAGGAAGAAAAACACACACACACACACACACACAACGAAGGCCTGGCCTATTGGATAACCTGTGCAAAGTTTAAGCCCCCCCCCCCTAAAAAAAAAGAAATAACTGCGTTTTACAGACGACAAGAAAGATGGAAAGTAGTTATTTTAATACCGAGGCGTGTTTACACCTCGTCCCATTTACTGTTTGTTCTCGGCCGCCGCTGAAGCCTCGTTTGCATGGTAATACTGTTTGGTGATTTATGTGTAACTGGGATATGAACATTCAAAACGTAAACAGATTAACTGGAGCGCGTCCTCAGTGGAATATGAGATTTTATGCACATAAATACGCTAAACACCTCGTGAGACTGATGTCCTGGAGAACTTTGTTGCTCGTGTAAACTTCAATCCTTGATGACTACAAACAGGCTCTGGTTGCGTGCTAGCAGCTTTTTTAAAGGTTTTAAAAGTGTTCCCTTTGTCTTGGTTGCCTTTGGCATGTTTCTTTACAGGCGCGCCTCCAGCTTTACGTTCTCCATGGCATATATGCACTTCATATGTCACATATATCACAGTTTATAGCCATGTATGATGCAGTTGCTTCCAGAAAGTGGTCAAAACTGGCTTCTCATTTCTAGTTTGAGTTGATTTTGACTAACTGGCAGATTGAATCAGCTGTAGCTAGCTTACTTAAGCTAACATAACCTCCATGAGTGAGTGTACTACTAATGCTAAAAGCTACATATCGCTATCAAAACACTAATGTGTTGTTTTTTTTTTGCAGCTTCAAGCTAGCTAACGTAAGGTCACTGTTCCATGCTAACGTAGTTTGTTTGCTTAGCTGTAAGCTACATATCACTATCAAAACACAACTTCTTGTTATTGCAGCGTCAAGCTAGCTAACGTACGGTACTGTTCCATGCTAACGTAGTTTGTTTGCTCAGCTTTGTCAATACATGCACAAGCAAGACAGATTTATGTATTATTGGTCGCACTTTCATAATATGTAATGTCTCACATTACAGACGGTAAAGGCTGCCGCTTCGGTATCAAACGTTAGCTTTTAACAAGTTAGGAGTGAGAGCGGGTGGCCTGCACAGTCGGTCAACACTTGAACTGTCACCCCACAAAGTGGCGCTAGCTCATGTTAACGCGGGTAGCTAGTCGCTAGCTTGGCATGCTAGTAAAGGGTTTATTGCAGCTCTTATAGCTTTCTAAAAGGCTGAAGAGAGAGAGAGAGAGAGACCCCATTGATCAAACTATTATAGTGTTTAGCGGTGATAAGCTATGATTGAACAACTGCTGTTCAGGAGGTTGTAATCAACGGTCTATTAGTGGTTGTGAAATCTGAGGTCACCGTCTTCATAGACTCTTTCCACAGCCTTCACAACCCCATCAGCAGCCATCTGAGGCCCAACCGTTACCGGCTGTTGGGGCCGTCAGGTTGGATTATATACGGAGGTTTTATACCTGATGTTTTATTCACGAAAGGTGTTTTTGGCTGTCAGGGAAAAAAAAAAAACCTGCCGGAGAGGATGAGGACACACACACACACACACACACACACACACACACACACACACATGCGTGCCTCCCCTTAGAACCACAAAAGGTAGACGAGATGTTCTTACCCCTTATCAAGTTATTAGTGCCCACGCACACAGAGCAAAAGCTGCCCTTTCACTTTTAAGACGATTTAAAATGCAAGCGAGAGAGTGGACCCCTCTTCCAAACGGAGGAGTGGAAAAGTTTCAGGCGCCAGACGGTAAAGTTGAAAGAAGCAAAAACACCGTGAAGGCGACTGCAACATGGAAGCAACTGCAAGACAAGATGTCGTCTGAATACCAAGAAACAAAGTGTTTCAGTTCAGTATTTAGCGAAAACGTCAGAGAACCAAACTCACCCGAGACGAGACTCAGAGACGGGACGCTGGGTCGAGTTTTAAGAGCTTTATCGACTTTGTTAAGGAAAGTGAAGAACAAGTACCTCTGTTGCATTACACATACAACTGTTGTACTTTTTACTAAGTTACCTTAAAAATATGTAAAAGTGATATGGTGTCATCAGCTTCTAACATATGATGCATTTTGCATAAAAATACAAAACAGTTTATCAAGTTCTTCAAAAACTCCACCATAACAACATTAATGCAACAAAAAGCTGCTAATAGGTTACCGTAAAACTCGGGTTACAAGCCGCTGCTACCTTCAGTGGGGGTAGCAATCTAGCGCCGCTGCTAGGTCCCAGCTGTAGCAAGCTAATGCTGCTGCTAGCTCCCCGCTAGCTGCCGCTGCTACTGCCCACGTCCCCGAGCCGGGGCTGATCCCGCTACCTTCTGTGGTAGCTAGTGGAAAGCTAGCGGAAAAGGTAGCAGGGAGCTAATGGGGAAAACTAGCAGCAGCGCTAGCTGGCTACAGCGGGAAGCTAGCAGAGACACTGAAGGTAGTAACGGCTTGCAACCCGACTTTTCCACTAATGCTTTGAAACAGGGCCCTGACTTGGAGTATTACTTTGCATACTAGCTATTTCTGATAGTACTTTTTTACTTTGAGTTAAGTAAAACATTTCATGGTACTTCCATATGGTCGTACTTAGTGCTTGTACAACGTGTCTTCAACACGTTGTACACGAATGTTCAGTAACTCTATTTCAGTCTTTACAAAATACACTTCAGTCTTCACCGAAGATGACTCTTAAAACCATCACCTCACACACACACACACACACACACACACACACACACACACACACACACACACACACACACACACACACACACACACAGGCTCTTTACTTTTTGAATATTTTAAGGTTTTCTCCATCTAAGCCACACATATTAAAATTCATTAGTGTTATTCTTCTCCCCAGCCGCGTTGACTCGACAGGCCTCGGCTAATGGACGAGGTTTAGAAAGTGTGTGTTTCTGTCAAGCGGTGCCTCTGGACCTCCTGACCAGCGCAACCTGATGCATGTATTCCAATATGTCCTCAGGGCTTGTGTGTGTGTGTGTGTGTGTGTGTGTGTGTGTGTGTGTGTGTGTGTGTGTGTGTGTGTGTGAATTAGGAAAAACACATATGGACACGAGCCAAATATAGAAGTCTCAGGCGCGTGGACACACGTGTATATGCAGAACATGAATGTTTGCAGATTAAGCCCCGCCCCCCTCGCAGGGTCGAGCCGGGTCAGGCGTTATCTTTGGTTGCTTTCACATGAAACCCTCGTGGTGTGTTGGAATACTCGCAGCTTCGTGTGAGGTTTCAGTCCGTGGCTTTTGCTCGGATCGGCAGCCTCGAGTCTCGCTCGCAGGAACGCCGCCAAACCAGAGCGATACCGAGGAAACATGCACGTCGAGCGTCTTGGTTCGTGTTTCTAATTGTGTGTGTGTGTGTGTGTGTGTGTGTGTGTGTGCGTGTGTGTGTGTGTGTGTGTGTGTGTGTGTGTGTGAGGTCCTCACAATCTCGGCCATATTCCGGTTGAACCGCATTAAAAAAAGATTATATTCTGATGATCGCGGCGGCGTGCCGACCTCGCCCGCGATGATTAGCATTGCAAATCTCTGAACTTGTTTCTCGGCTGTTTTTTAATTAAAAGACTCGTCTTCTTCCTCTCCTCTTCTTCCTCTCCTCTTCTTCCTCCTCTCTTCCACGTCTCCCCTTTTGAATTCTCCGGTGTCCAAAACGCACAATTGCTCAGGTTTTGTGGAGATAATCGGATCATTTAGCCTGTTTTTAATTTCAAAACCCCCCAAAATGATATTTTTTGCCCGCCTGCTTCTCTTCTGTCTCTTCTGTTCTCTCCTTCCCTCTGGCCTTCCATGTCCTCCCTCTCCCTGTGTTCCTCCTCTCTATTTTCTGAGCTTATTTATATAATCAACTCATTTAGCTGGTTTTATTTTAACAGCCTTCGGAGGCTCTTTCTCTCTCTCTCTCTCTCTCTCTCTCTCTCTCTCTCTCTCTCTCTCTCTCTCTCTCTCTCTCTCTCTCTCTCTTCTCTCTCTCCCTCTCTCTCTCTCTCTCTCTCTCTCTCCCACTCTGGATCTCTCTTTTCATGACTCACAGCTTTGTATCCGTTTTGTGTTCCTCTATTTCGGTCCTTTCGGCTTTCTTTTCCCGCCCTGCCTTGCTCTCTCTCTCTCTCTCTCTCTCTCTCTCTCTCTCTCTCTCTCTTTCTGCGTCTCCGTCGCGTGGAACGACCCGCTAAATGATCTACATCTTCCACGACGGTCTGTTTAGCCTCGATAGCGTCTAATTACGCACATTACATCCGAAACACTCATCTCCGATGTCGCTTTTAAGATGTGTTTTTGCTGCATCTGGGGGCGGTAAAAACACATAAAAACACATAAAAACACATAAAAACACATAAAAATGCTATTCAAGGTTAGGATTACTCTGCATTCATTGAAGAGAGGCTCGCATTCAACAACCCAGCTATAAACCCAGTGGACAGAAACACATGTCGGCTTTGTACGCTCCCTCCAAACGGACACACATGTGTTACACAACATGTGTTACACAACATGTGTTACACGTCAGCCACGCGCCAACGATGGGTTCGGTTCAGCCAACACAACTTGATCAATCACTTTTGAATAAAATCACATGGTTTGTACTCAAATAATGAATAAATAACAACGGCCCGCAGCCAAGCTTCTTACCTAGGGTTACGTTACAAGCAGGAGGAAGTTACTTATTGTTCATGTTGAGCTTTTGGTTTTCACACAGGACTCGCACAGCGGTCTCCTGGGTGAGAGTCCTGTGCATGAAGTCACTTTGCTGAGTCTGACAAAGAGACACCTTTGTGTCTCTTTGTGTCTCTGTGTCTTTGTGTCTCTTTGTGTCTTTGTGTCTCTGTGTGAAGATGAGATTTTGTAAAAAAAATTGTACCTTTTATATTAATTTTAATCCTCATATGCAAGCCTTTGCATCCATTTTGTGCACTAACTTTATGGAAGATCCATAATAATTCACAGGTTTTTTATTTTCAAAGATAAAAAAAAGGCAAGATTGAGTAAATCCAGCCGTCGCTGCTCGTGTTCACGACGCTCGCCGGTGCTTTTTGTTCCCGATGTGATGCCGTTGGTGTCTTTCAGTCCAATCAACACATCAGAACCAGCACTATAGGTTCTGATAATAATAACAAGACCATTCTGCTCAGATTGAGTCTCAATCTGCCGTCAGAGCTGTGAGAGTGTGCGGCGCCGCACAGCTCCGGCCACGCGGCGCCGCAATCAGCACCTTGGACAGCAGCTGTGATCCATTTTGGCACAACATCTTCTCAGAGGGTTCAGTTTCCTCCACTTTTCAAGAAAATATCAGAACAATTTTATAATATCGCGTACAGAGAGAGAGGCCGACGGCGCCGGCTACTCGACCAAATGAATGTTTCATCTTTACGTTGAACGATTAATGCAAATAAAACCCTCTGCTCGATGCTGCATGAGTCGGGCAGAGCGGCCGGTGTCGGACCTTTTCTAGTGTGGTTACCGGCTCGATGCAGCGCACACGTTGTAGCGCGGTTCATACATTAATTCAGTGTCTATAATGCATTATTAACATGCTTATAATGTGAAATATTATGCATATTGCACTGCAGAATGAGAGAACGACTCGTATGTAGTCACAGTTACTCATGTTGAAGCTGAACAGCTTCATAATTTATGGGGTTTTTTTGCTCTTGAAGAGAAGAAAATAAGTGCCAGACCAGCAAGTATGAAGTATTATGATACTTGACCTTCTCAGTCGCGGTAACATTGTGAACATTTTGCTATTATCAAGTCTAAAAAAGTGCCATAAGGAGATTTGAACACATTATATAAGTAGGTTTACAATGAATACAAAGAAATATTGACATTTACTCGTGAGCCATGCTGCTGTAATCCTGTAATTTCCCCACTAATAAAGGATTATTTTATCTTATCTTAATGTTTTATGGTCCAAGATGGGACGAAGAAATAACCCAAAATATTAATCCCACCTCTAAATACAACACGACCTCACACAGTCTCACTAACTTTCTTAAATCCTGCTGCCTCGGTGCTTCTGCACATTGAGGTTCACACACACACACACACACACACACACACACACACACACACACACACACACACACACACACACGTGATTGCACCATCAGGCCACAGTAGCTACGCACATGCTGAGGTCATGCAAGTAGTTGTGGTCAGGGTCACACATAGCTCTCAGCGATACACACACATATACACACACACACACACACACACACACACACACACACACATAGTCAGTCTGTCTACATATGGCACACACACACACACACACACACACACACACACACACCTATTGTCTGCATCCATTAGCTTTGCTTTGCTGCTCTGACCTAGCGCGGCTCAGACCTACTTTGTTATTTATGTGTGTGTTGTGTGTGTGTTGTGTGTGTGTGTGTGTGTGTGTGTGTGTGTGTGTGTGTGTGTGTGTGTGTGTTGTTCTGCTCTCCATGTGGATATCTGAAGCTATGAAGCTCTGTGTTGCTTCCTGCACGTGCCAAAGAGATGAAGTTATTCTCCCTCTCGTGGTCGGATCGCCTCTTTCGATAAAGAACACACTGCACCTGAAGGGTGTGTGTGTGTGTGTGTGTGTGTGTGTGTGTGTGTGTGTGGCCTCTGAGAGTGCAGACGCTCTCTCTCCAGGGTGGGCCTCGTCTTAACCTCTATTAAAAGCCGGCTCTGGTCACTGACTCGACAGGAAGAGGAGCCGGCGTTCCCGTTGCTCCGGTTCTGAGAACACGAGGCGCCGGCTGATTAAAGGCCGTCTGCGTCCTTGTGTGGGAACACAAAGGTGGACGCGTTGTCTCCTGGGTCTCCTTCTTCTTCCCGCCGGTGCGTGACCACGGTCGTGGGAGGTCGCAGCGAGCCGCTCCCAGTCTGTTGTTGCAACGGCTCAGGAGTCTTTGTGCGTAAAGAGAAACCTGAATAAAACGTTCTGGTGTCGACTCGGGTTGAAGGAGGTTTAGTGTTGAGTGTCGGGCCGAGAGCAGGGCATGCGGTACATTTATTCTTCTTCCAGGTTTTCCACTGAAGGACGCAGCGCGGGGACATTTTGTTCATCGCTTCTTGAGATCATTTTAGACCAAAGCTATGAAATCATAGATGGAAATCATACAGAATAATGTCTCTGAGAAAATACAGACTTCATAGTGGAGGGTTGGATCGTCACCGGCAGCTACTACTACTTTACTGTGTGTACTGTACTAAGTACTGTGTGTACTGTATGTCACCTTTCGAGCCCTGATTCCCCCCTAAGGGGGCAGAAGTTTCTTTTAGAAGCCTGAGTGAGGTCTGTTCACCTGGTCGTATGAACCCCAAATGAGTTCTAATAGTTATACAAATTTATTTGTGATTTTTTAAAATGTTTTTACAAAAGCTTTGCTGTGTTATGGAGGAGTTTCAGTCAAAAAACTGTCGTTCGGTTAAAAAATGTAAAAGTTATAACCTTTATGCCTAAACAACATTGGTTTGGGGCATGCTGGGTATTATTTTTTGCATAAATTACTGCTTGAGACGTGTGACACCTCCCTCGACCACGGAAGCCTATTTTCAGGTACTAATATACTACCCACAATGATATATCATAGTTTATTAGACTCCTATGAGCTTTTATTGAAATATGACTTTGTAAAGTGTTTTTATCAACAATCTAGTGAAACATTACGGCTGCGCGTGAAAGTGACGGCGAGGTCACGGTGTTTATGTAATTACAAAAACTTAAAACTTTCATTTTTTCTGTTCGGATCGAACTCTTCCCACAATGCTTTGCTGTATTTCAGCAATTTAAATAAAGTTAATCAACGTTGTGGTTTCCGGGGATCCTTTAGCTAACGTCACTTCACTTATTTGTCTCTTTTCTTGTCCGGTAATGGCCGCCGCGGGGCTAAAAATGATTGCTGCAGTTAAGGGATTCTGATGAGTTCCCCCTATATATATATATATATATATATATATATATGGGCTACAGGTAGCCGGACAGTAGTGGCTCTTTGAAAGAGCAGCTGGCCTTGAGTGCTACACACACAGCTTTTATTTATTCATCGACATTAACGCAGCGCCGCTGCGAGACGCTTCCCCATCTCCAGCGATCATAACTCTCAGTTGATTGGATTATTAATGGTATGGATTAACCCATAGCTTGGAAATCTGAATGCGGTATGGATTCAGAAACAACTCGAACGGCAAGCAGCGCTATCGATCAGCTAATAAGTGCGACGGTCCCCGTGGGAGGAAGCGCATCGAGCGATGGCGCGTACGCTGGAAGAAACACAGCCGGTCACCGGACCCGCGGGGTCGGGAGGAGGGATGGAGGTGATGTAACACGGGTGAAGCTTCCAGCATTGTGAAAACGCAGCGCTGTGTGCAGCCGAGAGGACGCGTTCCTGCGGAGGACGAGCTACTTACGCATCTCGTCGCTAACGCGCGGCGCAGTCGACTTGCTAGCTTTGGAACGTTTTCCTTTTGGCGGGGTTTCTGTTGGAAAATGTGCCAATGCGCCAATGTGCGGGCGATACGCACAAGTTCCCAAATGTATTAAAAAACTAAGTTCTTTACGGACATTTGTGGCTCTGCTGACGTCGTTATCGACAGTTATCTCTCCGCCGTCGATCACGTCGGCTGTGAGCTACATTGTGGCGTTGCGTCTCAGCAAAATTAGCTGATTTAAAGGTAAACTAAAACTGTTTGTCTTGAGCTTTGATTTTTGGAAAAAGAGTAAAGTTCCCAAATTTATTAAAAAACTAAGTTCTTTAGGGACATTTGCGGCTCTGCTGACATAAAATACATCATTTTTTTGTGCTGCAACAATTTGTTGCCGCCCCTCCTGTCGTCCATCTGCCGTTTCCCCATCCGGGCAATCTGTACGCTACTTTTCGCAGTGCATTGTGGGATACTCTGCGTCCACTACGTCGGGTTTTGACGCAAAACAAAATGGCGTCTTCTGCGTTTGTGTCAGCTCAGAATCGCCCGACTTTAAGAGCTAGACTCCAGCGGAGGAAGCGGAGAGCCGGACTTAGCTAACGTAATAAAAGCCGCGGAAGTTAAGAGCTGTTTCCCTTTTTCCCCTCTCTCCTCTGAGGGCCAAACAACAATAACTGTTGAGCTGGAAGAGGGAAATAAACACACACACACACACACACATTCACATTCAGAGTCCCATAAAAGTGTTATTGTTCCTTGCTTTATTGTTACCTTGACATTTATCTCTTCACTTTGTTCACTTTACTTTAACAGCTTCCCTTTTTTTTTCATCTTTACTTCGCCCGTCGCGAATGTTGATTGTGTGGCTTTTCCTCCTCCGCCGCTGTCACATTCGTATCACTCGGACGCGTTACACTCACATTTACTGCCGCCGTGTGAGGGAAGCGTCGTCGAATGAGCCCGGACCGGCGGGACGAGGAGAATATGAAAAAGCAGATGAAGGAATAAAAGAGGCAGCGAGTGGAGGGAAACGGGGCAGAATGAGCAATAATAAGTGAGATATGACATTTGGCAACACAGAGAGAGAGAGAGAGAGAGAGAGAGAGAGAGAGAGAGAGAGAGAGAGAGAGAGAGAGAGAGAGAGAGAGAGAGAGAGAGGTGGGCAGAGGAAGAGAAGATGGAGCGTTACGGCAGAGGGAAAGTAGTGCCGTGCATCGGTCCAGCCTGAGGAGGATTACCTCGTCACAGACAGAGAGCAGGAGGCAAAATGAGCCGAGAACATGAGCGAACGTAGTGTGTAGCTGCACGTTGTCTGTTAGCTAGCAGCGTGAGTCAATGTGGCTAAATCTGTTCATGACGACCGAAAACTATTTTACAAAAAGGCCCGTTGATCCATCTGCAATTCGTATGTATGTATGAATGATGTGGCTGTGATGGTACGCTGGTGGTTGTGGTGGTTAGCTAGTGGTTAGCTGGTGTCTGTGGTAGTTAGCTGGTGGTTGTGGTAATTAACTGGTGGTTAGCTGGTGGTTAGTTGGTGGTTGTAGTAGTTAGCTGGTGGTTAGCTGGTGGTTGCAGTAGTTAGCTGGTGGTTAGCTAATGGTTGTGGTAGTTAGCTAGTTGTTGTGGTGGTTAGCTGGTGGTTATCTGTTGTTTATGGCAGTTAGCTGGTGGTTAGCTAATGGTCGTGGTAGTTAGCTAGTGGTTAGCTAATGGTTGTGGTAGTTAGCTAGTCACTGTGGTGGTTAGCTGGTGGTTATCTGTTGTTTATGGCAGTTAGTCTGTTGTTTGTGGTAGTTAGCTGGTTAGCTAATGGTTGTGGAAGTTAGCTAGTTGTTGTGGTGGTTGGCTGGTGGTTATCTGTTGTTTGTGGTCGTTAGCTGGTGGTTAGCTAATGGTTGTGGTCATTAGCTGGCAGTTAGCTGCTGGTCATGATGGTTATCTGTTGGTCATGGCTCCGTACAGGTAAAGTGGATTTATCCATGACTTCTGGCACGCGGTGCTCTGGGAGACAAACACAAACAACCTGCGCTCTCGCCGGTAGCAACATGTTATTTATTTCCCTGTAAACAATGAGGAAGATCAGATGTGAAGAGAGAATCCCACCAGACACGACGCAGCGCCGTCAACACAACTTCCTCTTTTCAGTAGAGAGAAATAATCACCTGGTGTTCATCCCTGAGTCTGGCCTGCTGCTATTCAAAGTACTTTACTCTACTCTCTGTTCTGTGTACAGTCTACTGTACTCCAGTGTTTTCACCCTCTCATCTAGTAGTTCATCACATTATTTAAGATCAACTAGAACCCGACATGTTGAGGTCGAGCTGCAGTCAGGAACGTCTGTTCTACTACGAGAAACACAGCTGACAGATTTATGTATGTTCAAAATGTAAAAAAAAAAGTGGTTTCTCTCTTTGGCTCATTATCCCTCCCTCTCTCCCTCCCTCTCTCCCTCCCTCCCTCCCTCTCTCCCTCTCTCTCTCCCTCCTCCTCTCTCTCTCCCCTCCCTCTTTCTCTCTAGCTCATTATCCCTCTCTCTCTCTCTTTGGGTAGAATCCGCGTGTCTTTCCTGTCAATACGGTACCAGCCCACGCTCGCCGCTATATATAGGAACCTGCTGTCTTCCCACAATCCCCCTCTCCTCTTCCTCCCCCCTCTCCTCTTCCTCCCCTGCACCTCTTCTGTTCAGCTCCCCATCAAACGTGCTCGCTGCACATCAAAACAAACGCGGAGCGCCGGGGAGGGAGAAGCGAAGCGAGAGGAAGAGAAGATGGAGTGAAAAACGTAAAAAGAGAACAAGCAGAAGTATAGACCCCGAGAGCGAGTAAACGAGATGCTCAGGGACGGGTTAAGAGTGGAGGGGAAAGGTGGAAAGGTGGGGGCGAGGTAGAAGGATCGAGGGGGAAAAAGGCTCCATCTTTATTTCAGGTATTTTTCCTGATAATCGCTCCACGGTCACCTCGGCCCGTCTTGCTTTTGGCTGCCGGTGACGCTGCTGATGTGGGAGCTGCAACGCACACACACACTGGAGCCGTATGTGCATGAAGCTGCCAGCTGAAAGGACATCGGGGGGAGTTAGAGGGAGCAGAACGTAATTAAGGACTTAGTTCAAGCCCCCGGTATTGGCAAGAAGCCCCGCCTCCCCACCGCTGAAGCGTCCTGGAGCAAGATATTGAATCTCTTCCCGCTCCGGGATGCCGCTCGGCGGCCGACCCGGAGCGCCCCGCAGAGAGAGAGGAGAGGTTTTCCTTCTGTTCTACACGCTGCAATGAAATATCATTAAATACAAGAAATCATTGAGAGCGAAGCCTCCCTCTGCTTTTAATGAGGGGATTTTCCTGCAGCGATATCCAACGGCAGAGAGAGAAACCACGCGTCTGCATCCGCCGTGACCGACTCGTCCCGATCCCGTCTCAGTGGTGCAATTAGCCCCAAAGATACGATCAGTGAAAGAAGACACCTGGCTGGACCGCGTGCCTTTTCATGTGTGCACGGTGGGATGAGCACGTGCACGTCACACAGGGAGATGTAGCGTAGCATGTTAGCGCACAGCACCCAGGCAGCAGCGTGGGGTCATGTCTCCAGCGGCCAGGCCACACAAATCAATAAAACAGTAAAAAACAAAACTATAAATCCCATGTACTTCAACATAAACTCCTCGTATTGCAGTTTTTATACTGGTTTAAAAATAATTTATTGTAAATCAAAACACAAGATGACATTGGGATACATCATGATGGCGTTAATATGAACATTTACCCAAAACTATACACTGTAAAAAAATAAATAAATAAAATGTTAATGAAAGGGTGAAATGACTGGCAACCGCCAAAACAACCTTCAAATTAAGATAAAAGATCTCAATTCAAATAAAGAACGAAAACCATAAATTAACATTTTTATTGAAGGTTCTGCAGAGACACAGAGTTGTTTTATATTTGTTTCTGTATTTTTTTTTACAATCAAACAAATTAATTTGATTTGTATGTGTTTTAAGAAAGCGGTAAATATACTGTATTAATAATAAAAATTAAAAAAATTCTATAATTTTTTATTATTATTAGCACTTAAATTAACAGTTGCGTTGTTAATTTACAGAAAATGTCTGTAATTTTTGCATATAATAAAAAAATAAAAACTACTGTAATTTTTTATTTTTTTTACAGCAGGCAGACTGTAAAACCAGTTAAACTATGTTATGATCACTAATATTATGTTCCATTGAGACAACAATGCTCGCAAAAATGCTAACTAAATTGCTAGCTTAAATGCTATAGCTTCAAATGCCATCTTAAGAAGCTTGTAAAATGGCCTTAAGTCACATCGTCTTGTGACTTAAGCAAAATAAAATGTCCTGAGTCACATTCTTGACTCCGTTATTTCAGCAATGGGAGGATCTGTTTCCAGTGGAGGATAAAACCACCGAACAGCAACAGAAACAGCAGAATGTGTAAAGTCACAATGCATCACTTTGCTGTTTGTGCACAAGTGATTGTCTTCAGCCTCGTCTGGTGCCGGCAGCAAAGCCAGAGGAAGCTCCTGAGTGTGACTTCCATAATTAATGTGAGAACTTGAAGTGAACCTGGAAGTACATCACGTTAACCCGCCTCAGCGCTCCTCTGGTGCCGGCCGGCCTCATGCATTCCTGCTGAGTGAGCGTTTCCTCCCATTTCCATACGCTGGATCTCTGAATCTGTGTGTTTGTGAGTTCTTCGCCCTCGTTGAGGGCCGTGACCCGACCGCGGCGGGAGGAGTGTTCATATTCAACGTGACAGAAACTCACAGGACGTGAAAACAAGCTGCTGATGCATATTTATGCTGCTAATAATGAGACGGAGAGACTCAACAAGTTTCACTAACTTCCCCACTTAAGTACTTTTATAAAGGTAATACTTTGTTGTAATCATCTGTCTCAGTATTAGACCTTGTGTTTTTATATATATATGTTTTATATTGAAAACTGTGGAACCAATTTTGGCTCCAGACCTCCTTTTCCCTGTTTGAGTCGTCGTAGGAACTAAATTAATTCCAATACTTGTGTTTATTGTATGTAATTGTTTAGCAAAAAATGTATATCTGTAAAAAACAAACACTTTTTAAAGATATTTTGATGATAACTATGAACATCCAGCATGATGTGAGCCAGATTCCCCAAACAGCCTCCTGGAGCATCAATAAGACACCTTTATGGAAAGATTAGGACCTAAAGAATCAGAACCTGCAACAACAATCAGAATAAAACAAAGTCTTGTCCTGTTAGGAAGAAGTTTCAGTTAAAAAACTGAGTCGCTCGGTTCAAAAATGGAACAAATTATGTATTTTATATCAAAAGATTGTCTGAATGGGGCATGCTGGGACTTAAAATGGGCGCGGGAGGATTTTCACATGCATAAATATAAAGACTGGATGAAACCAAGTTAAAAATGCTTGTTTCATTTTGTTGACATTAAAAGTAAAAAGGGAATTTTGGATATCTCTTTACATCCGGCTGTTCGTGACATGATCAAACCTCTCAGGGAGAAGTTTCACCATAAAGAGATGAATGAAACTGGAAAGATTGACTCGTAAGAGCTACTGAAGTGGAGATCTCCGGAGAAAACAGACTCTGAGATAAGGATTCTGAAATGCCATAACTTTTAAAGACTCTGAAGATAAACACTGTAAAACAATTTTCTGAATAAATATCAGCACTAAACTTCTGCAGCTCCACAGAAGAAAGACTCTGAGGCTCGTCAGCTGTCAGCAGCCGGGGAGAAACCCTACGAGAGGCGATGACTTATGGTCTGTTGTCGTTTATGCGTTGTGTAATAATGTGCGGCTGTGTTCTGTGATCTCTGGAATGTTGTTCAGGATCCTTCATTCATGGAAGATGAGCTCTGAATGATGTCATCACTCCATGAGCGTCTTCCTGCGCTGTGGACAGAAACGCATCGACAACGAGTGCATCTTGAATATATTGTTTCCTCTGTGTGTGTGTGTGTGTGTGTGTGTGTGTGTGTGTGTGTGTGTGTGTGTGTGTGTGTGTGTGTGTGTGTGTTACTCACACTATAACATAGAACGTGTCAGGAACTGTGAAACATGTCTTCCAGCCTTTAGGAAAGAGGAGAAAGAAGAAAGGAGCTCCTGCATGATGGAGTGATGCTGGTTAAATATTGAAGGGGATTCCTCCCTCTCTCTCTCTCTCTCTCTCTCTCTCTCTCTCTCTCTCTCTCTCTTTAAATCAATCCGTGTGTGACACTCATCCCTAATGATGCGACTCTGCATCCGGTGAAACTTAAGTGACTTTAAATGACGCGCATGTCTCCGCGCGATGCTTTTCAATCAAAGCCCCGCTGGAGATGACTCCTCTTTCCTCTTTCCTCACTCCTCTTTCCTCACTCCTCACTCCCCCGATGTCTCCGGGTATCTCCGTCCAGCGCACACCAAAGTGATTACTGCATTTGTCTCCATGCATATTGCAGAATCATCTTCGGACAGGGACTGTGTGACGCGTGTGAGACCGTCCTGGCATGTCATTTATTTCTATATGAAATGCTCTTGAACGGGTAATTTCATGAGATCAAGAGGAAGAGAAGAGGATGAAACCCTGTTGAGCGTTAACTCGGTGACGTGTGAGGAGCTTCCTCGGGGAGAGGATGTCGATGGAGTGATGCAACATCGTCATGTGAGAGGATGAGACTCGTCCTCGGTTTGCCTTCAGCTTTTCTTCCTGTTTTCTGTTTGTGCACAGACATGTTCATGTTTTCTGCTGTCGTGTCGCATGACTTTTGAGCAGAACATTTGTAGATATAGATCTTAAATGACAGTGAAAGAGAGAGCTAAATACAAAAGAAAAAGAAAAGATATAAAGTAAGAGGCCGATTACACCAGACGAGACTTTTAAAAGTGAAGCCGATTCAAAAACGCCTCGACGAAAACGCACAGCAGACGACGAGAGCTTTACCTTCTGAGCATCAGAGTCGTGTTTCCATCTAGAATTGTAACGCTCTTTGGGATTAAATACCGCTAACATTAGCGCCTCGTTGGAGGTCGCCATTTTTTCTCCAATTTCCCGCCACATAAAAACAGGAAAAGGAAGCGGTAAAGTCATAAAGCCCCGCCTCTCGCTTGATCCGATTGGCTGCCTTTGGCCGAGTGTGACGTTGATGAGCTTTGCGACTCGCCCTGCGCTTAAAAGGTTGAGAACATTTTGACTTTTAGGCGCGCCTAAAAACCGCTAGAAAAACGCGACGCGCGGCGTTTAAAAAGCGCACATAAAAAGCCGCACCGTTGGAAAAAAAACAGTTTTGCTAGCGACAAGTTTTTGCATCGGACCCTAAGAATAAAACTAACAGCCAGACACACAAAAGCACACACACACACACACACACTAAACAATCACCTTTCACAACATCTGCAAACGAGGTCGCGGGGTCAGACGCACACGGTTAGCTCCTCCAGCGCCGCTCAGAGAAGAGAACGAGACGGGAGATTACAGGTATAAATAGACGGCCGTCACTCTTAAATCCATGCAGATGAGGCGGATGTTGGTTTTTTTGGGAGCGTGGATCCATATTTAACTATAAGCTCACAACAAAGCCGCCGGTTATCAGTTCTAATCTCTCCGTCTCCCAGTACGGTCGTGGGTTATGAACGCATCGTCTTCAGCCCTTTGGCCAGAGACGTTTATCTGGGTCACAGGATGAGAAGAAGGAAGCTTAAAAAGATCCAAGTTTCACTTCGACATGTTCAGCTCACCTGTTCAAAGAGTGTCTCTGACCTCCAGTGTTGTGTAGACTTTATTATTAGTATTGAAGTTATTCCACACAGCTTTTCAGACTTTATTAATTACAGCCGCTAAAGCAGAAACTCTTGTTGTTGCTCCGGGACGAGCTGTAAACACATTATGAACTTATTACACCGTGTCACAAAGCACCTTGAAATGGACGGAAAAAAAGTTGTTTTATTGTTTTTTTATTCGTCTGCTTGGACCTTGCTGGAGGCGCCTCGCAACCCGCCACATTAACGCTAACCCTGCGAACGCAACAACGCACTTCCTCTTGTTTATTAGCGCTCCTAGCTAAAAGAAGCTACTCTACCGTACCTCACGTTTCTCTGAACATTAGCCACAACAACTCACAACAACGCCCACCTGGATGACCTGAAATCCCACAGGAGCTCAACAGGATGCATCCGCTGTTCTTCTACGTGTGTGTGTGTGTGTGTGTTTTACTCACTGATGATAATATTAAGGCGCAGAGACATCGTTCGCTTCATTAATATGTGTCCTGCAGCTAAAAGGAATTCTACGAGTCACAGCGTGGCGTTGGTGGTGTCTCTGCACAGATTTAAAAGCGTGGCACAGCTGCTCCCAAACAGCGGGCGGAAGCAGGGCATTGTGGGTGGAGGGTGACGGGGGAGAGGGGTATGACACCGGGGATAGCGTTAGCGTTAGCGTTAGCGTTAGCGTTAGCGTTAGCGCGTCGTAAAGAGAATGCTACTCTGGTTGACGCCTCATCAATGAGCACGGAGTCGCGTACGGAACGGTATTCAAATTTCTTACGGCCTTAAAAATAGTAAATTTTATTGTAATTAAGTCAGTTTTGAAGGCGAGGACCAGTGTGTGTGTGCCCAGACACACACACACACACACACACACACACACACACACACACACACACACACACAATGATAAGATATATCTACGATATCTTTTGAAAAAAGTCACATTTTCGGTGCATTTTTGCTCGTTGCATGCCGTCTTTCCCAAATTACTTCCTGTATTGCGCAACCCCATGATTGGACACAGGTGGATTCAGTCGAGGGGGCGGGGCAGACAGTCACAGTGGCGGGAAAACACAACAAAGGCAGGAAGTGAAGGTGAACGGAGAGGAGAGGTGAGGTAACACAGAAATAAAGACACTTAACGTCGGGAACAGGAAGTGACGAATGCAGGCGCTGCACCGGAAGAAGGACGACCGCAAAGACAGGAAGTGGAACAAACACGTGGGGCCCTTCAAAGTAAAAGCAGAAACCAACTCAACCAGGAGAAGTTGACATGATCGAGGCTTATTTCTGGGGCATGAACAGCGACCTCCTGGGTGAAAGATCCCTCAGACGCCGAACTCATCGCGTTGAAACCGACGAACCTCAACGCATCGTTTCCTCCGTCCTGACAGGGCTGCAGATACGATTCCTCTAATTACTCCTCTAAGCCCCCCTTTTGGAGGACGACATGAATCCAAAATGATCCAAATCCTGATCTGGTAACTGACCGTGATGAGATTCCAGTTCGGCAGCGTGTTTAATAATCCAATTAGTAATATGGAACAGATTACTTAAAAGGGGAAGAGCGGGTAATGACCATACAGAGCCTCAGTGGATGAGAGAGCCAGATGAATACTGATAGCAGAGTGGGGATGTGTGTGTCTGTGTGTGTGTAGTCTCACTGGGCCGACATATTTATTGAACATGGAAAGGCCTAATTGTCGTCGTTCCTCTCGGTCTTGAACCGCCGGCCTCGTCTCCCGCCGTCCACTCGTGTTTGAGAGGAAGCGGCTCTGAAAAACCAGCGGCTCAGTTTCTTTAAAGCAAACGCTGAACTGATGTTGACCCCCTCCAGTCGCATCGTACAGCGCGCGCGTGTGTGTGTGTGTGTGTGTGTGTGTGTGTGTGTGTGTGTGTGAGTGTGTGAGTGAGAGAGTGTGAGTGTGTATTTGTTACCAAGTATTTGCTACTGTCTTTTGACTGCATACGTGTGTGTGTGTGTGAGTAAGAGTGTGTATTTTGATACCAAGCATTGGCTCCCGTCCTCTCACTGCGTCCGTGCACCCAAGTGTGTGTGTGTCAGTGTGTACGTGTGTGTGTCAGCGTGTTTGTGTGTCTCTCTGTGCATGTGTGTGTGTGTGTGTGTGTGTGTAAATGGGTGCCTGCTTCAATTGCTTGGGAGAATCTCTCCTTGGAGACCGATACAGTAATCTCACGTCTCAGAGAAACACTCTCATACACACACACACACACACACACACACACACACACACACACACAGGCCCATTCTCTGTTCACAGTGTAATGAGGCAGAAATCAGAGTCAAGCTGCGAATTTATGAAACAAGATGTAGATGAACGGATGCCTTGCCAAGACTAGAAGGCCATCAAGCTGTTCTGTTTATTGCCGTCTCATCCCACACACACACACACACACACACACACACACACACACACACACACTCACACACACACTCACACACATTTATACGCGACGTCATTGTCAGTGAAATGGCTGTTGGTCTTTAAAGGTGCAATCTGGATTGGAGTGTTTCTCGCTCGGACCGCTGAGGAGTTTGGTTCACACTCAGGAAATGAGATCTTTCGTTAAACCGTCCTCTGAGCGAAACGCTCCGTTCTCGTTGTCGGATAGCGAAGAAGAAGAACTTTCAAAAGGAAATGTTTGAAGCCTGGACTTTACCCCAAAGATCCTCCCCCTATAGGCAAGCCTCCACCAATCAGAGTCAACGATGTACAATCTCAGTCAGGGACACGCCTTAGTATGAAAGAGAGTATCATTGATTTAACCTTCCTCTTGTGTTAGCTTTCTGTTAGCATCTCTTGTGTTAGCTTTCTGTTGGCATCTCTTGTGTTGTTAGCATCTTTTGTGTTAGCTTTCTGTTAGCATCTCTTGTGTTGTTAGCATCTCTTGTGTTACCTTTCTGTTACTATCTCTAGTATTAGCTTCATTTTAGCATCTCTTGTGTCAGCTTTCTGTTGGCATCTCTTGTATTACCTTTCTGTTAGCATCTCTTGTATTAGCTTCATGTTAGCATCTCTTGTGTCAGCTTTCTGCTAGCATCTCTTGTGTTAGCTTTCTGCTAGCATCTCTTGTGTTACCTTTCTGTTACTATCTCTAGTATTAGCTTCATTTTAGCATCTCTTGTGTTAGCTTTCTGCTAGCATCTCTTGTATTACCTTTCTGTTAGCATCTCTTGTATTAGCTTCATGTTAGCATCTCTTGTGTCAGCTTTCTGCTAGCGTGTCAGTTTCGACCCATGTCTTATATCAGATGTAAAATACACAATTATCTATCATCCAAGTTGTTGCTCATCTCTTGGTTACCTTGTCCGGCTTCATTACCCATGAACATATTGTTGCATGTTTTAATGCCGACGCTCACACAAGAGGAAGGTTAAGGCGATCACGTGCATCACAATCTCACTTCTCTCTTTTCACCGAACACGCTGTCCTCAGCACCGCTGCAAACTGAGAGAATCAGTCGCTTCCCGCTGAAAGAAACTCAACTTTCTTGCTGCTGCCGAGTGAGAAAAACCAGCACTGAAAGGCTAGACTTCTAGGTATCACCAACCTACACACTAAAATAAAAAACGAGACGGCGCTGTGTGTGTGTGTGTGTGTGTGTGTGTGTGCAACATGAGTGCTGGCTGTCACACTGAGTCACAGAGGCGATGACGATTAGTTTTTCCTCTGCATCCAGCTTGACTCACAACACGAGCCGACACACACGAACACGTTGCCAAGACGGGAATGAACCGGGCGAACCTCAAACAGCCGGAGGGAGGTATCGTACCGGAGGAGGAGGAGCGGCGGTCTGCCAGCTCCCCAAATGCTCTCACGCCGCTGCAAACGCTGCTCGCTGTGCATATACCTGTGTTGCTATTTATTGTATTTTGAGCTTTTTCTCAGACGTGTAGAAAGAGAGACACAGTTTGCATAGTTAGGAGGTCTAAACAAACACAGGACTTTCACCCAGGAGGCTGATGTTCATGTCCCTGACTCCTCAAACTAACTTGACTTAACCGTCCTCTTGTGATAGGATCAACGCCGAGTAGGTTTAGGTTTTAAATGCGTAAAAGAAACACATAAAATGTCTTTGTGCCATTTTTTAAATTGAAATCGAGGGGTATCCTGACAAAGAAAAGTCCCACACCAAAAATATTAAAACACACAACAATATGTGCATGGATAAGGAAGCTGAACAAGGGAACCAAGAGATGAGGAACTTGATGATAGATCATTGCTTTAATGTATTTTACAGCTGATTTAATACACGGGTCAAAACCAGCAAAGATTCAGTAAATTCTGCAGAACTTTCCCTCCTTCACATTAACACACAAGCAGCACTGCGTCTTGTGTGAGTGTCTTGTAACACACGTTAGTGAATCCAGGTATTTGCTGATGTACAAGGTGTTGCCCCCCCCCCCCCCCCTCCAGACTAGAGAGTGTTTCATGAGCCTCCACCAGACTGTACATGCTAGATCAATACAGAGAGCGTGTGTGTGATCAATAACCAATCTGATTATAATTAATGTGGGATCGAGTGGGGTTTGCAAGGAGTGTGCACACACACACACACACACACACACACACACATGCACACAATGGGATACGCATCGTCACAGATGATTTGGGGTGAAAAGCGAGTTGTGAGCTTTGAGCAAATCTCTCTTTCTTTCCATCGCTCCTCTGCTGCTGCACTTATTCCTTTCTTTCTCTTCCTCTGGCCGAGAAGAAGAGATTCAAAATGTCCGCGGTCTTCTCTACATCTGCTTGTCCTCTACCACCAGGAGATATGGAAGGATGCTAAAGGAGAGGACATGAGGAGAGAAGAGAAGAGACAGAAAGCACAAAATAGATTTATGAGGCGACTCAATTTTTTAGTTTCATACAATTTGAGTTTTATTCTCATATTTTAGACATTATTTTTATCAATACTAACATTCAGTCTTCGCCTTCTCTGCTGGCCTGAACAGAATCACAACGATATAGCTATTTTATAATAAAATGTTTTAATTTTGTATAACTTTTTTTTCTATTTCATAATTGATTTCAGCACTTTCCTGAATACTCAGAGAGCTTTACAGAGGAATCATTCACACAGTGATGCTGCCGCATCAGGACGATCTGACTTCCACACGACGTAGTTTCAGCTATAGGAGCAATTTTAGGGTTAAGTGTCTTGCTCAAGGACACATCGGCGGGCCGGGATCGAACCGCCGATCCTCTGATTGAAGGACGTCCCCCGCTCACCACTGCGCCACGGTTGCCTTAAAGTATAATGTAATCGGGTGCTGTTAAACTAAACAGCTGGCTCAGTGACCGTTTCCACGGCCATTACTAATTACTAATAATAATACTGATATCAAGAGAAACTGACACAATATTCAAGGGTTCATAACTGGTTTATGTGCTTTATATCTCCAGCAGGAGGAAGAAAAAAAGGTCTTAAGTGATTAAAAAATCATAGGACTGATCAATTAAGCATAAAGGGAATGAAAAGGAAATAATTCATAAAGAAAAAAGAGTGGTAGAGTCGGAAAGGTCATGATTTAATGCTCAGGGAAGGTGAACTCTGACTTCTTTCATAAATGTTGCAGTGCATTGATGTGTGTGTGTGTGTGTGTGTGTGTGTGTGTGTGTGTGTGTGTGTGTGTGTGTGTGTGTGTGTGTGTGTGTGTGTGTGTGTGTGTCGA
This sequence comes from Clinocottus analis, assembly GCF_023055335.1. Taxonomy (NCBI): domain Eukaryota; kingdom Metazoa; phylum Chordata; class Actinopteri; order Perciformes; family Cottidae; genus Clinocottus; species Clinocottus analis. The sequence continues at coordinate 124,368 of NW_027176231.1, read as the reverse complement.
TACAAATAAAGTTTAAAAAAGGTGGAAGGCAAAAGGAAAGGAAAGATGCATAATCATGGTGAAGAAACATCATTTTGTGGGTTGGAATATTTTGTCGTTTGATTTGCAAACACAACTTCAGCTTTTCTGGACGCAGGGTTTTCTTGTGTGGATGTTTGGGATTTAAAACAGACAGCTGCTCTGCGGCTGGGGAAAAGGACTAATTTGTACGTATTTATTTCATTTATTCATCTTGTTATAGCGTCTAATAGTCGTGCGGCGTGCACTGCTGCCTGCCAATCTGTTCCCATTTTCACCAGGATTTTCTCATTTTCATGCAAACGGAAACTTCACAAAACCCTTTGGCACACACACACACACACACACACACACACACACACACACACACACATGGAGACACACACCTTCTGGTAAAATTCTTTGAAAGGAATGGTTACAGAAGCTGTGGGTCTCATTTACATTTCAAGTTGTTGCAGAATGAAAGAAACACAGTTTAGCACCCACGCTGGAGTCTGTATCCTCTATCTGTGTGTGTGTGTGTGTGTGTGTGTGTGTGTGTGTGTGTGTGTGTGCTTCATGGATAGAAGACAGACAGTCTTGTTCGACCACGTCTATACATCATTATTGTGAAATGCCAGCATTGACCAGGCGAGTGTATGTAAATGTTGAACCTTCATCTATTTTTTATTTTTTTTTATTTTTATCAATCAATTCAACATTTCTTGAACCCCAAAAGTCACAGTTGGGTTTGAAATGCATGTTTGCTTTCAAACAAATCTCCAAAATGACATCAGTCGTCGGCGCCAGAAGCTGTGAAATCGGACATTAATGATGGATTTCAAGCCGTCCGATGCTCTTTGAACACATCGTGTGTGACAAACAATTTCGTCAGGAGGAGCCACCAAAGCTTGAATTTTTGTGATACGGTATCAAAATGACACACAACATGTCCACCCCAATTAAAAAAAGATCCTTTCCATTTGGGAACATCTTTTAAATCATATGAAATTCATATGTCGCAGTGCAACCAGGCCACGGTGAGTCAAACGTGACGGACGTCCCTGAAAGCGCTTCGAGGTTTCCCTTCAAATCTGAGACTTCATTGTCTGCTTTGCTTACATGTGTCTGGATGAGCAGTTCAATAAATAAGCATCTGCTCTCCGCGCTTTGAGGCAGGAACATCCGGAGCGCAGCGGCCCAAAGACTCCCTCTGCTTTGCGTGAGCGTACTCCATCGCTCCTCCTGCTTTTCCATCTTATGGTTTCGGGGCAGAGGAGGGGGGTCCGGATGCTGTTGACAAGCGAGCGAAAGCTGTTTTCATGTCCGTCTCAGAACGGCGACAGACAAGACGCGTGTGGAAAAAAAAAGCCGCTGTTGCGGCGCAAAAAAGGAAAATGAGCTCTGTTGCCATCGTATGAAGGAGCAAAACATGTTTAGCTCTTGACAGCAGACGTTCTCGTGCCCTGAGAGGCTAAAATATTGTTTACTCGCTTCAGATTGCTGCTCTTTTTGGTGAAAACACTTAAATGTTGGTGTGCTATCACCGCCGCCGCCGCCGCCGCGCGGGGCTGAGAGATGACAAATAGGCATGTGAAGATTACACACCCGCGTTTACAAGCCATTAAATATACTCGAATGCGCGGCCATCAGCTGAAAATCGAAGGCGATTTTCTTTTTTGGATTCGTGAAAAGCGACCATTTTGGTGACGTTAGCGGTTCCATTAGTCATCTTTATCGTTCCCTCTTCCTCCCTCTTGTCGGTAATGTGCCACAGTTTCAGTCTGAGATCCAACGGACGCCTTTGTCGACGCCGCATCGCATCCGTCAGCCGGCCATTCGTCTTGTGTGTGTGTGTGCGTGTGTGTGTGTGTGTGCGTGGGTTTTCGTGTGTGTCCGTATTTAGGTGACTCACCGCTGGTGTTTGGTTGTGCATGTTGTGTCATCTTTCAGACATTGAGTCAGTGTTTGTGGTGTGTGCGTTATCTCTTGGCGTGTCGCCGCAGCCCGCCGTCCACTGAACTCTTTACAGATCCGTCCGAAAAAAACGTTAAGATCATAAGCAAAGCTTTGGACATATTTATCACACACACACACAGACAGACAGACACACACAAAGTTATAAACTAACACCATCAACAGGATACGTCCAGCACACACTCATGTTTTCAGGACTTTTGGGGACATCACATTAACTTCCTGAGACTTCCCCAAACCAACCAAATATCCACATGTACCCTAACCGTAACCTATTCCTAACTTTACCTTGAACTTGCACAAAGTCTACCCTAAAATATAATGATGCACGATATGGGGACGTGCATTCATAAGGAAGGTGAGTCCCCACATTGTGGGTGTGTAAACATATGTATGTCCCCACGGCATGGTTTAAACTGGCTCACACACACACACACACACACACTCACACAACTATACCCAAACTTGCAGCCAGACGAAAACAAACACTGTTTGTGGGGAGGAAACATATCTAAAAATCTATTTTGTGTTCTGAAAGTCAAAAGCATCACAACAGCGACTTCCCAGCAGCGCATGTAAACAGTTTCTGAGGGATTATGTGCAAGTGTGAAACGTTTGGGTTTTGAATATGTATATATATATATAAAAAATTATTTACATTTGTTTACCCGACCAATCCTCTAGAATCTGGCAGATCTGTCTGTTTTGCATGATTATTTCTGCATCCTGTCTGGCAAAAATGTGTAAGCTCAAACTTCTCCGAAATGAGGGAGAACGCCTTTGATCTGCTAAATCTTGCATACACAACGTTTTAGGAAACATTATCCCTTGTTGGTCTCAGTCGCGAGATTATTAAGTACTTTTTTTATTTATTTATGTATTTGTTTTTACCGACGGGTGCCATTTTAATTCAAATCTAAACTATAAAGCAAGGAATCTGTGTCTGTCTGTGTCCTGTGGGTATATCTAGAATCTAGATCTACGACACCCTTCAATGGGATATTGTTGGCTTGCGGTGTTGAACCAGTCAAACCGATTATCCACCATTTCCTCTTCAGACACTCGTAAGATACCAACTGTTGCTGGCCTTCTACAAAACACAGAGGAAGACTGAATGTGGTGTGAAAGCTCCAAATCTTTACGTGAAATGTTAAATCGGACTAAATTTAAGTGCTAAAAACAGAAATATTGGGGCAACAGTACTATTTGAATCACTGCCACTCGTCAGACATGTTGTGGGTTTTGAGTTATTTACGTTATAACATCAGTTGGATTCAGGATGAAGTGTCGAGAGCAGAATCCATGAGAGTGACGCTTTGTTTAGCTCCGGGTTAGAAAGTAGATTGACTGGTAAATTGAGAGCTTCAGGCTTGGATCCCAGCTTCACCGAGAAAAAGACAAAAAAAAAAGTTCCATCGCCTGCGTTGCATGAATTTAAATATATGGAAGCGTAGGATTGCCGCATGTCTGTGAGGTCGGATGAAGACGCTCTATGGAGTATTTAAATAATGCATGAAAGACTCAACCCTTGCAGAATATAATGAACCACTCAAAGATCTCGCTGGTCTTTTTCATGATGGATGTTTGCGGTGCGTGAGGAGTGGAAGCGAAGGGGTTTCTTCAGGACAGCGGCGTTTCTTGCTGTTACACAAGCAGCAGCCGCCAGATTTAGACCCACGAGTGTTGTCGTTGTGTAACCGCGGCTGGACCTTTCCCACTCTCTTGGTTTCAATGTACATATAGAAACCTCCACTGTGCGCTTTAAGGGGTCAAGGCTTGTCCTTATTAACGCCCACTCATTCTCCGCAGCCTGCAATACTAAACCCACAATGAACCACAAGGGCCCTTACTGGAAAACACAAGGACCCGCACTTCATTAGACACACGGTATGATTTGTTTTAAAGCCGAAGAGCTTCGTATTCAAACTGCTGCACGTCCCTGTCGCCTGTCCTGTTTGCCTTTGTCCGTTGCTGGCAGCATAAGTGATGTGCCTCCTGCATAGGAACCCTTTTTTTGTGGGGTGTCGTCCCAACCACCATCTCCCCTGACTTTTTTTCATGACATATGATAGTATGAAGTAACAAGTGTTGTGATTTCCACAAGTAATACTGGATCGGAAGACTTCAGAAAGGTATATTTACTGGACAAATAGTCTCATAGACTTGCAATGAGGCGCTCTGGAGTCTCGCCCCCGTGGTTTCACATGACTGGTGTCCACTCAAAGCTGTGATTGAACACCAGACAAAGAGAGGAAAATAGAAACCGGAGCTATCCACATTCATTTCAGTTCCAGGAGAGTTCCACTTTCTGTGAAAAGATGAGTCCAGAGTTTAAACAGTGGGGGCCGATAGAGAAAAGAGAGACAGGTGAGTGGAGACAGACGGATGTGAGGAGCCATAAAGTGAGTCAGAGAGGGATGATGTGTGGGTCGTGACTCCGCGGTTTTACTGTGAATCTGTCTCTTCCTCTTCATTACTCACATGACCCGACCCGACTGGTTGCTTCAACCAGACTCGCCGCGCGCCGACCGGCTGGATGGGCGGCTAATTGCCCGGCTAACTGATGGATGGGTGGCTGATCCGGTATCCGTACGACTTTGTTCCGGGTGGAGGGACAACGGTGACGGATGGGAGACTGATGAGTGCTCGGGAATGCACAGATTAATGGATGACGAAGACGTTGAAGGTTTGGACAACTGCGACGATAAATTAACCCAACAAATTGAGTTGGCCTTGTGTCTGCTGGTATGAACAATCTGATGAACATATTTGTTCAACCACTGACGAGAGCTTCTAATTAAATGATCATGCTACTTATAACGCTTACGCCTCTCATATGCTGATGAGGGAACACATTGAAGTCCACTAAAGCGAGACGGCTATCCTGACTTTGTCTAAACCAGCCTCAACGTGAATAACAGGAGAGATGAACGCTGTTCCTTTCAGGTTTGTCTCTTTGGATAGTTTGTACAAATTACTTCTGAATCAGTTCAACAATAAAAGAAAGGAGTAAAGCAATGCACCAGACACAACATTGGTATTAGACAAATTAAAAAATTGTTCAAAACAATGTTTTTTTTAGCAACTATTGAGGTTATCAGTGGTGGATCACCAAGCAAGCAACAGACCTCTCCAGTACACGGCTTCAGTGCGATATCAGCTCATATATTTTAGGCTAACCTCTTGTTGTGTAGAGATCCTGTGCTTCAGTTCTCAATAAAGTACCTCAGCTGATCATCTGCTTCAGTCTCGTTGGTCTCGACTGATCCGGTATGGAAAATCAGATTTTATGATCCGAACGTTTTTATTCGGCATCTAGGCTTTCACGCCGAGGGGTTGCAGTGGGAAAGCCTTTCTTTAAAATAGGATTTCCGAATGTGAGGGCGACAGCGCTTTCCACTGCACCAATATGTTAGATAACGACAACAAAACACGGCTGAAACGCTATCGTCGATCGGTCCTTCTAGGATGAATGCCTGGATCGAGCGAGGAAATCACATTACAGTCAGACGGAGAAAAAATAAATAGACAAACAGCACAATAGAACAGCCATCAAGATGAATACAACACAGTGTAAATACAGGTAAAAGTACAACATTTCCTGTTGCATTGTGTTGCCGTTCTGTCTCATTTAAAGTTTTTCTGAAGTCACTGCATTCCTTCCAGCCTCATGTGCTAATTTACACAGCGATGCACTGACTCAGCCTGCGCTGCATTTCTCAGCAGGAGTCTGATACCGCCCCATGCAGTCTGTTGGGGGCTTTCATCCAAGTACATTGATGCTAATTATGATGCAATGAATTGGCAGTTCTTGGCCCTGGAATCTGCAGTATTACTGCAGATATTGCAAAAAAAATAAAATAAAGTCAGATGGAGATGTGCTTACATATCTGGACACGGCAGCGTCTCTGGGTGTTGTCCAGTGTTTCCTGGGTGTATTAGTAGTACATGTCCTTGCAGCTTCACTCGGATGGAAACTTGCTCTCTGCCAGTGTGCAGAGGAGGGAGGATTAGTGGGACGCTGCCCCAGGCTGAGAGGCCCTGACCTGGGTTGAGGACAGCGGCCCTGGCCCCTCTCTGCCCTTCACCGCGGAGAGAAGACAGAAAAATCAGGGAGGTAGAGAGACGGGAAGAGGGAGGGATCACTAGCTGAGCACGCTTTCAGTCGCATCCCTCCTTGATCCCTTCCCCCCCTGCCCTCCTTCCCTCTCATTGACTCCGTCTGCCTCTCTGGGCATCTCTTCATCTGGCTTCATTACAGTATCAGACACCCGGGGGTCAGCGAGTTCATCCAGACGGACGTGTGGCGGCCTCGCATCGGGGGAATAAACTCTCGTGGTTTGTCCTCGTGTGGCGCCAGAGCTCGCGTCCCGCTGAACTCGGTCAGGGTGGCTGACGCAACCTTCGCATCGCGGCCGTATGAGAGAGCACTTAAAAAGGAAACAACACGCCAGAACAGTTGGCATCGCCTGATGTCAGTCAGTCAACCGCAGCAGCAAGCTGCTTTCCATTTGCCCAAAGGTGATTTTGATATGCAAGGACAAGAAGGACACAATGACGGGGAAAGAGTTGGAGGAAGGGAGGACACATTTTTCGTTGTGTTGAAGTAAAAGTCGTGACATGAATGTTGCGTTGAAATGGAGAACGGTGTTTGTGTGCCTGTATAGCATTTCTGTACGTGTGACTTTGTCTGTACAGGACAAGTCACAGTCACATTGTACTACCTTGTACTATAATGTACTACTTTTTACTACATTGTACAACGGATCCAGCAATAACAATCCCACATCACCACTCAGACCTGGGAAACAGGTGTAATTAAAAGAATATTGACAGATAATCATGTATGGTTAGTATAGTGGATTTGGTACCTATGCCAGCTGTTTAGTTTAACAGCTTTCCCGCCTGTGTTTTTCTACCTAAAGACAAGTATCCTTCAAGATCAATTGTTTTTCTACCACCCCACATGAACACACAATGCTACTTGATAGACAAGACATGTTGGGAATCCAAGGAAGAGTTATATCTTCTTGGGAAATAGCAACTGGAAATGTATTTACAACCTCTTTTGTATGTTTCCTGTCGGGCCACCGCAACAAGTTCCATACGACTGGTTTCAATTGCATTTAATATCCTTTTGTGGAAGGCCCTCTGAAAAACCATGTCATCGGCATATTTAAAACAATTGTGCTGAAACTATGGAGCCACAGTTCATTAAGCTACAGAGGGAAATACAAGTGCAGATAACAGGCCTCCCCGTGGAGCCGACTGTGCCAATGAGGCTCTGCTCCGACACGCTGTAGATCCATTCAAACAGAATCTCCGTCCTAAATTGAACAGAGAGCCTTTGATCCAGACAATGAGGCATCTGTTGGCAGTTTTTAGTCATTTAAAAAAAAGGAGGTTCAATTTAGGAATACAACTTCGCTAAATGCTATCGGCCTTTGTGAGTGCACAATTACACGTTTAAACCTGCGACAATCGGAGGGGCAACACAGCCACTGACAGCGGACGAGCTGGGACTGTTTGTTTCATTGTGTTCACGTTAAGTTGAGATAAAGTCTACAATCTTTTATTGTGCCGGTGATAGACATTTAAAAGCTTAATCAAGTGAAAATGTCACAAATGTGTCACGCAAATTTTTCGCCAGAGTTGTAAAGTTTAAAATCGCAGGAATGAGACACGTTTTTTACAAATTTGCGTTGTTGGAAACCATTCGCGTCTCTGCATTGACTTTGCTTGCAATCGACTTTGATGTGAATGCAAGCCATGAATTTCTAGCCTCAGGTTGTTTTAAAGTAATCTTAGTAATCAAGTTAGAGTCTTTCAACCAAGCTTCTGTGTTTGCACATTTATTGAAAGTCCGCATCATTAATAAACTGCTGGGTAAATGTCACTAATGTCCGCCACATTGTGTAGCTTCCATACATTCAAATAGACTATTGGCTCTCTCTACTTCAAAGCAATACTCTCTGATAACCTGGCAGTAAATGAGTTGTGTGTGACCTGATGGATTACCATGCATGGTTGCTGCGAAATGAGTAACAATAAAGGAAAAAACCCACAAAAGAGCACTTTATTTTAAATAAATAGCTCCAAAGAACAAGAGTGGCCTGCAGCGATCGTGTCTGAGGGAGAAAAAAGAAGAGAACAAGAGCAACACCTCACTAACTGACACAAATTGATTGGAGTGACTTTTCTCTGGAAGGTGTGTATAGAAGCCATCACAGCCGCCAGCGCTCAGGTATCAGGACCTTTTTGCAATTCCAGAGCTGTTGATCACATTGCTTCATGCATTCGAAAAACCCTCGAGGAGAGCAGAATTAATTACTTCGGCTCGGCGACCGGAGAAATGTGCGGCATAAAAGCTGGAAAGGTGAAACCAGATCATCTGTTCATTTAAGTTGGGCCGACTTGTCTATTGCTTCGCGCCCAAGGGGCGGTCACCTGACCTCCCCGACTGGCCAATCCCATCGCTCGGTTCTCCTGCCACTTAAATTCTGGCTTTTTCATTTCCAGTAATTACGTGTATGTTTATATCCTCGCAGAGTCCTGAGCAGGTGTGTGTGTGTGTGTTTGTGTGTGTAGACATCCTGTAATGAAGGTTATAACGTAACACCAGATGTTTCTCAACAAATTCTGGTTCATTTTTTCGATCGACTGATGGGCGTTTTTTTTTATTTTCACCACCAAAACCACACTCACTGTTCTGTGCTGTTATCTGCCGCTCTGACAGAAAAGTTCAAAAGTGGAATAAAAAAAAAAACAGAAGACAAAAATCCTCCCCAAAAAGCCTCTTCTTTAAAGCGACTTTTAGGAGAAGAAACAAAAGACTCTCCACCTCTACAGATAACATGTTGAATTCATAAGCGATACACAGCCGCGTTGCGTCATTCAAGACACTCGGCTGCAACCTTTCTAAACCGCTATCTCCTCACTCACAGTTCTGATCGAATTCATTTGAATTGCTAAAGTACTCTCACCCTTGTGAGAAGATACGTGTCCGTTTACATTTTAAAGAAAAGATCGTTACATTTTAATATTTCCGTAAGCTCCTCAACACGACTAAGCAATTATAACGTTTCACTAAAACGCTCATAAGTCACCCAACAATGGCGGATTTCCCTCAAAGTAACTTCCCTGTAACCCACGAGACTGTGGGAGTCTAACAGTAACAGTAAGATGGTGTCTTGCACTGCGAAAAGGAGGATTTTGGGGGCATTTCGAGGTCCTGCGATCTCATTGGTCGTCTGAAAACACGTCAGATGACTCATGCTAAAGGCGACGGTCAGTTTTAATCCAAGCTTGTTATGGTGCCAGCAAGATTCAGGTCAAAATAGGTCATTTTCTAAACCAAAAAACACCTTATTTTTGGACTGTCACTGTACATTCATGTTGTCATTGGCAAACAACATTTGTTGAAGAATATTCACCAGGTCAGCATAATATCAACTTAATTATTAAAGGTTCATAGGCCTCATAGGCAGGTTGTTGTGGGAAGGAAACAACCCAAATCACAATGTGTCTCCATTAAACCCAATCTTTCTGCATTCTGGCCATCCTGCCCACAACGTGTGCCTGCAGTGTGTCGCCGATCTCTTGGCGCTGAGGCTGCGTACGCCGCACGTTTCCCGCGGTGCTATAAGCGCGCACGGTAAACGTCCGTGACAATAAAGCAGGTGGATGAAACAGATGGGTTGACAGCCGAAACACAGGCAGGAAAAGTGAGAGAGGAAGTGAAAGAAGAGAGACGCTCGCTTCCTCGCCGCGACTTTCGGTTTCTCCTTCGCTGTATAATTTAGACCATCTGCCGCGAGACACATAGAAAACACCTCAAAGACACTGTGTGAGTGTGTGTTTGGGTTTTACCGAGCTAATGATGACAGCGCTGGGGTTCTCGCGTTCGCATGTGTGTCTCTACACACACCTGTGTGACTCAATATTCTCTCCTAATGATGACTTTGATGCGGCGCAAACACACAGAGACAAAACAATATATAAATCAATTCCTTGGCGGCAGCCCCCGACTCGACGGTGACACCGTGTTTGTTTGCCGTGGCCATTTTAATTTGGCTGTAACTTTTCACACAGGGACAGTCTTTTATTTGTGTGTGTGTGTGTGTGTGTGTGTGTGTGTGTGTGTGTTTTAACGAGCACAGATAATCAGCTGCGCTCCTTTTCCATCTGAACACCAAACATGTTCGGCTTCACAGATATTCCTGTGTGAAGAGCGGATTTCTCCGTGACACGTAAAGCAAAAATTGAGGCTTTGAACTGCAAACGCACGTCAAAAAATATCTTACCGAGTCACGGAATAAGTTGGGGTGTCACCTGTTAATGAATGTCTCCACTGCTTTGTTATATATGAGTGATGAGCAATACTACTATCATAATATTATATTTATTATAGTAATACTATTATCATGTTATCACATTTATTATAGCAATACTATTGTCATATTTATTATAGCAATACTACTATCATAATATTATATTTATTATAGTAATACTAATATCATGTTATCACATTTATTATAGCAATACTATTATCATGTTATCATATTTACTATAGTAATACTAATATCATTTTATCATATTTATTAAAGCAATACTATTATCATGTTATCATATTTATTATAGTAATAATACTATCATTTTATCATATTTATTATGGCAATACTATTATCATATTATCATAGCAATACTATTATCATATTATCATCGCAATACTATTATCATATTCATCATTTCAATACCATTATCATATTATCATCGCAATACTATTATCATATTCATCATTTCAATACCATCATATTATCATCGCAATACTATTATCATATTTATCATAGCAATACTATTATCATATTCATCATAACAATACAATTATCATATGTATGATAGTAATACTATGATCATATTGTATCATATTTAATATAGTATTACTATTATCATATTTTATCATATGTATCAGAGCAATACTATTATCATATGTTATCATATAATCGCAATACTATTATCATATGTTATCATATCATAGCAATACTATTATCATATTTCTGTGCAATACTGTTATATCTTTTATATTTTGTGCCAGCTTCCAGAGTCGTGTTCGCCGTCTCTACGTAAACCCTTTACAGAAAGTCAAGATGGCGTCAGTATTTATGTCTTTGAAGGTTTTCCAGACGGACTCTTTTTTGGTTAAAAACATGTTTTTGCACATTATTTTCACTGTTGGTCGGGACCTTTTTAGTTTTCACTGTCAAGACGGCGACGTCGAGCTCGATGCTTCATAACGTCGGTGCCGAAGCGCTTATTCATGATCTGTCACTGCCGCGGGTAGAGGAGTAAAACCACGCGTATGAATCTTTCATTCCAGTGTTGAATATTTCAAACAGTCGTTTTGATCCGAAAGCGTCGAGGCCTTTAATCCCATTTGTGTCTCATCTTGTCCGGCCGCCGTTCAAAATAACACGTCTCGAAAATCATCCCGTTTAAACTGGTGATCAATAAGCTCATTCTCCCTTCCAAGCTAGGATTCCCGAGTCACTCGACAGCCGGATGTGTCCCCGAGAGGGTCGTTTGAATAAATGTCTGAGCGAAAGACTGGCAAAGGAATGAATGAATCTCAGTAACAGCTAAAACACTAACTCTCTGATTAAAATAAAAGCCACTCTGCTGTGTGATCACAATGTCTGACTTAATTCACTCTGCCCACTCCTGTTAAATCTCTCTTTCACAGAGACTCACACACACACACACACACGGATACACAAACTATATCAGTGTCACTCTCTTTTCTCTTTTTCCTCCTCTGTCTTGCACACACACACACACACACACACACACACACACACACACACACACACACTCCTTCTCAAGCAGTGGTTAAGTAGATAGTGCAGTGTCAGCACTAGTGACATGTTATTAGCTGGAAGAGGAGAGCCTGTTGACATGAGGCTGTGTGTGTGTGTGTGTGTGTGTGTGTGTGTGTGTGTGTGTGTGTGTGTGCGTGTGCTTTTCAATTGTTTGGGTTCCATTGAGGCTTGCCGCAAGTCTGCTGACACTTCATTAGGAATCTGTGTGTGTGAGAGCGAGAGGGAGAGAGAGAGAGAGAGAGAGAGAGAGAGAGAGAGAGAGAGAGATTGAGAGAGAGAGAGAGAGAGAGAGAGAGACTGACAACTGCAGTTTCTGTAATCACAATATAATGGCAGAGCTACACACCATCAATCATCGGCCATAATTAAAATGGACGGTGGCCGGGCGAGGAGAGGTACGAAAGTAAACCGAGATGGAGAGCGAGGGAAGTAGGAGGCAAGAGACAGGAGGACAAAGAGAAGAGGGACGCGAGGACACTTCCGGAGGAGGTGGGAGAGAGGGATAATGGATGCTGAGCGATCATTACCGCTTCCATAAGTGTAAAGCGCGGCAAGTCGGAGAGTGGCGAGCCATCGCCCGGGCCGATGTTAATGCTAAGTGCCTCCGTCATGCTAATTCGATTGCGCTGACAGCCGTGACAGAGACGCGGACGCAGAGGACATTATATCCATACGATAACTGACTCAGCTGACACCCGCCGGGATTATTAAAGTCATCTCCTGCGCGGTTAACAGCGAAAGACGGGCGAACGGACGGGTTGGCACACTTTCAACAAGCTTGTGAGGATCGCAGAGACGCTAATGTTGTTGCTAAAGGGGGTTACGCTAAGGTTAGCATGGTGACAGCCATGTCGGCGGTTGATGGCGGTTGATTGGTGGATGTTGGGGCCTTTGGCGGATGTTGGGGCCATTAGCGGATGGTGGGGCCATTTGGCGGATGTTAGGACCATTGGTGGACGTTGGGGCCATTGGTGGACGTTGGGGCCATTGGCGGATGTTGGGGCCTTTGGCGGATGTTGGGGCCTTTGATGGATGGTGGGGCCATTGGCGGATGTTGGGGCCATTGGTGGATGTTGGGGCCATTGGCAGATGTTGGAGCCATTGGCGGATGTTGGAGTCATTGGCGGATGTTGGGGCCATTAGCGGATGTTGGGGCCATTGGCGGATGTTGGAACCATTAGCGGATGTTGGAGCCATTGGCGGATGTTTGAGCCATTGGCGGATGGTGGGGCCATTGCTCAAATAGCAGAGGCCTGCTCACCTGCTGCTACACAACACAACATGCAGTGCGCCTCATGCAAGCCAGCTCCCTAGTAGAGTATGTGTGAAAAGCCCACCGTTACAGTTACATCTCCCTTGCAATCCTCGAGGATGTATCGATTGCCAAGAATGGGCCCCATGGAATCTTTCCAGGGCTGTAAAAGCTTGTCCCTGCCATAAACCAATGTCAAATTGTTGGCCTTCAAAGTCATGGATTCATTACTCAAACAGGACGTACGAGAGCAGAAGAGCAACTGACTCCTTAGTCGTATTTCACAGTCTCACCAGTAACTACATGCCCGGGCCACGCCCCACAAAGCTTCAGTTGAGCTTTACCGCATCCCAAAGGGTCATCGTCAACGCGTCAGAGAGGTCACTTCATGAGGTTCTATGCGGACGGTTTTTGTCCGGTAGACCAGGCTCAATATACAACAAGGCCGCTCTTTTGTTGCTTCTTTTAATGCTATGAAACGTTGTCCTGAAACGCTATCTCCCATAAACACACAACGCCCTCTCGATGGTTTTATTGTGCGTCTTCTGCTGCCCGTACCACTGCAGCAGCCTGAGGACACAGGGCCGTATGCCTTGGGCCACTGAACAGGTGTTTAATGGAGTCTGGACAAATAGACTCAGACCTCTGCACCCACACCTATCTATCACACACACAGCCACACACACACACACACACACACACACATAAAGGCAGACAGTAAACAGAGGGGGAGAATGAGACGGAGACCCGGCACTGACATCTATCCATCATTTCCCTCCGATCCACACTATGGCAACGGGTGCCTGAACACACACACACACACACACACACACACACACACACACACACACACACACACACCTGCTGACTCGTGGATGTGTTTGTGTGTGCTTGTGTCTCGCAGAGGGAGGCTCAGTAATGAACAACAATATGGTCCGTCCTAAATTATCTCTCCCCGTCCACTCCATTAAAATGTCAGAGGTCCCAATGTTAATATCTCCCTGCTGCGGTTTAGCAGAGTGACATTTCACAACCGCACAAGCGAAGGTACTTTCTTTACCCTTTTACCTGAACTGGTCTCTTTTGTGTATAAAGAAAGATCCCGTTCATAGCTGTGCATTTCTACATTTCTTCTTCCAATCCAACTAAAGAAGGTAATGTGACGTATCGATGGGGTCGGATGCTTTTGACAATAATCCGGATCAAAAGAAAAAAGCAGATTGTTTTAGTGACAGAAGGCTTGATGATAAGAATGTGGAAACTCATAATCACAAAGCTTTTACTCAGATACATGATTCCAGGAAGCTGGAAGCAAAACATCTGCAACGAATGGAGGATTGCCACGAAAAGCAACTTTCAGAAATCGTTGGCTTCGCTGTCTGATGTCGAAGCTCGCGAGGAATTAGTGCAGCTGCAAAGTACGACAATGTGAAAGCCAGAAACTTTCGAAAGCTTCATGAAAACTGGCATTGGCAAGTTCTTTGTGATTTTATTTAACGAAGACGATTAAAAGCCTATTGGATGGTGATGAACTTCTCTAGTTTTACGATCACTCAAAGCCAGTGGCGGCTCACAGGGCCCACGTGACCATGAACATGCGCTCTGATTGGTCAGCGTAGCTACCATCTCAAACCTAGAAGCTAGAATATCAGCACTGTATGAACGCGCCAAGTATTGAGTGGTTTTAGTCTGTGACAGTAACTCCAGGGACACTTTTCCCCCCAGTCCGCCCATGATGTGGACTATACGGCACTCACTGAAGGCCTAGGTCTAAAACCCACGGCCCGCCACTGCTCAAAGCGCTTGAACACGACATGCTAGTCACACATTAGTACACTACACAGCTTGAGAGGGACATTTCAGGTCAGGCGTCCTGCTAAAGGGCACATCGATATGGACTCGCGGGGCCGAGGATCGAACGGCCGATCCTCTGATTGAGGATGGAATCGATGCACTCAGTGGCTTCGCTTGCGAGCGCAACGTATATATTCACTTCAAGGGAGTTTACTTTGAACTTGCAATCACAACCGTTTGACCAACAGCGAGCTGACTGGACAGAGTTGAGTTCTGAGGGGCTCGAGAGTCCATGTTCGGCTCCATCCCGCTGTGATTTAACTTCCTCTCCCAGAGTATTAACTGCTCCAGAATTGAGGCTCAGTTTTGGAGATACTTGTGAATACTCCGGGCTCGTGAACGTTGCTAAATGTTGGGTAGCAAACAGTTGCACACGTTCCCTGTGAGTGCCCCGATACGTCTATGAGCTTCAAGCACGGAGAGGCGGCGAGATGGATTTCACTGTTCCACTTTCTGGTGTGACCGGACCCTTCGGGCAGAATCTTGTCGCAGATCTTACTGCACACAGAATAAAAGAGGCATATGCTGCAGTAAAGAAGCAGAAGACCAGCACAGCATGTGTCCAAGTGATGTGGGAAGAAGGCCCTTTTTCTTTATGGCAGCTGTGGTCGCTGCACCGCTTCCAAAGAGTTGACCTCAATATTTCTACAGCGAGGAGATTGTGATTTTCAAGAACCAATTTGTGTCCCTGAATAAAGACGTAGTCGCAGAACGAGAGGGCGTGATTATTTCATGAAGGGATAAGTGTGAGGTCTGAGCTACTGAGGCGTGTGCGGACGAAGGCGACGCCGGGAGTGGATGCAAGGAAATGATTACAGCTTAAGAGTCTGTAGAAGTGAGGATGAAATACAAGATCCACGGGAGAGAACAACAGAGAAAAAAACAAACGGCACAATGACAAAAAAGGTTCCAGATCTAAGTGTTGACATCAAATGGAGAATAGCCTTTCATGGTGTAGTAATAGACTGGAATCGGGAAGAGATGGGAACACTTTGGCAGCGACATTAAGCTGTGATTGTATCGCTGGATGGGGAAAATAGGCTATGAAGCGCTCGGCCACATCGTTTGACAACACTGGATTTCAACGAAATTAAATGTTGTTTAATGTCGGAGTGAGACAGTTCAGAGACAGAAACGGCGACAATGCCGTTGTTTTCAAAAAGCAACCGCACATGCCTGAAAAAAAGTATAAAAACAGCTTGATAACCATAATGGATGTGGTTTATTAGAAATGTTGGTTTTCAGACGGGTTCAGCCCGATCAGAGACGAACACCAGGAGGCTGATGAACCCCGATACTGTTGCTTTTCTTTGGTTTCTATAAAAGTAAATTAGAAAACTGATGGTCGTGTGTGTGAGCGTGAACCCTCGGGTTGGACTGGAAGTCCTGTGAGGAACTTTATGACCGAGGAACTTTATGAAAAAACAGATTTAATCATTAATGAAGTAAAACTGTGAGGTAAACTTAACCCTGCTGTTATCTTTGGGCTGAATTTGACCCCATTCAATGTTTATAGTCTTTAAATTAATGATTGTCATCTTTTTTTTGCTTCATATTTCATGACTTTTCCAAATGTAATGGGTACAACTGGGTAAGCACAACATTAACATGGTGATTGCTCTGTACATCTTGTACACATCGGTGTTCTTTGGGGTCAATTTGCCCCCCATCCTGTTTTGGGGGGCAAATTGGTTGTTTTGGTTGTTTTGGATGATTTTTAAGTCACTATAACATACAGTTGTATAATCTTCAGAAAGTATCAGGGCCCTAACCGGCCTTAATAAAAAATAGATAACCACAGATTCGGCCTTTTGTTAGCTATTCAGCTATTTTCATTGGTCACGGCCATCGGGCTTAGCCCTAAGGGCGTAAAACCCTGAATGTTTACTGTTAAGTTCATTACATTTATTCTCTTCTTCACCTCGAGGAACCATATTATCGTCATATTGAACGGGCGTACTTGCAAACAATAATATGCAACAACAGTTCCTGCTTACGTATTCAATGTGAACATACGACTCCAAATTAAAGTCATTAACTTCATTTGATTAGTTTGCTGATTAGAAAAGGGAATAATATATAAAGGACATGACACACACACAGACACACACACACAATCGTGGAATCTATCAAGCTTCGGAAATCAACCAAATGGCTGTTCCAATATATCAACATCAGTTTTAAAAAAAAAAAAGTCATTATAAATGGCCTTGGGTTAGCTTGAGAGATAAACATCGGCAGCGCGTTGGCTTGTAATTCTCTGGAGATTGTCTTCTCCATTCAAACAATGACAATGTTAATTAAACTAAACTCATTTGGAGAGAGAACTCTCTTTTTTCCTCCTCTGTCTGTCTCTCTCTCTCTGTTTGAAAAGGAACTCACTGATATTTAATTATCTCTCTCCAAAGCAAATCATTGGCAAGATTAACTAACTTCTGACCCTCGTGCTTTGAGAGGAGTTGTGGGAAAGCGCTCTGCGGCACGGCAAAGGTAATGGTTCCTTGTAAATGTGGAGAAGCGACGCCTAGCCGGTTAGCATCAGAACAAAGGGAAGTTTCCAAAACTAGCCAGCTGTTCTTAAAGCCCCACGCAGTGTTGGTTCTAGCTGAATATCTGTGATTGTAATGTTGTGTTCACGCTAAAAGAGTTGTAGAACATTCCTGCGAGTAGATTACATGTAAAGTCAACGCACAGACGCCGATGGTTGCGAAGAAGCGTTTTTTTTGGGCAAATTTTGCTTATTCGCCCCTTCAATGTACCTCACAATGTATTTGGTACCCGTTGCTAATCATGCAAGCTTTGCATCCAATAACATTAGAGTTATAAGATGCAATATCTTGGGATTGCATTGGTTGGCCAAATGATACCCTTTTAGAATCGGTACATTGGTGTCTTTTCATACTTCGCTTTAGCTACGTTGAGAGTGTCACACAACCTGTGCTTTGGTGGCGCAATGTAGACGCTTCAAACTTAAAGATTGTTTCCTGGCAGCAGCCATGGAGGACTCAATCAAACCTCCTTATTTGTTTGGTAATCAGTTGCTTTGGGGTCATCGTTCAGGAGTTATGAGGCTGTGTGTCTGCGTATAGCCGCTGGATGCCGAAGGCGAGAAAAGCACCGTGGTGGATGCTGAGAATGTCGCCCGTCTGAATGCATAAAAAAAAATAAAAATGTGCCGGTCCGTCGAGACCTCAAATCAGCGGATAAATCTCGGCGAGAACGGAGACATTTTGACAGCCACAACAGTCGAGTATTCTCTCCCACTTCTAAATATACTGTAGCTGTTGGGCCTGACACATACTGAGTTTTGTGTGTGTGTGTGTTCGTGTGTGTGTGTGTGTGTCTGCAGGGCTTTAGCAGTGTAAGCCAGGTTTTGAGTCTGTCAGTGTCTCTATAGCCTCTAATCCATGTGTGGAGCGAAGGGTGACCATCTCTCCCTTGCTTCCTCGTCTCTCTCTTCGTCTCTCCGTCTCTGCCGAAGCCTCTTTTCACCCCAATTTAACACCAATCGTCCTTTTCACAATGCTGCCCACAGTCCCACCGTGACCTCTGCACACACACACACACACACACACAGACACACACACACAGACACACACACGCTGTGACCCCTCCTCCCTCCGTCCTTGCATACTATTGTATTGCCGTCGTTTCTCTCAATCCTAAATCGCTCTCCATCACTGTCAATTTGTCTATCGCCCTTTTCCCGCCGCTCATTCCCAGATCTCGTTCGTCTCTTTTTTTTTTATCAGGGGACTGTCGACCACGTGAAGGAGAATGAGGTTCAGGGATATTTGATGAATTTGAAAGTCTTTGTCAGGATGTAGAGTTGGGTCGCCGTCGCACGAGGAGGTACCTGAACAGCCTCCCCCGAAGCTATCCGGCGTGAACTCGGCGAGCCGTTTCGGAGCTTATATTGTTGTTGGCAAGGACGTGAAGCTTCTCTGCAACCGGGCGACTTTTTATCCCACAGAGTGGGAGGATTTGCAAGAAATCTGATAAAAAATGAAGAGAGAGAAATGGTTAAAAACAGAGGTTGAAAAGTCTCCCAGGTGTGCAAACCTGTCACCTGTCGGCGGAAGTACAGAAGTGATTGCCGTCGTTGTGACGCTGAACTTTAGTTGTTTTCATTATTCTATGCATTGTGGTATTTTCATAGCATTAAAGGTGCTTTTCATGTTCACAGCCTATTGTTGTTATTGCCTATTGTTTGTGATGGATTGTATTCTTACTCTAAAATACTCTTGATTTTATTATTGTTCAGTAAGATGAGAAAAAAGACCATTTTAAAGGGAATAGTTGTTTTTTATACGTACTTTTTATGCATACATCAGTGCCTTTTCCATGGAGAAAAGTAGGTAATGCACCAGAAAGGATCCTGTAAGAAATACAGGGTGTCATGAGTTTGAATCATGACACCCTGAATCCCACAATGCATTGAGGTGGGATCTCTTTGTCAGACTATTCACTCTCAAACGTTTCAATTGCAGCAGAATCTCCGGCAGCTTTTAGCGATCACTCGCCCGCTGGACAAAGTGTACGATCGGCTTTCCAAAGTGTTCGGGGTAAAATATGAAATCAGAGGAGATTTGTGTCTAAGAAGCTGAAAATAAAGTGACTCTATAATCACGTTTAGTTTCGGTGTTGGAGACGTTGCACTTTGTGGTAGTTTGTTTTCCATCTGCACGACAAAGAGCACAACCTTTTCCCGCCTTATCTTTTATTCATGTGCAATTTTCTGCCTTTAACTAAATTCAAATCGGAGCAACAGACGGGCGGCGGGCCGGCGTCTGCAGTCTCTCTTCAGCCCCGCGATCAATAAGGTCGGGCATCCTCTGCGTTGTCGGAGAGGAGGAAAACCCAAAAGAAGGTCACATGAATATCAGCTCCTCTCTCGTCTCATTCGGGTTGTGTGGAGCTGGACGGTCACGGGAGGAACACGTGGAGGACCTCGTACCTGAACAACCTGCTGGGAAAATACCAAAAGAAGGACAGCTAGAGGGAGACCATGATGCCCACGACAATACCACTTCTCCTATCCTGCCACCGCATGCTTAATACAGGGAGAGGCTGCCATGACCAATGCAATGTGTGTGTGTGTGTGTGTGTGTGTGTGTGTGTGACAATGCAGGCCTTCCTAAAGAACACATGAATTGGGGAAAAGAAGCAGACGAGCCGAAAGAGGAGCTGGCGGTTACAGAGAAAACCCTCTGGTCTATTTTCAAACCCTCGTCTCCGTTTGGCACTTGAGAGCATTCAAAGAAAGAGAGCGCTGACGCACGCGAGGCGGCTCCAGACGCACCGATTGGGTAAGAGAGGCGAGGGAGGGAAGCGGCGCGAGGGAAGCTCGGAGAGCGAGCGAGGTGGAGGAGACTCCGTGTGCAACTCTTGCTTCCTCCCACGCGGTCCGGCCTCGGGCCTCGAGCATCCACGTGAACGTCGTCGCGTCGGATATCGCTCCCGGCGCGACGGAGGAACGCCGGGGTTTTCGGCTGGAGACGCTGGGCGTGCACACCGCTGCACGGTCGATCCGCCCCCCAACGGTGCGCTGCTCATCGGGTTAGCGTCGCACAGAGGAGCTCAGACGCGAGGAGAGAGGCGCCGTCGCGACGGCGCGGCAGGTTCTGCTTTTGAACCAGATGAAATCCACCGTCTTACGAGCAGCGGGGGGCTCTGGAGTGAACTTGGATGGGAGTTGGTACTCTGTTAGTTTCGCTTCCTTCTGGCGTGTAAAACATTTATACGGACACAGAAAGGGTTTCAGCCACGGAGCGCCGCACAGAGAGGATTCTGGGGGACGAGACGGCACAAATCCAGGTGTGTGGAAACCAGAAACTCCCCTTGATGCAAACACAGATATGAGACACGGCGACGCCGCAAGAGTGACGGTTTTCAATCACGGTGTTGAATTTTATTTCACGTTGAAACTTTAAAAGTCACCAAATCAAATGAAAATGCTTTGATTCTATTGCAACTCTAACTATTCACTCCTGCGTCACGGTGTCGGGAACATTTATCTGAAAGTAGAATTTGATTTGGAAAAACAAGAGCCACTCTACATCGAACGTCTGGAGCAGAGCCAAGTGCAGCTTTAACCACACACACACACACACACACACACACACACACACACACACACACACACACACACACACACACACACACACAGTGATGTCAATGACAGTGTTTGCCTCCAAAAGACGGTGATGGATCGGCGGTGCGTCAGAAGAATGCATGAGCTTCTATTCAAAACACTTTTCTGATGGAGTTGGATGGTCGCAGCTCTCTGTCGCCTTCTGAGTGGAACAAGAGTCTAAACTCAGATTTATTTGTCTTATTTAGCGTTTGAAAGAGTCCTGATTCCCCACAAATCAAGGTATGAAAGATCACATCATGGCACAGACGCGCTGCAGCGCGCCGAGCTGGAGGAGGCGGGCTCAGTACTTGTGCTTCATGCTTGTGAAATTAAACAGCGAGGTGACATTTCCCCGGGTCAGCGGCGCGCCCCCTGTGACACCTTTGATTGGTCAGCTCTCAGCCAACCAGCAGGAGGCCGGCAGGAAGGAGCCGGGAGACCCCGCATGGTAATTGGCTCCTCGCTGTCTGGAAATCAAGAAATAAAGAGAGGAAGACAGACAGAGAGGGAGGAGGGAGGAAGATAGATAGGAAGGTAAGAAGGGGGGGGGGGAGGGAGGGAGGAAGGTAGATAGAAAGGTAAGAAGGGGGGGAGGGAGGAGGGAGGGAGGAAGGTAGATAGGAAGGTAGGGAGGGAGGGAGGGAGAGAGGGAGGGAGAGACAGAGGGAGGGAGGGACGGAGGGAGGGAGGGAGGAAAGTAGATAGGAAGGCAGGGAGGGAGGGAGGGAAGGAGAGGGGGAGGTAGAGAGGGAGGAAGGAAGATAGGAAGGTAGGCAG
>NW_027176231.1:85000-97500 GCF_023055335.1 Clinocottus analis | reverse complement strand
TTACCAAACGTCTGTTGGCTGTATGCAAACGTAATTCCATATCACGCGTGTGTTGACTTTGGCGGTCCCTGTGGACAAAAGCGGTATGACGCCCGAGCCCCAGAGTCCATCTAGAAAAGCTCGCATAGCCATTTTTTTCAGTTTTTCTGGTTGTAAGTAATAAAAGTCTATGTTTTAGAGTTTTATTAAGATTTAAATCAGTTTGCTTTCTCACTTAACTTACCTGACAAAGCTGAACCCCAAATAAAATGTTGAAAAATTAAGTAGTTCTTGTGTGTATCACTCCACACTACTGATGTCATGGAGGTATAATCTGGCTTAAGGGGTATAAATTGGCCGAGGCCATAATAAACCCGGGCGGTTCTGGTTCTCTTGTGCTTATTCTGACCTATACTTTGATGTTAGACCGTTGTATAACCACTTATTTTGTAAATACTAGAATAGTAAAGGTACATCTTGAGCCTTCCAACTCCTCAAAACGCTATGAAGTGGACGCAGCGACAAAAGACCAGAGCACAAACACTAAAGACACAAAGAGAGGAGGCTGAGGAGACACAGGTGGCACTAATCAGGGCAATCACGCCGGCGGGAAACACACCGAGGCTTCTCAAAGAGAAAGACGAGGTGAAAAATAACACGAGAAACCGAAATAATGGGTGAAAAGAAACACAACGTGACCTCAGAGCGGAGCTGATTATGAGACTTTTGGTTTAATGACACGTTTACTGCTTTAATTCTACACATTGGTTGTTTCAGTTCTCCATTAAATGTCAAGTATCGCTATCTGCATTACACATACATTAATCATATACTGTTAAACCTGTTTTACACAACAGGCTCTGTTTCACTCTCCAGGATGAGTTACACCTTCGGCCACAAGCCAGTCCACAAGTGTAGTAAAACAAGGTGCATGTGAGGTGAGGTTGGCCCAATCCCAACCTCCACCCTCACTAAGTCCTTGAGGGTTTATTTCTGTCCCACTGACACATCGACGAGTGCTTGAAGGCTCTCTGAGAGACATTTTGAGCCGTTTAAGAAGCCTTTCTGTAAGGCCTAAGGAAATTACCCACAATTCATAGTAACGTGACTTCAAGCGCGCGGTTACCAATGAAAGAATTAAGATGTAAAAAACGTCCCTAAGGGTTCAGGGTCTGAAAGTTAAGGAAGTACATTGGGATCGGGCCGCTGTATCGTCTTATTTTCACTAAAGTAGTCAGTTTAGGCTAAATAGCCAGCAGGCTAATGTAGCCCAGCAATGCTAGCTTCTTTATACCGGCGGAGGTTCTTTAAAACCAGCTATATTCGTGCACCAGTTGCTTGGAATCCCTGGAGACTCCTCGTATGAGTGCAATGGCCAACGAGCTAGCTAGTGAGCTAGATAGCAAATGTGCAAATCAACCAGTTAGCTTTTAGCCACTCACTGCGAGACAGTTCAACTGTAGCACAAAATACAACCACGTCTACTCATGTTGGGTAAGAGAGACGTGCGGTTACGTTTGAAATCATAGCGTTTTGCAGCTAATGCGAAAACGATAGCTAACATGAAAACGGTTTGTAGATAATGTGAAAATGGTTTGCAGCTAACGTGAAAACGTTTTGCAGCTAACGTCAAAAAACGTTTTGCAGCTAACGTGAAAACGTTTTGCAGCTAACGTGAAAACGTTTTGCAGCTAACGTGAAAACATTTTGCAGCTAACGTGAAAACATTTTGCAGCTAACGTGAAAACGTTTTGCAGCTAACGTGAAAACGTTTTGCAGCTAACGTCAAAAAACGTTTTGCAGCTAACGTGAAAACGTTTTGCAGCTAACGTGAAAACGTTTTGCAGCTAACGTGAAAACATTTTGCAGCTAACGTGAAAACGTTTTGCAGCTAACGTGAAAACGTTTTGCAGCTAACGTGAAAACGTTTTGCAGCTAACGTGAAACCCCCGCACTACGGCTGTCTTTACCTGAAAGCACTGAGATTCAACTTGTTACCAACAACCGAGCCGAAAGTTGCCTCGGATGGAAAACAAAGGCATCGCACTTGGACAGAAAACAAAAGGTTAAGAACTTGAAGTTGTTTTTTTTGGCGTCTCACTGAGATCATCACAGCCTGAAGGCGCTGCAGTGGGCTAAAGCCGCGCTCTCTGCTGATGCCCTGACAAGCATTGATTTTCTTTGTTTTATTCTTCTGATCCTCATTTTAGGGCTAAAATACAAAAAATAAAATACAAAAAGCATTTCTCCATCGAATCCACTGTTATTTGACTATTACGGCTAATAGACATGACTTTTTCAAATAAACGCTAAATTACAGCCCAGATGGAGCTGAGCTTCATTTTCACAGGGACACATAAAAGAATCACAGAAGGAATTGGCACAGTATAATTACTTACTAATATATATATATATATATATATATATATATATATATATATATATATATATATATATATATATATATTAAAATAGGACTGAATATTTGTTTCTCGACTACATATTCTGTGTTTATCTTTCATTTATGAACATTGCGCATAAGACAGTATTATTAAGTCTCCACTGTACATTCTTTTGATTTGACTATTTATATGCAAGAAAGACACGGCAGTAAAAGTGATTTTTGTGTATTTTGTGACTTTTGTGCCGTCTGTAGCGCGGTTAGCATGCTAGCCGGTCTCATCCTCTATCTGTTCTTATGTAGCGTCCTCTTAAAATGACAGGAGCAGTTAAATTATTCTCCAATCTGGCGCCCGGCTCCAACCTTTTTCATAGCTGGAAGGGAAACCTACGCTGCAGAATAAATCTTTTATTCCCAGGAGAATACATCTTCTCGAACAACTTGTTTCTTCTCCCTCAGCCCACCATGGAGGCCGACTGTCTTCCTCCCTCTCTCGCTCCGTCTCCTCGTCTGTCTTTTCCAGAGAAATCACTCCTCTGCGTCATCTCTCGTTTGCCCCCCTCTTCTCCTCACCCTTTTGCCGGGAAGTCAAGCATCCCTCGACCTTTATTTGCCCTCCGCCGTTTCATCGTTCCCTATCTCGGTGGTCCGTCTCCCTTCCAGCAGTCAGAACACTCTCTGTCGGTTAATCAGGAAGTCAGGATGCACTCGTCTATTCCTGATCAACGTGACGAAGCTCTCCAGCTGTCCGAGGCGACTCCTGCCTCCCACTTTGCCTCATATTCAGATGGACGGACACTGTGACAGCCATTTACAGCTGCAGAGAGGCACCCGGGGCGGCAAAATGCTAAAAAGTATTGACTGCTTTCAGCCCGAAAGTCATAATAATGTCATTTATTGAGATATGTGTTGATGTCTTGTTTTGAGCAAACTCTTTTTTTCCTTGGACACGTTGAGTGTCATCCACTCTTTTCTCTTGTTGGTTGATTTACCAGCCTTGAGGGCCTTCGCTGCACATGTTAACTACCCTTTCTTCTATTTCTTTGGGGCTCCGTATGAGGGTGTCCATCAGTGCCTGACGGATCCTTGATGGGTTTTCCCCGTGGCTGAAAGAGCGGCTCGATGTGCCCTGTGATGTGTGTATTTACTGCTTCGGGGTGCTCAAATAACGTGCGGCGCTGAGCATCTGTGCTCCTTTTCAAAGCCAAACTGCTGCAATCACCGACATGAAAACACAAGCACACAACAGACGCCGTGATCCATTTTTTTCTTCTTTGTTTTGTCCTCATCCGGCCTCGTCGCCAGCAGGGGACCGGGTGTCTTGAAACTTCAGCAGTGAAGGAAGTCGCTAAAAACACCTTGAACCCGCGACTGAGCCGCTCTGAACGGCATTCATGTGCGCGACAGGTAATCCTGCACAGTGCTCGCTGATGTGCAAAAGCCGTTTCACACTAATATGTGCAGTGCATTATGGGAATGAAGATCCCACTGGCTACAAAGTGAGCTGTGCTTCTTTTTTATCCACCATAAAGTTCTGCAGCCGGCGTGTCAGGTGCCTTTCAGAGGATGTTTAGCCCATCGTGGTGAGTGATTTTCGTTAGCGAAGCTGTGGCTGTGGTTACTGCGAGCAGGACGCTGATGTGATGGAGACAGACGGAGCGTCGCCGTATTCGGAGCTGGCTGATACGGCCTACAAAACAAAACTTTCTTATCTCTTATTTCAAGCTTGCGGACGATTCAAGACTTTAATCAGTCGTTTTTTTTATTAAACTAAAACCTGATTGAAACATAAGATGTAACAGACCCATGTGTGCAAAACAGATAAGCAAGAGCAGTAGTTGTTATGCATATTTATGTCTCTATATGGCCCAACATATCTATTTTTAATACACGCTGCCCCAGTTTAAAGTGAGAACGTTTAGGTTTAGAGAGGAAAAACACAAAGTCTAAACACTCAATAATTCATTTACCGTTAAAGTCGGCTTACAAGCCGCTACGACCTTCTGGTGGGTGTCCCCAGCTGTTGCAAGCTAGCGCTGCTGCTAGCTCCCCCGCTGTTGCAAGCTAGCGCTGCTGCTAGCTCCCCGCTAGTTTCTGCTGCTACTGCCCGCGTCGGGCATGGAGCCGGGCTGGTCCCGCTACCTTGGGTTGTTGTCGGGGAGCTAGCACAGAGCTAGCAGCAGTGCTATTGGAGAGCTAGCAGCTCGGAGCTAGCCCACCGAAGGTAGTAGCGGCTCGTAACTCGACTTTTACGGTATGTACGTTTCTAAAGTTTGTATTGTTTGGAACGTGAACGTATGTCAAAGGTTTCATGACGACCTTTTAAACCATTAGTGTTCCATAAACGCCGACCTGCAAAACAATTAATGATTAACACTGATTTCCTTCTGCAAGAATAGGCGGAACAATATACAAACAAGCTTATTTAAAAAACCCTTTAATTGAAACAGTCATATTAATATTAATATTCTACATATTGCTCATTCATCCCGTTGAAATGCACGAAGCCAACAACCTTCCTCCGTTTCTCCAGTCAGTAATGAGGCTCCCGCGTGTTACACTTATCTTCTGGGGTCAAGCTTTTCCAATCGGGAAGTCACAGGACGCTTTGCTTCCTGAAAGTAAAAGCATCGTCCTCAGAAGAGACGTTTTCCTTTCATGAGCCGAGCTGGTGCCGGAGCGCACGGCGCCAGCTCCCATCAGCACGCTGTCGCAGGTCGTAACACCTGTCAGAGCGCATCACGCGCAACCGGCAGCGCGCGCAGGTACGAGTGCAACATCTGAGGAACGAAGTGTTGGGATGTCAACACGTTGTATTGTCGCTCTTCTGATCTGGAGCGTTGGGATCCAGGATGTGTAATCAACCGCGGGGACTATTCCTGTGGGGAGAGGGGAGAAATTAATGGAATATTAATGTCCATGTAAATACTCTGCTACGCTAATCTGTAGCACTCTGATGTCGTGTGGTCCAAAAATAAATATTAATGGGCGAAAGTATTTTAGTAAAAAAAAAAAAAAGAACTACAGCATGAAAGAGTAACGACGTGCTTGTTTCTCATCAGAAGTGTCGTATCAAATGTAGCCGGATTCAAGATGGATTCATCATTTATTCATATGAATGTATGCGTGTGTGTGTCTATGTCTATGTGTGTGTGTGTGTGTGTTTGTTTGCTCGCAGTAAACAGTTGTTTGCCGTGGCGCATCGCAGCCGTTTCCCCCGGGAGAACTCATAATGAAATGCTCTAAATAAATGCGCCGCCGTCGTGAAAAGTGTGTGAAACACGGCGCGAGACAGACAGAGAGAAGGACTCGGCGTGGCAGCAGAGAGGGAGGTGAAGGTAATTTATAGTGATGAGCGTAAACTGGTCGGATCATCCGCTGGGAGTTTCGGAGTAATTAGGGCACCGCTTTCCCTTATTGAGGGGGTGTGGATGGGGGAGGAGGGCAGGGGAGGGAGGGAGAACAGGTGCACATGACGCGTCGCACGTTAAAAGTGGATGCGTGATTCATTTTGACTTTGAAAAGAAGAAAAAAAGAGGCGTGCGTATAGGAATAGAAACCCCTCCGACACAGCTAAACAGTGTTGATCACCACAACGAGTCTCGGGTTATATCCGGTGTTTAAATCCTGGATTTCTTCACAATGAGTTTGGCGTGAAGTGAGATAAGACTTGACTTCTGAAGGCAGCACTGAAATAATATAACCTTTTTAAGTTGATGGGCGAACTGAGACGTTCCCAAGTACTGACATGTGGTTATGAGCAGCGTGTAGTGTCTGTATGACACACACCAGACGGTAATCTGACGGTAATCTGACTCCCATGAAAACACACCTTTACGTCAGTATTGGACAGTCAGAGCCCCAAAAGCCTCCAAAATGGGAGCTAAAAGCCTTCTTTACCTCTTGTTCCCCTTGTTTGAGTAGCTGTATGAACCCCAATTAGTTATAATACTCTTCTATAATACTACTTAAAAAATTACATATATATATATATATATATATATATATATATATATATATATTAAAAAAAACATTTTATACTATATTTTGATCATAAGTATGAACATCCAGCATGATTTAAGCCAGATTTCCCCAAAAATGCCTCCTGCAGGTTCAGGGCTTAAAACAACAGCAAACATACAAATAAAACACCTTTTTTGGAACGATCAGGACCTAAAGAATCAGAATCTGCAAATATAAAAAAATAAAACAAAGCATGGGCATGTTTGGAAGAAGTTCCAGTCAAAAATTACTTATTTTATGGCAAGACATTGTCTGATTGGGGCATGCTGGGTCTTAAAATTCAGGTTTTATTTTTTTTTTTAGAAATTTTTCTTCAAGATTAAGAAATGTGCGACCGTTTTGTGGCTTTAAAGGTACTAATGAGAGGAATTAGAGAGGAACCCGGAGCATGGCGGTCACCTCCCAACCTTTGTCTTCCTGTTGGTTACAAATGTGAGACTCAACGGTAACGTTAGCATCGCGTTAGCGGCGGGCCGTGCATCTTCTACCTGTGCTTTCAGTGCTTTCTCCACACATGAAGCTCCAGCGTGAGTTCAGACAGGACGACCATCGCCTCCACCCGTCCTGTCCCTCATCCAGCAGCCCATCAACTCTCTCATCAGTCACCCGATCAGCTGTTCATCAGCTCTGTGGTTTCATCACAACAAATCACCCTTTTCACACCACACGCCGATCCTTCCTCTGTTATTATGAAAAACATAGCAGCTTTTTTTTTTTCTTCAAGCGGTATAATACTCGTCTTCACAATCATTCAGTCAATAATGACTCAGCAATCTCACTTCACTACAATTAAATAAATATCAGCTTAATGTTTAATCATTTGTGCCTGAAGCTTCTTACGAGTTTCCAAGGAGATGAGACGAGCCAACAGACCTGACAGGATCTGTGCCCTCGAGGAAAAAACACCCTGGAAAAGCTCCAAAAGCAAAGTTTTAACAAACAGCGGGGAGGCTGATTTAAAGCATCTGCTTCGGGCAAGTTTCTGAGGAATTTTGATGGCAAATGTCAAACTGAAAGACACATAAGAAAGAGGCCAGGAAGCAAAAGCCAGGAAGTCGTGTACACTCCAGTTGTATGTTGTATTGTTGTCACTTTAATCTCCAAACATCAGTTCGAGACCCGTCTGTTGCTGAAGCTCTGCAGACCTTTATCTCCTTTTGTTTTATTTCGGATCAGCCAATTAAAAAAAAATTTGCAGCGCTCTCCTTTCCTTCACCCGTACAGGCCCGTCTAATTGGATCGCTCGTCATATCAATTACATCAAGGGTGTACACAGACAAACAAACAGGGGCCCGTAATGGGCGCATGAGTTATTAAACATTTGCACTGTCAATTACGTGCATCTCATTAAATATCGATGATCATTTGCGCGGCACTCCGCGGAACAAAATGGCCGTGACGGCGTAAGTGCTATTTATGGAACGGTGCGATGATTCCATCCGAGCTAACGCAGGAGGAATTAGCTGCGCGGAGGGAATCTTTGACGTCGGGTGGAGATAGGTACGACCATGAAGGGTGATGGAAGAATAATTCAGCTCCATTACTTATGAGCAAAAGCAGCAATCCATTATGTGCTAACGGCTCAATTACAAGCCGTGCAATCAAGAAGATAAAGATCATGTTATCGGCTAAACGACCTCCGAGTATCAGAAGTATTCTTGACGCCCTCGGCCCTCGGGACGGATCTCATATCTGATATAACATGTTTATAGTTTTGTGTCAAAGTGAAGGGGTGTGAGGTCATTATGTTGCCTCGCAAACCTGGAACAGGATAGCAATCGTTTTTTTGCGAAATAGTGAATAACACACTTTTTGGGCCTCCATGAACGACTTAACCTTAAGTACATCTACGTTGGTGGAACTGCTAATAACTCATAGACCTGTTGAAATGCTCCATTGGGACCAAACTAGACACCATTTTGTATTTTTTTAAGGGGAAAAAGGTTGATAGCCACTTGCTTAAGACCGTTTTATTACCAGCTATTGTTTTGTGTATTAGACAGCAGGTAAAATGTGGCCCTCGAGACACCGCCTGTATCGAGAACTACAAGTTGTAGTCTACAACTAGTACTACTACTACTACGACTAGTTGTAGTCTACAACAGGAGTGCTGTTGAGTATTTTGCCTCATGTTTTATTGACTGGCAACATGTTTTCCTTGTGATTGGCGCAAGATGCAGTCACAAAACTTTACAGGTGTTTAGTTGAGTTGAAGTTCCACCATTGGTGTCCAAGCTTAAGCGTCAGCAGGTCGTGGGGTCAGCGTCCACCTTGACTTCACGCTGCTGGTCTGGATTTGCTGGTGTGATCCATCACAGGAGGGTTTCCTCTGAAATCTAGAGTCATAGTACAAGGTAGCATAAACCACCAGCTCTCATCTTAAGTACAAGTACCTCAAAGTTGCACTGGACACCGAACCGCCATCTCGACAGTGTGTGTGTGTGCGTGTGTGTTTGTGTGTGTGTGTGTGTGTGTGTGTGTGTGTGTGTTAGGGGTGACTGCCGGGGTAGCAGCAGGAAATAAAGGTGACCGTACCGGTGTGAGGTTGCCAGGTTTGGTGGCACAGTTTCCCCCTCCTGCATGTCAGGCTTCAGAAGGACTGGCACAAACACACACAGTCACACCGGCCGGCTGCCAAAGTCTCTGTCACGTACACAAAGTACTTCAAAACACACGTTCCTCTCTCTTGCAATCGTCATCTCCATTTTGCCCTGAAGACACATCCTCTGGTCGTCCCTCTTGAGGACTTTTTCGTCGACTCTCACGGGAAGAGAGAGAACCAGGAACGCGACGGCATCGGACGTGAGATAGAAGGTCGTCGCCCCAATAAGAAGGAACATTTGTCACCTTGCCGCCATTTTTGTTTTGTTTTTGCGCGTACTCGTACCGTGAAGGGGTGAGGGCGAGGTAAAAGGTGACAGCTGATATACGCAGGAGAGCGAGAACGCTGTTTGTGCGTCAGATTAAGACGCTCGCTCCTCCCTCGAGGCTGTTCCCCGCTGCTCTTCAGCAATTCCACCGCAGTTTGTTTTAAAATATTCAATAGATCGACAGGAAGAGAGAGAGAGAGAGAGGGGTTGGAAACAAAGTGATGATGGGGAGCGAGCGGCAGCTAGGTGGGTACAGTAGGTGGAGCGAGGAGGAGGATACAGAAAACAGATTTAGAGGAACAGAAAGATGCAGAGAGGAGGAAAGCGAAGCTGCCAGGAGACAGCGTGTCAGCGGCCTGTGACAGGTGTAGGAGTTCATTATTCTGCAGGTTTTAGATAGCGTCTAGCAGTCACTAGATCTCTCTCTCTCCCGCTCTCTCTCTCTTTTGCTGTCATGGATGTTTGGAGTGTGTGCGAAAAAAAGTTTGGTAGAATAAAATGTCTTTGTTCTCTCTGTTGTTCCCGTTGTCTGGCGTCTCATCAGCATCGGGAATCTGCGCCGCGATCAGAGTCAAACGTCTCGCCGCGTGCGACGTGTTTCATTAGCGGTGACGGACAGAGGCCGCGGCAGGCAGACATTTTGACAACTGCCGCTGGATTTCTTTCACTTAGTTTGCAGTTGAATGTCAGTTTATCTCTGCGGCCCAAACCCCAGGCCCCGAACAAGAAGTTCAGAGATGTCCATTCAACAAAACTTTCACTCTCGCTCTGTTTTGGTCTCCACCAACTCCAGAAGGACATACATCATGGCTCTTTAGCCGCTAACTGCGCCACTCTGTTCACTAGCTTAGTTGCTAGTTTGCTAGTCTGCTGAGTTGCTTGTCTGTCTTCTTCCTGCCCCTGGAGCAGCCATGTGGGGGTGATGAGGGTAAACCAAAGTGACCAAAGTGTCATACCCGCACAATGAGAGACAGTGAAAAGCGCTGCTCAATGCTGCGTTCACAGCAAAAGCGTTGCGAATTCGCCGCGCGAGTAGATTACATGCAGAGTCAAAGCACGAATGGTAATTTTAAAGACAAAGGAAATTAGAGACCCACATGTTAAGTTGCCACCATATTTACACAACGAGCGGCAAATCAGAAAAGGTCTAGTGTTCTCTCTCTCGCCCTCTTTCTCTCTCTCTCTCTCTCTCTCTCTCTTTCTCTCTTTCTCTCTCTCTCTCTCTCTCTCTCTCTCTCTCTCTCTCTCTCTCTCTCTCTCTCTGTAGGATGCTGTCAGTAAACAGGTGTGCAGCCACTTCTCTTTATTAATGACGGGCAGGAAGAAAGCAAAGGGGGCCCTGTGTGTGTGTGTGTGTGTGTGTGTGTGTGTGTGTGTGTGTGTGTGTGTGTGTGTGTGTGTGTGTGTGTGTGTGTGTGCGTGCGTGCGTAACACACTAGAGAACTGACAAATGCGGGAGTGACTGTGCCGCACGCTCCATCGACACAATGACAAATGGCGAGGGCAGGCGACGCGTGCACACGAGAACGCACACACAAACACACACAAACACACACACACAGAGCGACACACACAGCACTTTGACAGAGGACGATGTTTTCAGAGCTTGAAAGTTGTTTGGCTCTGCTCAAAGGAGGGTTTCTCTGAGGTTTGTCGCAAGTGTCGGGCGATTAAATCGTTGTTCCTTCAAACTAAAGGGAACGACTGTCGGTGTGATGATGACATCATATTTCTATTTCTCCCAGTTCGGAGGTTGTTTTAGTGTTTTTGTTGTTGAGAAAGTCGAAATTATGACACTTTCTTTTTGTCCGTTAGTACATATGTTCATAGCGACAACACTTACATGTATAATCTGTCATATATCATGGAGGGAGGCTAGTTTTCAATTTTGCAATCACTTCATAAAATCATATTGTGTTATCTTTTAAACCGTTAGCATACGCCGTGTGTGATCTCGGTGGGTAAAATACTGCTTTTTAAAGAGTTTTTCTTGTTAAAAATATATTTATCAGGGACATTCCTCCACTGAAGAAGTACATGTACAAGAAGAAGAATTGAATCCTAGAAAACGAGCTAGCAAGGCTAGCAAAAACTAGCCTACTGTCATCGTTAGCTTCCCCAAGAGTCCCAGTGTCCATTGATATTCAGAGACAACGGTCATTAATCACATGACCACAAGATGTCGCTTGTCTGGGAGCACATAAAACACACTTCCTGTCCTTCGCTCCTCATTTTGAAGTCTGCGAGCACTCACACCGTGTCCCTGATAAAAAAAATAATAAAACACGAGGAGCATTTCATTAACCCCGAGACAAAGTGTTTCCATTACCTGTTGAACTCTGTAACGGTTCAGTCCTCATCTGAATAAACATAAAACGCACCGTCGAAACCTGTTCGGTGACGAGATTAAATCCCCCGATCATCGAAAAAGAACAACCAGAGGAGTCGCCCCCTGGTGGTCAGGAGAGAGAATGCAGCTTTAACACATGAAGCATAGACTTCTATACAACCAGAGGAGTCGCCTCCTGGTGGTCAGGAGAGACAATGCAGCTTTAACACATGAAGTATAGACTTCTATACAACCAGAGGAGTCGCCCCCTGGTGGTCAGGAGAGAGAATGCAGCTTTAACACATGAAGCGTAGACTTCTATACAACCAGAGGAGTCGCCCCCTGGTGGTCAGGAGAGAGAATGCAGCTTTAACACATGAAGCATAGACTTCTATACAACCAGAGGAGTCGCCTCCTGGTGGTCAGGAGAGACAATGCAGCTTTAACACATGAAGTATAGACTTCTATACAACCAGAGGAGTCGCCCCCTGGTGGTCAGGAGAGAGAATGCAGCTTTAACACATGAAGCGTAGACTTCTATACAACCAGAGGAGTCGCCCCCTGGTGGTCAGGAGAGAGAATGCAGCTTTAACACATGAAGCATAGACTTCTATACAACCAGAGGAGTCGCCCCCTGGTGGCGGAGGAGGAGTCACTCCAGCATTCCTTTCCGGCTATGCGTTGTGTATTTCCTGGTAAACACGGTCTTCATCCTCAGAAACACTCACATGGCTGTTGGAGGAAGATCATCAGTCATCTCCTCCCTGATCTCATTTATTAGTGTAATTACACCAAGGTACCACATTTAATTTGACATTGATTTATGTATGTTTGTAATGCAACAAACAGCTCTTTTTTTCTCCACACCTCCCTCTGCTAATCTCCGTTTCCTCTGTCA
>NW_027176231.1:0-80000 GCF_023055335.1 Clinocottus analis | reverse complement strand
GTGTGTGTGTGTGTGTGTGTGTGTGTGTGTGTGTGTGTGTGTGTGTGTGTGTGTGTGTGTGTGTGTGTGTGTGTGTGTGTGTGTGTGTGGCAAAGGGACACATTTGATGTTGTGTTGTTTTCTTGGTGTTCGGACCCCCTCGTCTGCTCGTATCTAAATAATGCTCTTTGACTCACAACCCTCGTCCCAGTGTTGCGTAATCGAGCACCAGGATGAAGGACGTGAGGCTGAGGAGGTGTTTTTTGTGGGGACGGCGTTTCCAGAGGCTTCACCGCTGGAGGCTGTGATTCAGAGGGAAAGGCCTCCAGGCGGAGTGTGTGAAGGCTTCAGTTGAAACGGGGACTGCTTCTGTGTGAAGCCTCGAAGAGGAAGAAGGGAGGAGGAAGTCAGAGGACGGAGAGAAGAGAGAGGGAGTGATGGACAGGAGGAGGGAGGAAGTCCATTCGGGAACGCTGCTTGTCATTTCCTGTCCTGACCTCCACGTCTCGACAGCTCGAGTCGTTACGGTCGACCTGACGCTGCAGCGCTGCTTCTTCTTCTTCTTCTTCTTCTTCTTCTTTTGGCTTTGACCTCCTCGTCTTCCTCTCTTCGCTCTGCCTTCTTTCTTTCGTCTCACATGTCTCGGGGCGGTATATGGATGATAAACAAAGGCAAAAATCAATTCATTAAACCAACAACAAATGTAATTAGTCTGTCTTTTCCTTTATGTTTTAGTTCATTAAGTCGTTCACTGCTCCTCCCTCCGGTTATGCCGTTGGCGTCTACTGTTCACAACGTTGTCCACATGAATCTCTTTTCATCTTTTACTCCAACCGGCTCACAGAAAACTCATTTTAATCAAATTGATTAAGTTTTTTGCCTCGAAGGTGAACAATATTGCCAAAGAAAAAGCAGAAGAGACAACATCCACGTCGCTCTCGTTCTCTTCCTCAGTCTCTCTCATCGCTCGTTCCACCTGGAAAGCATGTTTTCTGTATGAAGTAGTTTCTGAAGTGTTTTTGATGATTGTCCCCGTTCAACGCTGCGTGTACTTTACATCCATCGCCATGTTTCTCAATGCTTCTCCCCGTCTGTTCTCTCCTGGCAGTGGACGGATGCATCGACTGGTCGGTGGACCTGAAGGAGTACCACGTCCTGGCCGACGAGCCCGTCCGGGTGAAGTGCGCCTTGTTCTACAGCTACATCCGAACCAACTACAGCATGGCCACCAACGCCAAGCTGCGGCTCATCTGGTACAAGAACAAAGGAGACGCCGAGGTACGAGCGCCAGTACGAGCCGCTTGTGTTGATTTAGTCAAATAGTTAGAGTCAAAAGCATAAAAAAGTCTTAACTATTGAATACATAACACTTATGGATTATGAATATAGTTTTAATGTTATGAGTATTCAAAAGGTCACTTGTCCAATATCCAATAATAGAATATGTAACGCTTGTGTTTGTGGTTGTTTTACTCAAATAGTTTGGATTAAAAGTTTAAAAAAAAGAAGCAGACACGCCCCTAAGATGTGATAGGTCTGTCTTTCCTCAACACAGTGAGATATCAAAAAGATTTCAACACAATATTGATGATACAACTCCATTCATGACGCACAGGGAGTCCGGTAGGAATCAGACGAAGCGTTCTAGTAGAAAAGTGCGAAAACGTGTTTTTCACCAAATTCAAAATGGCGGAATATTTAGGAAGGCGGACTTTATGGGTCTGAGAGGCTTTTTATGTCCAGCAGGTGGAGCTGCACATGTGTGAATTTGTTCAAGTCAATTGGCCGGTCCAA
This sequence comes from Clinocottus analis, assembly GCF_023055335.1. Lineage (NCBI taxonomy): Eukaryota > Metazoa > Chordata > Actinopteri > Perciformes > Cottidae > Clinocottus > Clinocottus analis. Next base: position 78,227 of record NW_027176231.1, on the reverse strand, counting down.
CTCCTAGGGGGCGCTAGAGAGACTTTTTTTTCTGACACAAATCTGACGGCTGTTTCATACGTCTGTGGTCACCCGGCCCGACACCAGGGCAACATTCGGTGACTTTTGGGCTCCGGCAAGTCCCCCAAAAAGCAGTCCAATGTTTTAAAATAAGAATCATACGTAATAAGAAACGCAGTTTCAGTAGTTCTACATATAGTACTACACATAGTACTACATATAGTACTAGTATTACTACGTCAGTTGCTTGGAAGCTAAAAACTGTTTATATCTAAAGATACTAAAACCATCTCATCAAGCTGTATTATTATTGTCATTCATGGCCGTGAAATGAAACCAGGACGTTTCAGTAAATCAGGGATTCATAAAATGTTTTTTACTGGAAGAAATACATATATAAAAAAATATGAACTTACTCGAGAGACTTTGCAGTGACAGTAAACAAAATGTCAGGCTGAAATAACCCAAATATGATTTATTCTGACTATTAAAAGTCTCCACGAGAGACGAGGAAGGATATATAACAGAAGAAAAAATGGCGGAGGAAGTCTCCTTCACGCAGACATGTGAGGCGTTGCTCAGCAGCGCCGTGGTCCGGTGCTGCCGCCTGTGGCCGGAGGCCGTACTGCAGGAATATTACTGATCTAGTTGTATGGAAGTAGAAAGTAACACGGAGGATGTTTAATGTGTAATGAGCGAGTGAAGCTTCAGGCTGTGAATGAATGATATCATGTTTCAGCTCAGAACAAAGGAAACTTGGCTTTTCACTAGAAGAATAGTCGACTTTTTGTTAAGAAACAGCCTCAGCGGACTGGAAACGTAACATTTCTTTAATTGTTTTTGCCTTTTAGATCCAATCTGCATCCCAATACAGGTTTTAAAGTGTTCACACTGGGGGGAAAACACACTTAAATCAGTCAGTAAAAGAAAGAAAAATGTCTCGAGTGTACAGTTGTGAAAGTGTGGAGAATCTCTCCTTGCTTGCCATGTTTGGAAAGTGTTTGAGTAATAGCCAATAGACAGAAAGTAGAGGGACTGATCCATCATGCCGGTCCCAAGCGATCCAGTAAAACTCCCCTTTACCGCAGTGTGGCTTAAATCTGAATGGTTAAACAGGAAGTAGCCGGATTACAAAGATAATGCGTGTTAATTAAATGTTAAAACCTGATGCTACGGGCGCAGCGCTATGCCCTTCTGCCTCTCATTGTATGTCTACTAGTTAATACCACAGAGGGTCTTTATGTCGCTCGACTTAATAAAGAGGCTTACATCTTCATGCCGGTTGTTGTTGTGTTACTGCTGTTAACACCGCGGTGTGTGTGTTTGTGTGTCTGTGTGTGTGTGTGTTGTGCTCCTCAGGAGCCGATAATCTTCTCGGGTCACCGGCTGAGTAAAGAAGACGACTCCATCTGGTTCAGATCGGCTGAGATGGAAGACAATGGGTTCTACACCTGCGTGCTCAGGTAGCGCCACACACACACACACCCGGACCGACGGCTCGACAACCGTCCTGACTGCGCCCCTCGAGGGACGGTTCTTCTATACAGCCACGACCCTCCAGGATCATTTTAGCCTCGAAGCCTCGAAGCGTCTATTATTAGAGAAAGAAATGATAAAATAAGTGAAGTCACGTTAGCTAAAATATCTCTGGAACCACAACGTTGATTGACTTCATTTAAACTGCTGAAATACAGCAAAGCATTGTGGGAAGAGTTAACTTATCGTTAAGTTTCATTAGATCGTTGATAAATTTACAATTTTGTAAAATTTACACTTTACAAAGTCTGATTCCACCGGGTTGTTCTTTGTTCTTCTCCTTCGACCTTTCAGCCTGCGACGGCTTTTGTGTTCGGGGATGTTTCTTCAAACGTGTCACACGTCTTAAGCAGACGTTTATCCAATCTTAATACCCAGCATGCCCCAATCCGAGCAGGTTTAGGCATAAAGCTTATAACCTTTCCATTTTTTAACCGAACGACAGGTTTTTTTTTTACTAAAATCCTCGGTAACAGGCAAAGGATTTGTGTTTTATTCAAATTTTTTTCCAGATTTATATTTCGGCTTGAAAAAGGTCATTTTTGGCAAATCTTGCTGAGATCATTCCGAATGTTCATAGTTATGATTAAAATGTTTAAAAAAAAAAAATCTTTTCACAAATAAACTTTGAAAAAAAGATATAAAATAATACATTGTGTTAGCATTTAGCAGCGCTGCTATCGGGATGTCTGAATGTGCTCAGTATCCATCGTGAGAGAGGAAGAAAAAGCCCATTAGTGATATTTAAAAAATAATACTATTCATCATCAACATTCTCATTATTTTCTCCGTGCATATTTACCTTAATAAACAGATTAATTAATCTGTGGCACATTAGCAGTTTATCTTCAAAAAGCCGTCGAACAACAATTTAGCAAACTCTCTACCAATTACTGCAATCAGTTAAGCAGTACAGATACTTATCGATGTATAAATACACGGAGCAAATCTCTGGAGTGGCTGGAACAACAGGTCCACCTTAAAAATCATCCCACCTTAAGTGAGCCGTTGATAACTCTCTTTAATCAGCGAGAGCCGAGCCGACGTTTAGAAAACATACTTTTAAATCATTTGCATCTCACTTTGTGAGGTTTGTTCCAGAATATAGAGACTTTTCTCCTGTGTCTAGGTTTTAGAGGTGTGTGTGTGTGTGTGTGTGTGTGTGTGTGTGTGTGTGTGTGTGTGTGTGTGTGTGTGTGTGTGTGTGTGTGTGTGTGTGTGTGTGTGTATTTTCCCCTCTGCTTTGTGGATCGCTGCCAGTTTCGTATATTGAATATTTACAATATGGCTGCTGGCGCTACAGCGTAATCTGGCCTGAGTCCTCTGTGGTCCTTCAGGGATACGTGTGTGTGTGTGTGTGTGTGTGTGTGTGTGTGTGTGTGTGTGTGTGTGTGTGTGTGTGTGTGTGTGTGTGTGTGTGTGTGTGTGTGTGTGTGTGTGTGGATTTGTTTGATATGGTCGAGGTGGTATCAACCCGCAGTTGGCTTTGTAGCCCAGTACAAGGCTGAGAGTGTTGTTTACCTGCAAGTGTGTGTTTGTGCATGTGTGTTTGTGCGTGCGTGTGTGTGTGTGTGTCTGTGCATAATGAACTAAATTAAAATATGCCCTGTGAAAAGTAAACATTTTGCCAGCAGCCAGACATCATCCAGAGGGACGAGTTCATCCAGTATGATGATATTTGCTGTTTCGATGTAATGAAAATACGCTTAAAGGAGATCAAATCTTCTCTTTCCTTTTAAAATACATTTTGAAGCCTTCGTCTTTAGGACCGGGTCCATAAAGCAGCGAAGTCGCTCAACAGACTCCACTCAAACCTCTCTGGCCTGGACTGAAGCTTTCCCCTGCGGTTGTAGCACACCTCCATCCATCCTCCATCCATCCTCCATCTTTTCACACAGTGCTGCTTCGTTTGCGTGATTTATTTTCTCACGTCGTCGCAAATCGGCACTCCGACCTTCGTTTTTTAGTCGCGCAACGCTGAAGACTGAACGTCCTCTCCGTTCAGTTATCAAGAATTTGGCCTCTAGAGAAATGTTAATTAAAGAGTCATAAAGAAAATTCCATCGTTTCATCGCAGCGGCTCAAGGTCCCACTTTCCGACCCTTTTTTTTTGCAACCACGTCTCTCAGTCCGTCACGTCCAGACGAGCGTGTCCTCGTCCCTGAGAGGAAGGACGGATGAAACCATCGAAGGAAGAAACTACAACGTAGACGAGAAGAACGAAGCGTCATCACGCGGACGACGGCCGTATTTGAAGCGTCTTCATGTCTTTGTTTCACGTGAACTGAAGCTGCTCCTCCGTCTCCTTCACCTTCATCTGCTTTCCTTCCTTGCCTCCTTTCTCCAGTTCCTCTCTCTCTCTCTCTCTCTCTCTCTCTCTCTCTCTCTCTCTCTCTCTCTCTCTCTCTCTCCTCTTCTTTTCCCCTGTCTCTGTCTGCGCCCAACTCTCTTTACCTCCCTCTCATCCCCTCCTCCGCCTCTCCTCCCACCTCCTTTTTTTTCTTCTTCTTCTTCCCCTGCCAGAGCTTGACACCTATCCTCCTTAATAAGCTCTTTCTCTCCCTCTTTCTCTCTCCCCCTCGCTCGCTCAGCATGACAACCTAATTAGGGCTCGGTGTCTGTCATTGTCTCGGGGTCTCTTATTAACACGCACACACACACACACACGCGTGCACACACACACACACACAGACACACACACGCAGCACCTCCTGTACCAACTGGATCACATTATATGACTAGAAGGTTGTATCGAGGATGTGTAGACACAGAAAAAGGCAGAATGTGCTTTGAAACGCGTTCGTCGTCGTCGGTCTGACGTGTTTGTTGTTTCTCTGATGAAGAAAATCGGTTCTGTTGCTTTAAAAAAAATAATACAGCCACCCTTTTCACGCTTTCCACCTGACACTCGCGAAAAAAAAACATCCGATTAATCTGATTGGCCGAGATTACCGTCCGTAGATGGATGAAGGCCTCCTGTGGAGATGTGACCGTGTGGGCGCTCCACTTGTCTCCGAACACGCCGCCAAGGTTCAGCTTCGTTCTTCCCCTGCGAGCCCGTCGGCGTTTCACCTTCACACTCGTGCGGCCGTCGCGTTGCGCACAACCGCTACGAACGGTTCCACTCGGTGGCGATCGAGGACGCGAGGAAGAACCGACCCGACCGGAAAACTCTGGATGGAGGAAACACTCTGGAGGCCGGCAGCGGGAGAGGAACAAAACCACAAAGTGACGGAGTTTTGTGCCATAAAAATGAACACATCGTAAAGTAGCCGCAGAGTCGGTAATTAGCTATAATGCAAGTTAAGTTAAAGCAACAAACTTACTTAAGTTAAAGCAACAAACTTACTTAAGTTAAAGCAACAGACTTACTTATGTTGAAGCAACAAACTTACTTATTTAGGTTAAAGCAACAAACTTACTTAAGTTAAAGCAACAAACTTACTTAAGTTAAAGCAACAAACTTACTTAAGTTAAAGCAACAAACTTACTTAAGTTAAAGCAATAAACTTACTTAAGTTAAAGCAACAAACTTACTTATGTTGAAGCAACAAACTTACTTATTTAGGTTAAAGCAACAAACTTACTTAAGTTAAAGCAACAAACTTACTTAAGTTAAAGCAACAAACTTACACCTAGTTAAAGCAACAAACTTACTTATGTTGAAGCAGCAAACTTACTTATTTAGGTTAAAGCAACAAACTTACTTAAGTTAAAGCAACCAAAATTACTTAGGTTAAAGCAACAAACTTACTTATGTTAAAGCAACAAACTTACTTATGTTAAAGGAACAAACTTACTTATTTAGGTTAAAGCAACAAACTTACTTAAGTTAAAGCAACCAAAATTACTTAGGTTAAAGCAACAAACTTACTTAAGTTAAAGCAACAAACTTACTTATGTTGAAGCAGCAAACTTACTTATTTAGGTTAAAGCAACAAACTTACTTAAGTTAAAGCAACCAAAATTACTTATGTTAAAGCAACAAACTTACTTCGGTTAAAGCAACAAAATTACTTATGTTAAAGGAACAAACTTACTTCGGTTAAAGCAACAAAATTACTTAAGTTAAAGCAACAAACTTACTTATGTTAAAGCAACAAACTTACTTATGTTGAAGCAACAAAGTTACTTAGTTAGGTTGAAGCAACAAACAGCTGAAAGAGCTGACTTGTTTGTTTTTCTGATGTGCATTATTTTCCGTTGCCGTAGCGATACGATGGCTTGGCGGGAACAGCCTGGTGACGCTTATGAATCTCTTTATTTTAAATAGTGGAGTGATGAGTTGTCGGCCTCCTGCTGTGAGCGTCTCCCGTTGCTTTCTGTATCCTGCTGTGCGTTCACTTACCTGTTACTCTACTTGTTCATCTATCAACGTCTGTCACACACACACACACACACACACACACACACACACACACACACACACACACACACACACACACACACACACACACACACACCAATCCATCCATCTGTCCATGATAGATGTGTGTTTGTGATGAGATGTCCGGCTTCCTTTGGGAACCAACAAGCTGAAACAGTTGCTCTGGAATTTAGTTTCCTCATACATGACATAGTTTTCCTTCAGTCTGTTTTTACTCACCGTCCCTCCGGCCTCCTCTCAAGAATCTCATGTTAGATGTTTTAGGTTTTGTTTACCTCTGTTCACTGTAAACAGATCTCCTCTCTGTATCATGATGTCATTCAACACAGTCACACGGTAGTTTGTGAATTAGTCAAAAAACAGTCAATCTATTGGTTTTGACACAAATTGTCTTTTTTTTAGCATGATGACATTTTGTTAAACATCTAAGTTGGTTTTAGGCATCAAAACCACATCAGAGTTGGGCTCAGAACCACTTCACACTGCCAGGTTTCGGCAACAAACCCACGTAATTTGGTTTAGGCAACAACAACACAACCATTAGACCGCAACGCGGCGCCCAAACAGGGGCTGAAAGTCCCGCGTGTGTTGGATGCATCCGCCTCTCCTCCCACCAACAACACAGTTGTTTTGGACGTTAAATACTCCTTTACTCTGGAGTGAACGCCACGGGGACGTACATAACAGCAAAAGGTAGCAGTTTGTGAGACTATTGTCGCCTCCTAATGCGTCTAAAGCATCTCCTGGTCGTTATAACTCTACAGTTTTACACTGCATCTAAGAAAAGTACATTCAATATGCATCACATTCCCACCTGTGTGACGTATACGGCCCAAAGACACAGTTACACTGAGAGAATAAAGTACATTTGAGCCCATTTTATAGAAGCAGGGTCTAATTAACTCCTCTCTGACAATGTGTTCAGACAATTAAATTAATTAATGAAAGAAAACTCAATGTCAGAAGAAGAAACAGAAGAAAGGTGACAGCTGTATTCAAGTGTACATTAGAACTGTGTTGGCCTGAGGCAAAATGGCTGCCATCCACAGGCAGCATTGATCCTGTTCGCGACCTCTACAAAGCGGCCCGGGTCTCTCTAATTCATGCAGTCTGCCCCCGGTCCGCCCCGAGCTCAGTAGCTGCTGGCAAATAATGTTTCCTATTCTCTTCGAGGTCGCTGACAAGCCCTTGAAGCGCTCGCACATCCTGCCTTGAATAAGAATATTAAGACAAATATGAGCTGCTGCTGGATTCACCGTTGTTGTGCGTCGTCCAAACACATCAAAACATGTGTCGCAATTTATGTATTTTGAGTTTCTAAAATGTGTGTCGCCTGGTTTCAGTCCTCTGAGGCTCTGCCCACGTCTCCAGTCAACCATTCAGAGGTCCGTCGGCTGGATTATGAATGGAAATATCATCTTCCAAGATAATTAGTGAGCGAGCCACATTCCTGAAATATGCAAACAGAAAAATAATAGATGTTTATGGAACGCAGAAATAATAAGTATGAAGTATTTGCAAAGTTCACTGCTCCTCTCGCGACCTCCACCGCAGCTTCTCGGTGAGCTTCAGCTCATAGTTCAGCTTCTGGTCCTCAACTTTACTGTTTGGCTCTCATGCTGTCACGCTAGGGGCCGATCACGCCCAAACAGCTCGGTGCGCCAGTGGAGTGAAGCTTTCACGCGCAACCGGGCGATAAAAATGAAAACAAAATGAAGCTTTTAAGCAAATAGCCCCCAAAAAACAAAGGTTTTGGTTTCACAATATTACACAAAAGGTTTTCATCTAGAATTGTAAAGCTTTTTGTAATTAAATCCCGCTAACATTAGCGCCTCGTCGGCGGTCGCCATTTTCTTTTGAATTTCCCGCCACACGAAAACAGGGGGGAAGTGGTAAAGTAATAAAGCTCCGCCTCTCGCTCGATCCGATTGGCTGCCTTGGCCGAGTGTGACGTTGACGAGCTGTGTGTCTCCGCGCCTCGCGCTTAAAAGTTGAGGATATTTTAACTTTTAAGCCTGAAAACCGCTAGAAAAACACGACACACTGCGTTTAGAAGGCGCGCATGAAAGCCGTACCGCAGGAAGACGACGGTTTTGCTCGCGACACGTTTTTGCATTCAGCAGCTTAAGCTCGTGTTTTTCTCGGGCGTTGGGAGTGAATAATGGACATAGATCCATTAAATATAAACCTTTGTTTTCAAAGAGGCGATAATACATCACATGGTGTCTGTTATTAGTGAGACAGCCCCCAAAATGTTAAAAAAAATAACACATTTTCCTTTTTATTGCAGTTTAAATTGAAGTCTCCCAGTTCTTCCTCAGTGGAACAACCATGTGCTGGCGCTTGTTGTTTGTTTTTGTTGTTTTTAAATTACCACTTGGGGAAGCCAAAGTGGGGCATTTACAAAATCCTTTAATGTTCCCAAATGATATTTTTCTCGCCTCTTTTCATTAGAGTTCTACATAAAAGAATAAACATTTTATGATTGTTATACACAACTGAACATTTCACCGCAGAAACAATAATCCAGCGTCGAGGCGCCGTGAACAATAAAGTTACAGAAGAGGGCCGATTATAATAATCCAGCAGGTTCCATTAACAGCTTCACATGAGGACTTCCTGGTGGAACCAGTGAGGATGGAGTCAGTAAAAAGTGAGTTTTTCCATCTTCTTTTAATGTTTTTCTGTGCAACAAAATGCCACAGGGTGAATAACTGCCCTCCGTCCTCTGCCGTGTTTCAAACGCTTCATTGCATAAGGCGGCCATTTGTCTTTTTACCTGTTGATCTTCAAAGCCCTGCACATCCCCAGTGTCTGTCAGAGAGAGAGAGAGAGAAAGAGAGAGAGAGAGAGAGAGAGAGAGAGAGAGAGAGAGAGAGAGAGAGAGAGAGATGGCGATAAAACCAAAGGTGAGCAGACATTAAAAGGTGGAATAACATTCTCTCTCCAGAGACCTTAACGGTAAAATAACGCCGTCTGAGACACGAGGAGCGCAAGAGAGAAAGATGTGCGCTGACTGGTGGGGAAGAGAGAGTCAAGGAGAACGGGTAAATAGAGGGAGAGAAGAGCAGAGGGAGAGAGAGAGAGAGAGAGAGGGGGGGAAGTAGAGAAAGAGAGATGGAGCAATGAGTGGAGGAGAAAAGAAAAGCAAAAATCCATTTTCTCTGCAGGTGAAAGGACCTCGGGAGGGGGAGAGGGCATGCTGCGACGGCCCGAGACCCTCTATGCCACCACTATGATTAGGTCACACACACACACACACACACACATACACACACACACACACACACACACATCACTTAGAGTGAAATTGATACACGCAGTGAGAGGTCTCAGTTTATTTTTTGGGACTGCAACACTGTGAGAGAGACTTTGCACCAAACCCCGTCCTGCAAACACTGTGAGAGAGTCGGGCAGAAAGAGAATCAAAAAGTCGTTCGAGAACACACACACACACACACACACACAGACACACACAGACACACACAGGAGGACGAAGAAGAAGGAGAGAGACAGAGGACGAACCGATGGAGAAAAAAAGGACTCGGCGAGAACAAAATAATGAGTGTTATATAGTGAACAAGGTAGCGTGAGATGAGAGATTTCATGCTTCTGGCTTTGGCCGCTTTTCACTTTTCAGATGGAAATGTAACGCGCTCTCGTGGGGAGTGAGTGAGTGAGTGAGTGAGTGAGTGAGTGAGGGAGTGAGTGAGTGAGTGAGTGAGGGAGTGAGTGAGTAAGTGAGTGAGGGAAGGAGGGAGGGAGTGAGTGAGTATCTGGACCCTGGGACGGGGAGTTTGTGAATTGGCCGGCTGACTGTGTGGCTGAGTGCTGGTTTCGTTTTGGAGACATCTTGGCCAGACATTTGCGTTTGGTCGCCTCGGTGGCTGTTTTGTGTTTGTGGCTGTTTTGTTTTTCCTGGATGTTTGGCTCGTTTGGCTTCAGCGGCTAATTGACTTGGTCGGCGGCGGCTCGGCTCTCACCAAGACACACGCAGGGGTTTGTTTGGTTGAAATGCTTCAGGCGTGTGCAACATGGAGGCTGGAACACGCCGACGACCGGCCTCTCCTTTCTCTTCATCTGGTATTTTCATAGTAAAGCCATAAGGTGCCAGAGAATTCTTTAAAAAAAAAAAAGAAGCTGGTTTTGCCAGATGCCGATCCTATGGAAGCCCATTTCCGCCACAAAAAAATTAAAATAGGCCTTTTTTCAAGTCAACCCCCCCCCCCCCAAAAAAACAGTTTGGGGGGGGGAGTCCTAATTATTTTTATTTTTTTTGGTCATTATTTTTATTTTTATTTTTTTTGTCGTAATTGTTTTAATTTTTTTTTTTTTTTTGGTCCAAATTTTTTTTTTCGATCCTAATTTGAAAAAAAAAATTATTTGGGCCTTAATTTTTTTTTTTTTTTTTTTTGTCGTAATTTTTTTTTTTTTTTTTTTTTTTGGTCCTAATTAAAAAAAAAAGGTCCTAATTTCTTTTTTTTTTTTTTTTGGTCGTATTTTTTGGGGAGTGTGTGTCGTGGAAATGGGCTTCCATACACTTCACAGGCCATAATATACCCTCAATCCAGACTATACCCGGGATTGAAGGGCCTAGGATAGATTATACCCTGGATATATGATGAACGAGGCCAATTTATACCCCTCCAGCCAGATTATACCACCATGATATCAGTAGTGTTGAGTGATAAACAATAATTGCTTAACTTACCTGATGAAGCCGAAACCCCCAATAAAATGAAGAGATAAAGATAACTGACTTAAATCTTAAAACACACACTTTTATTACTTCAACCAGACAAACAGAAACAACGTTAGATTTCCACAAAAAATCAAAGATTTCTAAATCCTGAAACTTCAACTTGTAAGACGAGCGAGTCCTCGCTACAATATAAATGCAAAATGTCACTGCTACACCAATGCTAACGCGGTTATTATTATTAATTTCAAACTTCACGACACGATGAAAATAAGGCAAATTGCGTGGCAGCTGAATGCGGCTACGTTTAGCTAAAAATAGCTAGCACCCCTTCACTCGGTAGCTAACGTTAGCGAGCTATCAAGATGACCTAACATGATGATCTCTGTAGGACCGGCCCTGCCTGGTAGAGTCTGTCTGAGGACAGTTTATCCACAGAGTTTACTCTGTATCCAGGTTTAATCTGGGTTTAAGGGTCTAAATGTGGATCCTGAAGCTGAGTTTATACTCGCTGTAGAGCATCCATGCTAGGGCTTGGTCGCGCCTCTGATTACTGACTTTCTTGTTTTGTGGCGTCCGTAGCGCCGGGTGCTTATCAGTTGGTTCCCAAGTCCCTAAAAAACAAGAAGCTGTCAATGTGAACAGAGCGAACAAGAAAAACACACAAAATTCAACTTGCAAAGTGCATTCTGAGGCCAAAATAAACCCTCTTCAACTTCTCGGCACAGTGTTGCTGCTTCAAGTCCTTCGTGTCCTTTTCGTTCTCTCTCCGGTCTCCTCGGCGTCGGGTCGTTGCGTCCGACTCGATGAGCAGAGTCCGTAATGGTGATGACTGCGTTGCTGTTTGTTTGGTGGAAAAGGTCGTTACAGACAGAACTTTTTTTAAAATCCATTGTCGGACTAATTTCCCTAATCTTCACATTTGTTCAGACGCAGTGGGAAAAGTTTTGCTGCATTTAGACTTTAGTTATTGTGCACCCAAGCTTGTGCCTTACAACTCTCAATAATTAAATTTCTCAATTAGGCCGTGGTGGGAAATTGCTCCCTGGATTTTATTCAAAGGGAACAAGGTTCTGCAGCAGGAGCGAGAACGAGTCCTAAAACCACAAAACGAGAAAACATTTGTACATCTCCGACTTCCTTGTCTCCGTGTGTTTTAGTCTGTGGCTCAAAGCTTAAGAGATTGTACTGTTTTGTTCCAAGATAAGAAACATTTAAGCATATATTAGATATGCATTTGCTATGTTTTGCTTTTTGAGGTGAAATGTTTCATTCAATATTTCTCCGGCTAAATTGGTGCCTTTGTAAGGGTTTAAAAAAGAATGGCCAGATTGCACCAAATTGCTTTATTAGAAGAAGAAAAAATGAATAAAAGCCTGACCTACTTTTGGCATTCATCGCACAACCTGGACACCAATTATGAAAGTAGTGTCAATTATTTCCTCCCCAGGACCCATTATTATAGGAAAAGTTAAATTAAATCAAACCCCAACGCCGACTTCGCTGACATTTTGCACCGTCAGCGAACATCGTCCTCCATGTGAATAGCCTTTAATGGAGACGCGGCTGACCTCTGGTCAACAAAAAAGAGGCATATGTTGACATTTTCCTGACGGGTGACTTTTTGTGGTCGCGTGACTAATGGCCGTCCTCCGCCAGGAAGCCGAGGCGGCGGCGGCGCGGACGTTGGTAGATCATCGGGGGAGGAGTTCAGGACGGATGATGGCTTCGTCCGGTCCCGTTGGTTTCTCGACGACCTTTTTCAGGTGTACGCTCGTGAATTATTTTTAATGGGAAAGTGACCTGCACCCGTTGCTCTTTACCGAACCCAATGCAACCGTGAACCAGGTGAACTCCAACCAAACCTCATCAAAAAACATGCTCTTGTGGGTTATTATGGAAGGAACCGCCTCTCTCGAGACGATCCACATTTCTCTTTGCATTGGAGGATGAATCCGACCTCTTCTGTGGATTGTCGCACCCAAAAAGAAACTCGCAAGATATAGTTGTATCCGAGGGTGTTTCTTTAATGCCAGCCAAATGTTTAACCTTTCTCCCCATCAGATTAGCAGATGCAGAAGCGGGAGATAAAGACGTTGAGCGGAGAGAGGACGAGACAAAGACATGAAGAGATCTCACTAAACCGGAGAGGAGGGGCGAGCAGAGGAGGAGAGAGAGAGCGGTCATTGAAGTTTCGTGTTGGCAGTCCTCTGTGACTTGGCAGCCGGCGGTTCGGTAGCGCTCTCTCGCCAACGTGAAACCAACATGAGCCGGTGGATGCCAACTCTAGCCGGCGCCTGCTGCCCTGGCCGGCCTGAAAAAAAAAAAAAAAAAAGAAAGAAAAGTAAGCCTTAGTTTTGACGCTTTGATGTTCAAGAGGTTCCAGGTCGCTCTGAAATTCTGATCCGGCTCGGTGGAGGTACGGCAGGGAAGGACGGCGTCAGACGAGGAGGGAGGGCCGAGCCAAGAGGCCGAGCGCCAGAAAGACTCCTCTGAGAAGCAAAGGTGGTGCTTTGATCCTCGCAACAACAAGGCCTCTGGCCTCAGCGTCCTTCAGGACCACGGACCGGCTCACAAGACACAGCGAGAAGGATTTCAACCCCCGTGGAATCATGCTCGAATGTTATAAGATCTCATTTATTCTGACCCGACGGTGTTCTTTGTGTGCACTCGTTCTCCTTGACGCTTTTCCAAAGCGACAGACGAAGGAAGTTTAATTTCGAGGACGTCAATGCTGCAACGATCCAGCTGAACCCAGTGGGAGCGAGAGAGAAACAAAAGTACATGTGGTGAGCATCTCCTTGTGTTATGAGAGGGTGGAGTCACTGTGGAGGTTCTGTTGCTTGTGTTTGGCGTTTTGTGCGTCATCACAGTGGCTTTTGGCGACAAGAAGGACAACTCTTAGACCAGACAATGGAGTGGGAGCAACCTGTCAATCACCTCGTAGCCCCGCCCTAAATCATACTCCACTTATGGTCTGTTTGACTCTAAACAACCATAATTTACTGAATGAACATCACGCTGTATAGAAGATGTTTACTGAGGGAAGTAGCCTTTCATATAGACTTCTATACAACCAGAGGAGTCGCCCCCTGGTGGTCAGGAGAGAGAATGCAGCTTTTTACACATGAAGCATGGACTATATATATCTATATATATATATATATATATATATATATATATATATATATATGTATATATATATGTATATATATATGTATATATATATGTATATATATATATATGTATATATATATGTATATATATATATATGTATATATATATGTATATATATATATGTATATATATATGTATATATATATATATGTATATATATGTATATATATATATGTATATATATGTATATATATATATATATATATATGCGTTCACATAAATGCACAAAGTACGTGAACTTGAACTCTCCCACACCAGCACAGATTCAGAGGAAATCAAGCGTGCACGACTTCATTTTAAATACAGGCCTGAGGGTGAATGAACTCAGTACTACACACTAATAATACACACAAATACACGTTCAGTGAAGTCACCTTGGCCGGGTGGACGCTGCTTTTTCCCAAATGCAGGTCGGCCGTCATGCTGCGAAACCCCACGCTGTGTTTTTATTACACGTCTCAACTCATTCATAAGCTGCAGAAACTCAGATACATGAAGGCAGGAGCGTTTGACCTCACACCTTTCACCACGACACTTTTCTTTCATTGTTGATTGTAGTTGTCATTGGGCGAGAGGCTCACGCTCACGTGGAGCGTCATTAAAAACCCCAGCGAAGCTCCATCGCTGCCATTTGGTGGGAAACGTTTCAACTAAACGTTCGACAAAAGCTTCGCACAAGCAGAACGTGACGCCACACTCAATAATGTAACACAACACAGTGTGTGCATGCATCCTGATTGAGAGGCGTTTGTGTTCAGATCCTTGCATGCACAGACGTGTGTGTGTGTGTGTGTGTGTGAGTGAATGCCTCAGCATGCGCAGGTGTCTGCGCTCCCTCTCGCCGCCTGTTAGTTAGATTGATCGTCAAATTAATCCGCCGCTCCGTCCAGGTATAAACACGCTGCCTGCTGGCCGGGACGCAGCCCCCCTCTATTAAACGCCATAATTCAACGCACCCTCCAGCTGCCCGCCCCGATGATGGGGAGGGTAATTGCAGGGAGGGGCGCGTTTGATATATTGATGGGGAGGATATGGCGGCTTACAGGTTGATTCAGAGATTAATTTATTGCTCATTTCGCATTTTACGTAATTGGAATTTGTATTTTCCGGGCGGGGGAGGAGGAGAGTTCTTGTTTTCTGGAGATCAGAAGGGAAAACACACACACACTAACACTAACACACACACACACACAAAGCACTCAGATTAAATATTAGCAGTCAGCCAGTGCTGGTTCGCCTGGAGTTGTGCCGTAGGAGTGATGCTGCAGGGCCCGGGGACACGTTGGCAGTAGATCGTGGACACAGCAGCAGATGTACAGCAATCCCATCAAATGATGATCAAAGAGCGACGGCGGAAAAGAGAAGGAAAAAAAAGAAAGAGAGTCATGATAGCCTCTCTACATACGCGGTCTGTGTGGCGGTACGATAGCCTCAAACGCCGCTTTCATGAACTTCTGAGGCGAAGACTCCGAGGAACAGGAGGGGGAGGGGCTAATCCAATTAGAGGACTGTCATAATTTGTGTTAGAAAATGTGTCGCATGCTTTTGAAGCTGTAAACTGTAATATTATTATTTTATTTTATTTTTTTACATGTAATGCAACTTGAAGTTTCTTTCATTCGCTTCCTTTTCATTTGTCGGGGTCGCCGGTCGCACGCAGTGATGTTTCAGCTCTCACCTGACATCTGTTTCAGCACAGCGACACATTCATCATCCGTGTTAATAGATAGGGACTCGTGAACACAGACACACACACACACACACATCTTATGCACAAAGCAGAAACACTGATATCACATGTTTTATTCATAGCTGTCTCCAGATGCAAATGCAGGCAAACCAACTGTACCCTTTCTCAGCCATGTTTCAAAATAACAAGACTCACACACACACACACACACACACACACACTCACACACACACACACAAACAAGTGTAACTTTCAAATTGCTGAAAACCAGAGGGTTATGAATGTCAGCCACTCGCATTAGACACAGAACGGCATCCACAAATCTCTCCTTTCACCTCTTTAAATCTCTTTTTTAACCCCATTCACATTCAGGCCGACAGGACGCGTCTTCACTCGGCAGGTTTTACTGGCAGCGCAAATTTATTTGTAAAGCGTGTTTGCCAAAAAAAAAAAAGGTTACCAATACGGCGAGTCCTGTGCGGAGCAGCAGAGGACACGTCATACGCATCATAACGCTCACAGACCGGATCAAAAGAACAAGAGGATCCCATAGCACCTTTTATTTTGCTGCCAATGTGAACACATACTGATCCCTCTGTTGTTTAATTATAGCAGCTGATTTACAAGGAAGCACCGTCCCAAAATATATATGTTCAACGCTCTGAAGTCAGTAAACCATCAAGTACTCTAAATGTTATGCTTTCACTTTGTAATAGTCATTTATAGTGTTTTATTCCCTCATGAAAGACAACAATGTATTTTTTATGGATTCAAACAAATCTTGTCATTTGTAGTTTTTCAAGTTGTATTTTAATCTGCTTAGAGTTATTGTGAACATCATAATTCATCTCTAATATCTATTTATATTTATGTGAAAACATCTCCTTCGACCAACTGGAATTATTCAAGTTTCTCTCCAACACCATGAGCGTTTTACGAGATCACACGTTAACCCATCACGACGTGAAATTTGTACGGAGCAGAGCCTGAACGTTTCGTTAGCAGTTAGCGGTGCTGCTAACATTACTAGAGCGGCTAACGTTACTAGAGCGGCTAACGTTACTAGTGCTGCTAACGTTACCAATGCTGCTAACGTTACTAGTGCTGCTAACGTTACTAGTGCTGCTAACGTTACCACTACTGCTAACGTTACTAGAGCTGCTAACGTTACTAGTGCTGCTAACGTTACTAGAGCGGCTAACGTTATTAGAGCGGCTAACGTTACTAGTGCTGCTAACGTTACCAATGCTGCTAACATTACTAGAGCGGCTAACGTTACTAGTGCTGCTAACGTTACCAATGCTGCTAACGTTACTAGTACTGCTAACGTTACTAGTGCTACTAACGTTACCACTACTGCTAACGTTACTAGAGCTGCTAACGTTACTAGTGCTGCTAACGTTACTAGTGCTGCTAACGTTACTAGTGCTACTAACGTTACCACTACTGCTAACGTTACTAGTGCTACTAACGTTACTAGAGCTGCTAACGTTACCACTACTGCTAACGTTAGTCGTGCTCCTTCTGTTGATTTAAACACTGATTCCTTCATTAACTACAAAACAGTAAATTATACATTTAATTAAAGGAAAAGTTTAACATCAGGACAACTGTTGTCTCTGACTCTGACTAATAAAGCTACAGCTGCTAGCTGCCTAGCTTATCTTAGCATACAGGGGGAAAGAGTTGGCCTATACCAACACATTATAACGCATGTGTTAGCATGTTGTGTCTGAGCTGCTATCGTCCCACGCTACATAAAATCCCAGTGTGTCGTTTTTACCTTTTTGATAATACGTTTTGGCAGAAAGCTGCACTGAAAACTCGCCGTGCCTCTCGGTGGAGGCAGGACTCTCAGCCTGGAACGCATCTAGCAAGCAGCCCGTTTGTTTGCTAGTGGAGTGAACCGACCCTTTAATTTGTCTGCAATCCCTAAAAGCTGACATATAAAACCATTTAAAAACAAGAAAAAAATAAAACGTATGTGCATACAATAATCCTATTATCGCGACTTATCTCTCAATTACGCGGTAAGACATTAGTTTCCTGCCGGTCGTGAGGATCCGTGCAGTCGATTGTGTTGTTGTAGAACAGATTAGACTGCCAATGACGTGGACGCGTGTCCCATGCATGATCCCAATAAACACTCGTGCTGTCATAAACGCTTTGCCGGCCTGCAAAGTGTGCGCGTCTCTTGAGAATAAAACAACCTGAGGCTGTAAAATGCAAACACATCTCTAACAGGATCAAGATGAACCATAAACACCATCAGCGAACGATCTAATCTGCAGCACTACATTAACTCTGCTATTCAGCATTTTAAGACCTTTGCTCATTTTTTTTGTTCTGTTATTGCAGCAATTATATTTTTTTTGCCTGCTTCATGAAGTTGTTGTGCCAGATAAATGTTCCTCTTGACAAATTAATGCACATTGGCAGCTGTCTTAAGGGCTCGGATGTTGCAATTACAGCTTTTATCTGCAGGGGGATTACGCGATATTGTCTTACAATTTAACCTCAAAGACCAATTCCTGGCAGAAGAAAACATAAAATCTCTGTCCTTGTGTTCATAATAATATATTTACATATTTTTTTATTGTCCACTCACTTCACATCTAATAGTCATTATCTGGAAAAGCTTTGCACGGACATGGACATAAAAAAATAATTCAATATCTCAAAAAAATAATAGTTTGACATTTTGAAAGATACTCACTTACTTTTTTATTGAGTCGGATGAGAAGACTGTTACTCGCACATGTCCGTACGCTGAGAAGGCTGCAGTCAGCTTGTTAGCTTAGCTTAGCATTAAAACCACTAGCCGTGTCCAGTCTTGTTGTCGCTGTGATTTGTCTTCAGGAAGTCCCTCCTACTGGCACACATCCCCCCATAAAATCACATTGTTTATACATTTGCATTTGATGTTGATACCGTCGCGTTGAGCTAAGCTAGCTGTTTAGCTTTGCTAGCTGTTTAGCTTCGCTACGGTAACCTTCAGGTTGCAGCAACTGCTTTTGTAGGCTCAGTATAAAAGTCATGAAAGTGGTGAAAAGTTTTATTAGATCACCACTTTCATGACTTTTAAACACTCATTGTGTGTGTTTTAACTCTTCTGAGGAGTTTTATCTACAGAGACGTGAAGCGCTAGCGTACGTTAACTGCTAGCATAGCTAGCTAACGTTACTGCTGGTGTCTAGCTGTCTGTTTGGCTGCTGGATGAGTTTAAAATGTTTCTTCCCTTCATGGTGAACCACTGAGCCGTAGAAGTAAAAGTCCTTCTTCCCCGTAGCTTGATAAGCTCGATGTAGCAACATTTAGGCTAAATTATCTTGCTTTCTCTGAAGCGCGTCGCTGCTTTATAGGCTTAGTATAAAAGTCATGAAAGTGGTGATCTCATAAAAGTTTTATTAGATTACCACTTTCATGACTTTGACATTTTTTTGGAAGTACACCGTTTTATAATAATAAAACGGTGTACTTCCAAAATGTCAGACGATCCCAGCGGGTGAGGTCTTATCTTTGCATCCATCCAAATTACACTTATTATCGGATCAGATGTCTGCTGTCAAATCACACAGGAATAAAGCCGCTGGAAGCACATCTGTTGGCAGGAGAGGACGACGAGCCGATTTCAAACATCTTTGATTTTCACAAGTGGACGACGGGAAGTTCTTCGAGGAGAAAAGCCAATAAAAAAAGAGATTTCCAACCTCGGATTCTCAGTGTGAATACACACTGGAGCTGCAGGGAACTCATCCAGGAGATGTTTGGGATGCAATTTGACTTCTTGGTCTCTCATCCAAACCCATCTGCTTCCCAGAATCTCACAATCAAAGCCAATGCACATCTTGTGATTAAGTGTGGAGTGAATATAATAAAACTCAGGCTGTATCGGATCAGTTGGATTGTCATTTTTTTAGTACATATATGTTCTTCACAGCTGGATTTCACTTGTCAAGAATGACCAACATCAAGATAACTTCTTATATTTTCGGTGCAGACCTTTTTGTCTTGAAGCTTCTGTGTAGAAACTGACTGCAGCTCGAGCGTTAAACACTCTTATGTCTTTCACCTCGAGGCCATTTTAGTAACCAAAGCATTTAAACGTATTCCACACACACACACACACACACACACACACACACACACACACACACACACACACACACACACACACACACACAATTTGCATCCGTAAGAGGTGCACAGCGTGCGCTAAATGCTTCTGACACAGCGTTTGCATTGCGGTCTAATCAAATCGTCATGTTTATAGTGAGATATGCGTAACGCATTTGTCTTCACGTAGGGCTCTGGTTTGGTTTGGTTTGGTTTGGTTTGGTTTGGTGGGGGGGGGGGGGGGGGGCGTGACCGAAAGGCTGATGCATCATCAGATGGATGGAAAGCTGTTTTCCCTTTTCCAGTTCATCCCGGTTCAATGTGTGGCAGCACGTATGGAACAATATCATCAAAGCAACAAGATGAAAGAGCATTTTAACATAAAAATCCTTTCAGCTCTCGGGTGCGTGAGTGTGTTTGCTGTCACTTCCTGGTGCGAGGGCGGCCCTGAATTTGCTTTGAATTGAGATATTTCATCACATATCGGTGCTGATGGAGCGTGTGGAGGTTTTACCGCCTGACTCATGATCTACATGAATCATTTTTGATCATATTTTCAAGTACACAGAATACATATTACCAACAATTAGAGGGGGGGGGGGTTGTTTCACTTTGTCGCAACAAGTGAGTCTCACATTTTTTGGGGCTTTACAGCCCTGCGATGTCGGATAACATTCAACCTCCAATAATGGATCCTCTGTAAAAGAGCTCATTAACATATCGTCACCTTTTATAAAATGATGATGGAAATCACGTGAGCAAAGTCGTCATATTTACATATCCATAATGTAACAACCATATGGAAATACACCATGAAATACACTTGAAAAATACTCAGAGGACAATAATGCTTGTGATAAGATCCAAACTGAACTAAAAGGAAAAGGCAGTATCTAAAAGTATACTTTTATATACATTTATATGCATTTGTACAAGTTTATTATTGTACAAATGTACAAATCCTGGACGCAAACAATATAAACAATACCTTATATATAAATATAAAACATAGCAAGCAACTTAAAACAACCTTTGCATTCCTTTCAAACTGTACAAATTGTCATTAAAATAGCTAATTTGCATTTTGGGACATGTGATCCATTTCATATCCCAATATAGGATTTTTAGGGTGGATGGATGGATGGATGGATGGAGGGAGGGATGGATGGATGGAGGGATGGATGGATGGATAAAAGGCTTCCCAGTGTCTCTAGTTCAATGCTCATTGGTCTTGGTTAGGTCAATGACAAAAAAAAACTGTGTCCCCTGTATGACACACACACACACACACACACACACACACACACACACACACACACACATACACACACACACACACACACACACACACACACACACACACACACACACACACACACACAGTGCACTGATGGGATAAGTGGTTTAGATCCACTTAGATGAGAGGTTATAGTTTGGGGACAATGGATAAGTCCTCCCAGTGTGTGAGTGGGAGCGAGATCAATGTGGTCCTTTGTGTCTGGAGGTGAACTTGGGAGAACACACACACACACACACACACACACACACACACACACACACACACACACACACACACACACACACAAACAATTGCCCTCACCTTGAGCATTTTTTTTTTTACTTTAAATCCAAAATGGTGTTGAATGCGCATTGCGTCACACACGTTGTATTAAACCTTCAAAGTGCAGGACGAGGTGTGTTACAGTATCTACAGCCTCCAACAAAAATAAATGACAGCTCACATTTTCCCAACACAAAGAGCTGACCCGTCTGATAAGTTCTGCTCACCTGATCCAGTTAGCAGCCGCACCTTCGTCGTATAAGGTGTGCAGACACAAGTCGTTATGTGTATAATTATAACAGAGAATTGTTAAACTATCAACTCATCATTGATATTTTTTTATGGTGAACATGCTTATTTTTGCATCGTTAGCAACGTTAGCATATATCTGGAGTCGCGGCTCTCGGTAGCTGATGAAAACCTGGGAAACATCTGGCTCTTGAGCTGCTAAATGCTAACCGCCGTGTCCATCTGTTAGTTGGTCTCGGGCCGGTAGCTCGCAGAAGGGTTTTTGGAGCATGTTCACAAAAAACAGCAGCTCACCACGACTGGAAAAGAGTTTAATTTGGGCGGGAAGTGTGAGCCAAAAGTGTATGCTCGGGAAAACCATGAAAATGCTAAATGCTTAAAAGCTCTGCAGCGCTAACAGGAAATATGTTTATTGCTAGTCAATAATCCATTGTCAATATGGACCTTTGCCTAAATTAATAAATCCAGATCTAAATGTAGTTTTCTACCAAATTTAGCTAATAACTATACTAATGGTGGACGTGGAGCTACAATTTCAAGCTAGCTTGTGTTTCAAACTGATGAGTTGTCGGCTCACACCGTGTGTCACATTCATATCGAACAATTTCCTGAGAAAGTGTACAACTAGCAGTAGCACATAGTAGGATGAGTAGTTTGTCATTGCAATGACACAGAAAGATGCTTTTATCGAATGATAGCACGCTCTAACCAATGAGAACTAGCGTTAGCCTAACAGTGAGGAAATGAGGGCTTGCTGTACACTCCAAAGCTGGAACTTCCCACAGATATTTTACTTACATTACCAGAAGATCTCTCTCGCCATGACAGTTTGAAGGCCTCTCTAAGCTCAGGTGTAAATAATGAAATTCATGATGTCTGTCACGGCTTGCTGGAACACTCCAATAGAACATTTCCATAATATGGTTATTTGTCAAACCTGTGCTTTCCCTACCATTTATTTATTTCTACTTTTGACATTGGACTTTAGTGATGATGAAGACTGTCATTTTGTTTCTTTTTCATGAAACCAAATACCAACAATTACAATCTGTCATACATTCAAATCCTGTTATTTTGAATCCTGACAGCTTTGTTGTCCTTGTTTTTAGCAGTATTTCTATTTCTGTGTGTGCACAATGAGAGAAAGAAATAACCACAGTCTATACCACAGTCTATGTCTATGCATACCTGGCTGATTCTGATTTTAATGCAATACAATGAGAACACTGCTCCCTGAAGACGCACCTTTACAGAGTGTACTTTCTTATGAAATGACGTGTTGTTTGTGTTCGTCAGTCTGCTCATGTTTTCCACCAATGCTGCGTTTGTTATCTCTTCAGGAACTCGACATACTGCATGAAAGTGTCCATGTCCATGATCGTGGAGGAGAAGGATGAGGGGAGATGCTTCAGCAGCAAAATCCGACATCTGGAGAAAGCGGAGATCACCCACAGCAAAATGATCAACTGTCCCGATATAGAAGACTACTTGGCCCCGTACAAGCAGCCGCAGATGACCTGGTACAAGGTACGCGCCAGGCAGACGAGAGTTACCACGTACCTGAGTCCTCTGCAGACGGGCGTGACTTCATCCGGCTGCGTCTCTTTGCAGGAGTGCGAGCGGGTTGAGTGGAGAAGCTCCATCGCTGTGAACACGACAAACGTCTGGATTCCTGAGGTGGAAGAGGGCGACGGGGGAAATTACACCTGCGAGTTACAGTACGGATCCAGACTGGTGCGGCGGACAACACAGCTCAAAGTTACAGGTAGGACACGGTTCATGGGTGGATGGATGGATGAAGGGATGGAAGGAGGGATGGATGGATAGGTGGAGGGATGGTCCCACCAAAAACAATGGATGAATCAATGGAAAAATAGGATGTGATGAGGAATGATTCAATGTGATGATAGATGGATGGTGGATGGATGGAGAGAGGGAAGAGGGAGAGGGAAGGAGGGAGGGAGGGAGGGAGGGAAGGAAGGATGAATGGACGGACAGGTGGATGGATGAATAGATGGATGGATGGAGGGAGGGAGGGAGGGAAGGATGGCCCCAACAAAAACAATGGACGATCTATGGAAAAATAGGACGCGATGAGGAATAATGCGATGGATGGATGGAATGATGGATGGATGGAGGCAGGCAGGCATGGATGGATGGATAGATGGATGGAGGGATGAATGGATGCAGGCAGGCAGGCAGGCAGGCAGGCATGGATGGATGGATGGATGGATGGATGGAGGGAGGGAGGGAGGGAGGGAGGGAGGGAGGGAGGGAGGGAGGGAGGGATGGCCCCAACAAAAACAATGGACGCGATAAAGAATAATGCGATGGATGGGTGGATGAATAGATGGATGGATGGATGGATAGATGGATGAATGGATAGATGGATGGAGGGATGAATGAATGGAGGCAGGCAGGCATGGATGGATGCATAGATGGATGGATGGAAGGATGGGTGGATGGTCCCACCAAAAACAATGGATGGAACCATGAAAAAATAGGATGCGATGGGAGTTTGGATGGAACGTGATACGATAGAATGAGAAAGTCTTGGATGAGCATGGACATGTTGGATGAAAAAGGGACTGATGGCGGTTTGATCGCGGGTTGAGCCTCTCGTCAGCAACCTGGGTGGATACAGAACCAGGGGTCCCTCACCAGAGGCCCTCAGGCTGCTGTCCTGCTCGTAACGGGGGTTGAGCAGTTCACACATGTATTTTGGGGCGATGCCTGATGTCGCCCCGAAGGTAATTATTACAATTTTGAAACCAGTTCTGAAAACGAGTGACGGGAGGCTTTAAATAGGGGTGATGAGGTCTCGCTTATTGAATTTGTTAAGACGTTTGCTGCTGCATTTTTTTAGTTACTGAGAGAACACGAATACATAGAGTAACAGTTGCACAAACGGCATGAAATAGAAGCTTTTTGAAGATAAAAAAGGTGAATAATATCTTGTTTTTGACTGTTTAACCTTGTTGACTTGAGCACTAAAACAGTTAACATGTATTGCCAAATGTTGTTATTGTTGCCTTGAACAGAGCTGAGGGGAACAAACAATGAACTCTGATTAAATAATCCATGAGCTGCAGGAAATTGCTGAAAATGCAGCACTTTAATCTGTTGAAGTCTGTTGACGATGACAGAAGGTGTCTTTAGATTAAAAAAAACCTTTCTGGGGTCTCCCTGAGAGGAAGTGGAAGTAGAACTGGAAGTACTTTGTTCTCAGGAGTTGCTCCGGTCCGAATAAGCCGAAGATTGAGAGTTCTCCTCCAGTGATATTGACACATACAGCGGGGTGTCGTCAGCGTACAAACAAACGTGAAAATTGCAAATTTCACCGAGAGGTATTTCCAATCGCAATGAAGAATGTTCTCTATGTTTATGTCCTTGGTTCTAAGACAGGATGTGATGGTTCAGACGGAGTCAAACAGATAGGAAACGACGGCGTCTGTCATCAGCTGCTTGCTGCTCGTGCAGGTCCTGCGTGTCCGCATGCAGACACGAGGCTACACGGGCATCCATTCAAAGTGTCTTATCTTACTGAATTGATTCATTATATGTGCATTACACCACTCCACCCGAGTGGTTTTGGGTAAATTGTCGAATCAAAGAAAGAGAGTGGACTCAAACTATGACAGAAATATGTACTCTGGCTGCTTTTAATATACAATGGATCTCTCGGTGACTCCGGAGCATCCATTATTTTTTGACAGATGCCTGGACTCAGCAATACATCATTCATCATTACGGCAGCACTTTTAAAGTTTTCCTCTTTGCACAATACGACTCTAGCCTGAAACGACGGAGTGCATTTACATTCACGGCGCCATGTTGTGAATTTGCGTTTGGTCTATTTGTTTTTTTCCCTCAGATTAAACACACATTGTTTCAAGCTTCGCTGGCTTTTGACTTAACTTCGACTCGGCAGTAACATCTGCACTTCGCTGTTAGGAGTTTAAGCTGACTTGCATCTGCACGTTTGTGCTGTGTGTGTGTGTGCGTGTGTGTGTGTTGTCCCTTTGATTGTGTGCACATGCATGCTTGAGTCTTGACGTTGTGCCATGTGCATTATGCATGTTGGTGTCTGTGAGCAATGAATGACAACATTGTGCGCTTATTTTCTATGACACACACACAACATGACACGTTCCCTCTCTCGCACACACACGGAAACACACGAAAACACACAACCTCTACTCTGACATAATGGTTGTGCCATGAAAAGCAGCGCACGGTAAAAGCGGATACTCCTTGAACGAGATCCTTTAGTGTGCTGTCGTGCATTTCGTGCTCCATATCTCTTACATTTTGAATTTCGGGACCAAAGTCTGGGTCTTTTTCATCTCGGCCTTTGTGATTTGGTTCAGATGTACGTCAACCTTTTGTTGAGCGGAGTCGATACGACGGCGTGGCTTCATTTGTCAAGGAATTATTCAGAGCCACTTTTCCTCACTTGCCTTCATCTACTCTCCCGCGGAGGAGGAAGAAGATAACGTGGGAAACACACATTTTCATTTATGGTGTAGAGGAAAGAGCTGCTGTTGGCTCCCGCGTTGAGTCGTCACGTCGCAACATCTCCTCCACTGTAGTTTAAAGCGTTGCAGAACACTTTGATCAGATATTATTCTTTTTTTCCTCCTGCATGCAGAGCTTTCCTGTGTTTTATGGGATGGATAGAATCAGATCGCACAAAATGCCGCAGTGAGGACCTACAATGCTGCGTTTATTAAATACTTCACTTATTCAATACTTTCCTTGTTTGCATTGAGCATTGCTAACGCTACGTTCACACCAAAACTGCTTTTTTACTTTTTTTTTACTATTTGCATCATTTGCGCCAGAAAGGGGGCGTGGTTTATTTCCGTGTTGTTTAACGCCGTAACTATTTTCTCCATTCGGTGTAAATTTGCGTTGTTAGCAATCATTCTGTGCATTGACTTTGGACGCAATCTACTCACGCGGAAAATTCGCAACGCTTTTGCCGTGAACGCAGCACAACACATCGCAACAACATGTGGAAGATGCTAACAGAGGAACAAATCACAGTAAAACTTGTGGGAATGAATTAAACTCCTAGTGTGTGTAAAAGTGAAACACACAAACAAAATTCCAGCTACCTTTTCCTTCTCCAAGAACATGTAGGCGGGGCTTAGGGTCGACCCTGCCGGCCATCTCAGGCCAGCAGCAAGCGTTGGGTCGTAGTGAAGGACGGACCCGTCTCATCGGGTGGAAACGGAGGTTTCTTTAACCTCGACGACGTTTCTTACGACACTCACACTGTGAAGGAGTCCCAGTGAAAACAGCCCTTTGGAAAACATCCGTCAGATTGGCCAAAACATCTCTTCGCCCTGTCGTCGGGTCTGTGTCTATTGGCAGCGGGTTTTTTTGCCGCCGTGCTTTCAACATTAAATGGAGATTAAAAAGCAAAAAGACTCGGGCGGCGCCCGCAGATCAGCTGCTGGCTACGATGTTGATTCCAGGGAAAAACACACTTAGCTAAAAAGGAAGCGCTGGAAATAGAAAGTTGGCTGTGAGATTGAGGAGGAAACCTGCGACTGTCTCAATGTGCTGCATTCAGAGCTTCTCGCTGTGAGATTTCTTCTTTTTCAGACATTCTCGGTTTTTAATTAACAGCCGCACCCGAGGGAAGCGAGCGCTTTGTTGAGTGCCGGAGTAATCGCTCGTGTTTACAGGGCCGTCCGTATCGATTCTTAGGCCCGAGGACGTGCCGGGATTAGACATTTTTTTACATGTGTCTACCATTTTATTCATATATTTCACTGCTTTTGTGAACCTGCAATCTTTGGTAAACCAATTACTGGACCCAAAACAGTTCGACCGCCTGAGTAAACTCATGTTTTCACAAGAGACATGGAGGATTTCCAAAGTACCCGGCAGCAGCAGCAGCAGCAGCAGCAGCAGCAGCAGCGTTGCCCGGGAGCCAGACGGATTGCAAGCAACTTGAGTTGCTGAACGACCCAATCACAACTGATTTGCCTGATTTTGATTGTCGTGAAGAGGAGCGCCGCTGACGCATTTCACAAAACAATCAAGATGGCAGCAGCTGCAGCTGACTCTCTGCTGAAGCCGCGGTGGCGTTTCTGATGGGGTCTTTGTTTGCCGACACACACACAAGTACAAACACCTTTCAGCTACACAACGTGATGGCAAAACCCGGCCGCACTGGTTCACGGACATCGCGGCTCACTATTTATTTGAGTTATATAATTAGAGATGCGTTACTCTAATCTTCTCACTGCCAGCAGGAGTTAGTCATAAATGGTCACATCGTCTGCATATGGGCGTTTAAATATACATGTACGAGATGTGTTTAACGGATGGAAGACAGGAAGCTTAATGAGGACACGTACAGTACGGGACTACATTAAAAACAATTAGAGTGTAAAGACATGTTCATGAAAGTTTTATCAAGCTCCAGCGTGTTCTGAGGATCCCGATAGCCCCAGGTACACCCAGAATAGATCGCACACATGCTCGGATGAGGCACGTGCACGGTCCGCTGGGCAGAACAGAGCTGATCGGGTCGGAGCCGGGACACCTCGGGGGGGTCAGCGGACGAGAGGGAGATGTAGGATTCAGAAAGGCAGAACAATGAGAAAGAACAACAGTGTCATCAATACGGGCGCATCGCAGATGGAGGGTTTTAACGGGGAATCTGTCTCTCGTCACGGCGAGCGAGCGGCGGGTTTAAAGCGGCGCTTCAGTGCAGCCTCACGGCGCCGCCGCAGGCCCGCCTCGCCGCCTTCTGTCTGGAGCTTCAGCGCTGAGCTGCAGGGAGAGATGAACTGCAAAATACAGATGAAACAGGCTTCAATCTGCACAGGTGTTACATTTCCAATGCATTTTTTGGGGGAATAGTACTGGCAGTTGTAATATTAAGCGACTGCACAAGAAAACAAACTATCCCCATCTTCAAATGAAACTCTGCTTCATTGAAGTGATTTAATGTGTTTGTTTCAACATCTGAACTGAAGCGACTTTAATTCAGACTCAAGATAACTCAGACTAAGAACCTGACTTGAGTTGTTATAATTATTCTGTATTGATATTACTCTATTTTTTTATACTTTGTATTATATTTTTTTTATTTACATTTTTTATTTTTTTAAATATTGATATATACAGACAGATTACTGGATTAAAGCCAGAAAAAAAGCAGATCATGCAACAGTAGCAATGTTAATTTTGATTAAATTTACATTCTCGTTGTTCAATCAAACAGGAATAAAGAGATGTTTTAAAACTATGAACATAAAGGTATAGTAAATGAAAAAAAAGTCAAATCTTCCAGAAAGCCAGGCCTGATCTCTGCTCTGAAACTCTGATTCCTCTCATTATCCAAGGAATTAATTCTCCCCTCTGAAGTGAACAAAGGATAAATTCTTGCGAACACGAAAGACCTTTAATATGAGGGAGTTCCTGCAGACGCACTGAACGAACCCTCTGAGTGTGTCTTCAAGTGTGGGAGGAAATCAAACCATGTGGACAGCTGGTGGTATGGAAAAGGATAAGAAAAGCAAACAGTAAAGTGACGTCGTACGTTTAGATTTGACTCATCTGTCCCAACATGTCTTCTTTCAAAGGATTGAAGTAATCGACTGGCAGACGTTTGCATGTGCACACAAAGTCGACTCTAAAATTGCAATATAGGTTTGTGTGTCTCGGGTACGCCGTCGTCCTCCTGAGCGCTTTGTGACCGAGCTGCCGCTACTTCCTGCTCGGCTAACTCTCTGAGCTAATCCGGCTAGCGGCCGTTCCAAATCTTTCGTGGGTGACATCATCGTCTCGTCTTCTGCAGACTTTGTCTCAGGCAATTCTCTCTCTCTCTCTCTCTCTCTCTCTCTCTCTCTCTCTCTCTTCTCTCTCTCTCTCTCTCTCTCTCTCTCTCTCTCTCTCCGTGTTTCCTCCTCTTTCCTCAGTCTTTTTTCCACCCAGAGCCATTTATCAAAAAAAAAAGTCTCATCCATATTTCAGAGGCATTTCAAAGTAAAATGTGTGTTAGCAAAGTACACAGCATTCAGGCTAAATTTAACACTGCTGAGAATGTTTGTGTTAGTGTGTGTGTGTGTGTGTGTGTGTGTGTGTGTGTGTGAGAGACAGAGAGAGAGAGAGAGAGAGAAGATAGCATGTAAGACAGGAAGAGAGAGAGCGAGACAAAGAAATTGAGGGGATTTGCCGTGGTGCAAAATATTTGTAACCTCGTTGGAATAATGCTAAGCCGGATGCAACATTACTTTCTCTGCACGACAGTTTTACACGCTCGCTCTCCGTCTCTCCAGGACGCATTAAAAGATTCTGTTTCCCTTCCAACCTCCTGTCTGCATCAGTTACAGCCTCTCCTCCCTCCCTCCATCCTCCCACCACTCTGTCCTCCTCTCGGTTTCTCTCCATCCCTTTCTTTTCTTCTTCTTCTTCCCTTCATCTCTCTTGTTCTTTCCCTCTCTCTTCCCTCCTGTTCATCTATCTCTTTGCTCTTTCTCAATTTGACACACCGCATACGCTGTGTGTGTGTGTGTGTGTGTCTGGCTGTGTGTGTGTGTGTGTGTGTGTGTGTGTGTGTGTGTGTGTGTGTGTGTGTGTGTGTGTGTGTTTTGTGCATGTGTTAAGGGCCCATGACCTAGTTAGAGTCTCACCTCCTAATTCATTGTGAAATTGGCTCTGTTCTCCAAAGACAGATGGTCTCGATGAGGTTACTACTCTCCCTCTCACACACACACACACACACACACACACACACACACACACACACACACACACACACACACACACACGTATAGACACTTCCTATTAACATGACTCTGCAACCAAAATAGAAAGCGATGGCAGAGCGATGGCAGGAGACGTAGAGGGACAAACAGCATTATAAGAACAGAACATCAGTGTGTTTGTTGGGCGTTAAAAACACCGGCCGGCGTCTCAAGAGAGCCGGAGCGCCGTGTGACTGTACTTCAATCCGTGTGACTGTACTTCAATCCGTGTGACTGTACTTCAATCCGTGTGACTGTAATCAGGTTTGTAAACGCATCCCCTCCGTGCATCCGCCAGGCTGCTCTCCTCACGATAAAGTTTATGCCGCTGGCTGCCGAGGTGGAGGCGACGCGTCCGATTACGAACGTATTGGCAGAACCCTTTTTGCTACGCTAACGTAGCAAAACGCGAACCAGACCAGTTTTCAAGCACACGTCTCGGACCAATCCGTGGTGCTTCCCTTCGGCGGTCAGCGATGTCGATGACTGAACGCTCGGCCCAACATGCTCTCTGAGCTCTAATCAAGTCTAAAACTTAACTTTAACTGCTTTCTTATGGAAAGTTGAAGTGTCTCAAAGGTCTGACCGGCCTTGTGGAAGTCTCTTGGAGTGACAGTCAGTCAAAGATGAACCAGGACACCCGGACCGTCCAAAAGAGATTTCCCTTCACGCCCGTTCGTACCTTTAAAGGAGAACTCTCAAACGAGGAAAGCGCTCGTATGAGGAAGTTAAAAGTTTCTGTTTCAGAGACAAACAGACGCAGTCATCGCAGGCTGCGATGACGTGAAGCTGCGTCTGGATGTCAGAGGAGAAACTGAGAGGGTTTTGTGAAAATTCACACCTTTAGGTGCGAAGACGTTTAAAATTCAGATATGGAGAGAAAGTGTTTCTCTGGAAGGCTCGCTGGGGAAGTTTGACAGCATGCAGGTACAGCGGGGCGAACCGAACGACCGGCACATGAGGGTGGGAATCATTTCAATGAGTCACGTCAGACATTACTTCTAAGCTAGCGCTCGTGTATTTTGGGACCGTGTTGTCCAGATTGCGGTCCATCCATCAAAGGGATCACTGGAGCTGTGATTGGAGCCTTTGACCTCGACAGAAGAGACTTCTTAGAGGACCGTCTGCACCTCTGAGAACCCTCACAGTCAATGTTGTGTTGCTTTATGACCAATATACCCTGAACCATCGAGATATGATGACTTTGTGTTGATCATATCCCCAAAACACTGACGCTAACAATAGTCACACTGTCACTAACGTCGGGTCGAGTATGATCTTTACTCTTCTCTCAAAGAGGAGAACTTTCCTCCCATCAGAAGATGTTCAGTGCTCTTGTTCAAGTCAACACAGACTGGACTTTTACCAACGAGGAAGAAAAACTCAACTGAAAACATGAAAAGCACTTATTGCTTTCGTATAAAGTGAATCAGTTGTTGGTCTTTAACATCTTTAAGGTAAGAAACAGACTGAACATGGACCGAAGAAGCAGTGTTTTGTCCCTCACAGGGACCCTTACTACTGAACACACTGTTTATGTTTGTCCCTGATAAAACACTAATGTTTCTTCTGGAATCTGTTCAGAAGAAAAAGAACAGATAAACTATATATGTGTGTATGTGAACTTGTTGTTGCTCCAGAGTGTTGTTATAATGTTCTGATAACACTACTTAAATTTTTTTTTAAAAGTGCAATACACTAGTTTTTACTTCATTGTTGAATTTGTCACATAATGTGATTAATCACCAAAAAATTATGCGGTTTTTTTTTTTCAACTTTGCCCAGCCCTAGAAAAAATGTACTTTTTGTACTTTAAGTGTGTTGATGCCAATACTTGTGTACTTTTATTAAAGTAAACTGTTTACTTGTGAAGAAGCAAGTATTTTCACAGCGCTCTGGTAAACGATGCATCGGATATTTTTTGGTTACTTATGAAACTGAGGCAGGACTAAATACTCAAGGTAACCAATGGGAGACACTGAGCTGGTGACACTGGTACCATGTAGCTTAGCATGTAGCTTAGCGCTTGGAGAATCACGAGCAAGATCAACGTCATCCATCATCAACTTGCTTCATCTTTGTTGCACAGCTTCAGCATCCTAATGTCTCATTGAAACACATACAGACAGAACCACTGTGCTGTTTTTCACTGTGTCGTATGAATTTTCCTCCAGAAATGCTTTTGCACTTTAAAAGAATTATTATACCTGAAAAACTCCTTGTGGAAAAAAAGGCACTTATACATTGTCACACTCTTGTGATGATTAATGGGACTGGGGTTTTGACAGTTGTCCTCGAAAAACCTCTGTAATGCAACTATAGCGATGCAAATTTATGCCAACAGCAACATCATCGGGTTATGAGGTTACATAAGAAGAGTTTGCTGTTAAAATTACAAACGGCATTCAAACGGTGTGGAACATTTGTCAGGAGTATCTTCAGGATGGCTTCAGGATTCTATACAACCAGAGGAGTCGCCCCCTGGTGGTCAGGAGAGAGAATGCAGCTTCAACACATGAAGTATAGACTTCTATACAACCAGAGGAGTCGCCCTCTGGTGGTCAGGAGAGAGAATGCAGCTTTAACACATGAAGCAGACTTCTATACAACCAGAGGAGTCGCCCCCTGGTGGTCCGGAGAGAGAATGCAGCTTTAACACATGAAGCATAGACTTCTATACAACCAGAGGAGTCGCCCCCTGGTGGTCAGGAGAGAGACAGCAACTTCAACACATGAAGCATAGGCTTCTATACAACCAGAGGAGTCGCCCCCTGGTGGTCAGGAGAGAGAATGCAGCTTCAACACATGAAGCATAGACTTCTATACAACCAGAGGAGTCGCCCCTGGTGGTCAGGAGAGAGAATGCAGCTTTAACACATGAAGCACAGACTTCTATACAACCAGAGGAGTCACCCCCTGGTGGTCAGGAGAGAGAATGCAGCTTTAACACATGAAGCATAGACTTCTATACAACCAGAGGAGTCGCCCCCTGGTGGTCAGGAGAGAGAATGCAGCTTTAACACATGAAGCATAGACTTCTATACAACCAGAGGAGTCGCCCCCTGGTGGTCAGGAGAGAGAATGCATGTTTTTAGGACACTTTCACATTGGTGTCACTCTGCAGAATAACAGGCTGCCGCCTGCTCTTAATACCAGCTTCACCCACAAACCAGGAGGTGGTAGGACCCCAAGAGCTGCCCGTGACTCTGCCTGTGTTTATATGTCCTGTTTCGTGGGTAAAGAGGTAAAGAGGTAAAGAGGTAAAGAGGTGAAGAGGCAAAGAGGCAAAGAGGCAAAGAGGTAAATGTATCCTCGGTTACACCTGAACTACTCACCAATCCCTGGTGGCTCCATGTACAGCTAATAGAGAGGACCCAGGAGATAGCAGTCTTTTAACGTCCTATTACTGTCTTAGTGATGTGTGTGTGTGTGTGTGTGTGTGTGTGTGTGTGTGTGTGTGTGTGTGTGTGTGTGTGTGTGTGTGTGTGTGTGTGTATTTGGTTGAGGTGACTTGATATCCCTTTTTTTCTACTTGAAGCATAATTCGACATGATTCAGCCACTGGTCTGGAAAATGAGGGATTCAAGAGGTACATTATGTATACACACACACACACGCACACACACACACACATGCACACACACACACACGCACACACACGCACACACACACAAGTTTAATTTGTCCATTGATGTTGAAGAAGGGCTCAAAAACACGTTTTTCACACACACACACACCCTGAAAACCCAGTGGTCAAGTTAATTGCATTAAACAACCTTAAGATGCAGACCCTTCTGTCTCTCACACATCGATACCTCTGACAGAGGCGAGCGAGAGAAAAACAACAAAAAGGGCACACAAAAAAGACACAGAAACCGAGTTGAGAAGAAAAAAGAAAAGTGGAGCGATTATGCAAATCGGTTTACGCCAGGTTAGCCTCACTGGGACATTCAACAACAAACTTTGTTTACTCTGTTCGGCTTTGACGAACTTCATCCAGAGCGTTATTATCACATGTGGCCTGCAGAGAACAGGAGGACGGTCCGTAATCAGTTCCCTCCCGTACCACAGAGAGAACCAATATGCAGGGAATACAATTACCTTAACAAGCAGATACTTCACTCGCGCCGTCCGCCGCACTTTAAACGTTTTAAGTAGTATTCTAATGCCTTTAATGCAATCCTTAGAAGTGGTCCTGTTTCATAATGCAGCGGCAGGTTGGAGGATGAGGAGGAATAAAAGCTCTACTGCGAGACATTAGATGTTCTGTAATGACGTGAGTGCGAGTCAAATGTTTTCTAACCTTGGAGAAAATTCATATTAATTCCAGCATTCGTGAGAATAACCATCCATTCTGCAGCCTGCACCGCACTCTCCCTGTCAAACACGTCGTTAAGATGATGTACGGACTAACTGGTCAACAGCCGGCTTTGTGCTACTTTTACCAACGTTCTGCTTTCAGCACAAGTTTTCACAACAAATGCGGAAAAAAAACAAGTTTGTGGTTCTGTAATGGAGCTTTTTGCTCCGAGGAACGAGGTCACCGAACGCATCGGACAAGCCGCTGTCGCTGAGAACAGGACGGATGGCTGCACTATTGTTACGACTGAATTGTAGTTTTAGTTAAGTTATTAATAACACGTGACAAAGTCAAAATGTCTGCCAGGAAAACATATCTATTAATAAGCTTAAAAGATGCATTGTTGAACTTCTATCCTTTTATTCTGAGCGACCATGTCAGGACTCTCCTCAGACTGTTTCCCACCTCACTCAGAAAGAAAAGGCTAATAACTAGTGTCCAAAATATTGTTAAGTCATGCCGGTAGATTGATGATACGCCGCATGGGGACAACACAAGACATTAGTGAGAACCCAGCTCTGGAGACAGCTAGCTAGCTAAGTAGCTTGTCCTCCTCTGGAGCAGCAGAAAGTGAGGAGAGACAGTTGCTCATTTGGGAATTAGCGGGTTGGCTAACTTGCTAGCTAAGTAGCTCGTCCTTTCCAGGAGCAGAGATTGAGGAGAGACAGTTGCTCCTTTGGGAATTAGCAGGCTAACTAACGTGTTAGCTAAGTAGCTCGTCCTCTTCTGGAGCAGCAGACAGTGAGGAGAGACAGTTGCTCCTTTGGGAATTAGCAGGCTAACTAACATGTTAGCTAAGTAGCTCGTCCTCTTCTGGAGCAGCAGACAGTGAGGAGAGACAGTTGCTCCTTTGGGAATTAGCAAGGTAGCTAACTTGCTAGCTAAATAGCTTGTCCTTTACGGGAGCAGTGGCGATTAAATAGAGACAGTTGCTCATTTGGGAATTAGCAGACTTGCTAACTTGCTAGCTAAGTAGCTTGTCCTCCTCTGGAGCAGCAGAAAGAGAGGAGGGACAGTTACTCCTTTGGGAATTAGCAGGTTAGCTAGCTGGCTAACTCCACCATGATTTAATGCTCGTCTGGTTACATAAATTAAGCCGAACAGGACTGAGAATGGTCCAGCGATAGCTGCGTGTTTCCTGCGCTGTGACCGGAGCGTGTTGATGGTTGTTGAGGTTGTTGTGCAGCGATAAGTAACAGCACACTGAAACCAACAGGAGCTCTGTACTGGACCCAGTTCAGTTCCAGCATCGCTTCTTATTACCACTGCAGCAAGTCTTCCTTCCATTCGGTGTAATCATAAACCAAATACCCTGTTATGAAATCCATAACAGTCTTTTTTTCTTCTTCCTGAAATCCATTATCCACGGCTCAGACGGAATCTTTAAAGAAGAGCCGAAGAAGATTAAATAGTTTTTCCCCCCATAATATTTTCAGTAAAGACTTTTTACTACTAAACTAGAGCAGCTAATAGGTTCTTGGCGTGCAGTTTAATGCGTATCATTGTGATTCAAATGGACATCAAATAGTTTTTTCTCCTGTCTGTTCTTCTGTCTTTGCCTCTTTCTCTTTATTTCTGCACATCAGCTCTGCTTCCCCTCGATCTCCAGCACCTCCGCTCACAACAACTCAATTTTCCAGCGACACAAATTCAACCAAATGCATGATGGAGTGTGTCCGTGTGACCTTCTGGTGACCTGAACATCTTTAGTGAGCAACGGGATCAGACGGAGAGTCATTTGTGCCTTTGTAACAACGGCAGAGAGGGCAGAGGAATCTTTCTGAAAAGGTTATTTCCACTTCAGCCAGACACATTCATCATTCTCTAGAGTGTGTGTTGGTTGCATCCCTCCACATATCTTACTAGATGTCTTGTGTGTGTGTGTGTGGTTGTGTGGTTGTGTGTGTGTGTGTGGTTTTGTGCGTCAGGCCTGATTCGGCGAGACAGTCTGACCTACAGTGACTTCACTCCTCCCTGCCTTTGATTTGAATTTGAATGTCATCCCATTCTCTACCAGACATCAGCTTCCTCCTCTTCTTCCTCCTCCTCCTCCTCTCCTCTTCCTCCTCTTCCTCTTCCTCCTCCTTTGTGCGATTCACTAAAAAATATTGCTCACCTGAGCTCTATTTCACCCGGGCCCAATGTCTTCTTTCCCACTCCAGGTGACTTTAATTAAAAGATAAATTATCTGGTATCTTACTTGATTCAATCAACAATCCGAAGTCAACGTTGATTTATTGATTTGTTTGTCACGTGCCTTGTGTATTTTAATCATTTTTTTCAAAAGGTAACCAAGTGGTTTTGTTGCCTGAAGCTAACTAAGTATTTTTAGATCTTTTATTGAACCTAAACAAGTATCATGTGGCCTAGTTTATTTAAAAAAGGAAGTGTGCAGTAAATCGATTTGTGCTGCTGGACGCAGGAAACATTGAAGAGTAGCGTTTTCTTTTCATGGCGTTGCAGTGAATGTTGTAGGACAGCACGTTAGCAAAGACTAGCTAATGTGAAGCAGGTTGGATTAAAAAGGTATGGTTTTAATCTCAACTAACTCTTGAAGAAAATATAGCTGCTAAATGCTAAATCGCGTCTCCTGTTTGCGGTGTGCAGAGGGTTTTAGAGTTTAACTGACTTTAACTCAGGATGTTGAAGAGAGCAGCGAGAGTGAACTAAGACGATACAACGGACGTGCTAACGCGGTCAGCAATAATCTCACGAGAGCGAGGCACACAGAAACACATGCTGGGGTCCAGCAGCACACACACATACATGTATTCCAGATGTTTTAATGTCATGTGCACATATAACAAAGTTACTTGTACACGGAGAAGCTTGTTTTGCTGCCTGCAACAAACCAAAGTACAATAAAAAAATAAAAATAATGAATAGAAATAAGGCACAACTTATAGTAGAGGAATTGCACAAGAATGCGATGACAGTATTGCACAAAGCGTGTGTAAAATGCGATATGCTGTTGTTGATGTATTCAATGTATAAGTAGCAGGTGACCAAAACACTGAAGGAGGACGTTGTAGTCGAGGGTAAAACATCAAACATCTGGAACATGGCGATACAAACAAATACTCTTCTTCTCTATGGAGAAAATGTCAAAATCTAGTGATCAGAAGCCAACCATGTGACGCAGTGTTCACTCTTACCTTCAGGATACTCACAGACAAATTCACACCACAATGAAAACGACAACAATATAATAACAAAGCCTTTATGTTATTTGAATGACACCATGGCCTTTCCCTTTCCCCTGAACATCCTTCCCTTCCCGCTCTAAGAATAGCGACAGCCTCCATGTTGTTGTCGGCTCCATGTAACACCTCGGCATCGCGCCGCCCCGAGAGACCTTTTAGTCCGCCGTGTGTTATCTCTGGCGGCCAACAGCAGGATTACGCTCAGCGCTTGATGCTAACGGACGAGCGCGAATGGTTTTTTTCACACTGAAAAAGGAAGAAAAGGCCGTCGAGTCGAGCGCCGCATCGCCGCGACAGAAGCAACACACACGTGTGTTTTATTAGCCACCGAAAAGATCCCCAAATGCCCAACGCAGCGAATGAAAAACACGATTAAATAATGCAGCGGGGTCTTCTTTCCTTTTCTTTTTCATCAGAATATTGTCCGTTTGCTTTTGGATCGCAGCTTGAAATGTGATTTCAGTGTGATTTCCTCCCGCCGTGAGTGAAATGTAAGAGGAACGAGGAGCGAGACGGAGTGAGGGCGACGTGCGATGTGACACAGGTCATTACGCTGGACTTAATGAAGCAACTCGCTTCACAACACACACACACACACACACACACACACACACACACACACACACACACACACACACACACACACAGTACCCACCCAGCCCGTTATGCGGCTCCATGGAGTGAGACATTAACTTAGATGAGAACGTGATTAATGAGTCGCCAATTAATTAAATACAGTAACAAGAGCTTCTCACTACCTGGACCTTTTTATTCCAACTCCATCTCTCTCTTTCAGAATAAAAGGACCTATTGCAATAAATCATGTTTGAATCTATGTTTAACGGCTTAAAGGGGCACGATGGACGTTATGGTGTGTGTGTGTGTGTGTGTGTGTGTGTGTGTTGCATGCTGTGTGCTGCACACGCTAACTTCTGGGAGGCCATTTCATCTCGAACAAGTGTGTAAGAACGAGAGAGCCCCGTCTGTCGTTGTCGACATGTTGAGAGCCGTGTAGAGTCAATCCGAAGATCTCGGTTCTCGTACCTTTTATAATAGAAATAATTCTAAATCGCATCGCCGTGTTTTTTGCCGATTGATCTCGTGTGGACGCGTTCGACACTCGTCCAGCTTTGATTCTGCACGGCGGTGTGTTTGAACACGTCTGAATCGAGTGTTGTTTCTCTGTCAAACAGCTTCAGGTGTTGATGGTTTGTCTCTTTTTCCTTTACGCTTTACTACCCAGTTCTTATGGATGCATTGTGTGTGTGTGTGTGTGTGTGTGTGTGTGTGTGTGTGTGTGTTGGCGTCTGCATGTCGGGGCACATAAAGCGCGAGTCGGACGTATTATATGAATGGATGAATGGCGGGGAAATCCAGTGTTTTATAGCCGAGGCTCAGCGAGACGTTGTGTTGTTGTTTTATGTCTTTTGTGTGGACCCGACAGGCTCAAAAGGTGGAAATAGAATAATCATAATGGGTCGTTAATTATGCTCATTTATCCACTCGAACGAGGTCTGATTAGCGTAATGAGTCGGATGTTTGTTCGTCACATTGCTCTTCAGACACGTTGCCCCTTGCTTTGATGATGCAACTTACACAGCGAGTCCTATTGGGTTGATCAATGGAGGCCATGTTGGTGAAGTGAGACTCTCTCTCTCTCTCTCTCTCTCTCTCTCTTTCTCTCTCTCTCTCTCTCTACCTTTCCTCCTCTACACTTCTTCCTCCATGACTAAGAACCTTGTTAAACGGGCTCGGGGCGACTCTTTTTTCTTTGCAGGTGGAACAAAATGGAAATTAAATGGAAACCCTTTAAAGATTCAAACGGCGGCTTCACTGCTGATTGTTGGAATTTAGCGACAGTGCTGAAAAAAACACGACGTAATGAAGTCGTTGGTCATTTATTGCGGATTAAAAAACTTTATATTACTGTTGAATGATTCATTACGCCGTTATGAGAGCGCTGGAAAATAAGGCGTGAAGCAGCTGGAGATGAACGGAGAGCAGCGGGGGCGTCGACCTGCTGTCAGACGCTTTAAACGATACACAGGAAGTCAAAGAAGTTACTTCCTGTTTGGTTTGTAGGCTACTTGTAGTTTACAGACCTCGTTCGGATTCATTCATGTGAATCTGAAGGTGTGTGTGTGTGTGTGTGTGTGTGTGTGTGAGAGAGAGAGAGAGAGAGAGAGAGAGAGAGAGAGAGAGAGAGAGAGAGAGAGAGAGAGAGAGAGAGAGAGAGAGAGAGAGAGAGAGAGAGAGAGAGAGGGAAAAGGAGGGAGGGAAACAGAGAGATAAAAAGGTAGAGAGGGATGGAGATATATATATATATAGAGAGAGAGAGAGAGAGAGAGAGAGAGAGAGAGAGAGAGAGAGAGAGAGAGAGAGAGAGAGCTTTAAACAAGACCATTGAAGCCGTTTGAATACTCAGTGAAGAGCAACTCTTGTTCATCGGTTGCAAAGAAACAACAACACGGTGGCGGCCATCTTTCAAGATGGCGACAGCGAAAAGGCCGAACTTCAGACTCCATGACGAACTTCTTTTATGTCCAACTCTAATTAAACCAGGACAGAGTACGACAGCCATGACGGTGGAATAATGAAGTGACGACTCAGATACTCTGCGGCCGTAGAAAGATGAACTTAATGCTGTAAAATGAAGAAACTGAAACTTATAGGTGCCAATTTTGAACAGTCGTCAAACTAAATTGTTTGTTAAAGCGGTTTGTCGGCACTGGAGATATTCATATTTCAAATCCCTGCGAGGGTGTTCTGGGTCATAAAAAGCGGATCATTAATTAGAAATAACGAGCAGCTGGCTGCAAAAGAGCTCGTTTACAGCGTTTTGTGTCTACTTACTGAAGACACTTCTACAGCGGTTAAACTTTGAAA
Source organism: Clinocottus analis (assembly GCF_023055335.1). NCBI lineage: Eukaryota > Metazoa > Chordata > Actinopteri > Perciformes > Cottidae > Clinocottus > Clinocottus analis. The sequence goes on along the minus strand of NW_027176231.1, from coordinate 37,592 downwards.
ACATTCAAAATCAAAAGAATTATAAGACGTCAGATAATGTCACTTTTTCTGGAGGGATTATCTGCTTATTCATGACTTCAGCTCCGTTAATGAACTATGAGCTAGCCGTTCAGTCGGACTGTCGCTGTGTATTTTATTAACTTTAAATCATAGATTCTCTGTCTGTGGTCTCTGAATATCTGAACAGCTCATCTGATCTCCTTCAGGGGGTTTGCAGACTGCTGCTCATCGACTTGCTTCACTTTTACCGCTGGATCTTGAATATAGCACCGCTAACGCAACCTGAACGCTAGCTAACGCAACCTGAACGCTAGCTAACGCAACCTGAACGCTAGCTAACGCAACCTGAACGCTAGCTAACGCAACCTGAAGGCTAGCTAACGTTACAAATCAAACTTTTCTCCTCTGAGCGTGAGCAGAACGCCTACACAGGAGCATTGAATATAGCACGCTAACACAACCTGAACAGTAGCTAACGCAACCTCACCGCTAGCTAACGCAACCTGAACGCTAGCTAACGTTACAAATCAAACTTTTCTCCTCTGAGCGTGAGCAGATCGCCTATGCGGGACCAGCACCTCTACTTCATAATTATGGTGGTTACGTCAAAGCAAGCGACTGATATGCCTGTTTGGAAATTATTAATATTATTTATTTAGTATTTCACCGATGTTTCAGGCCGTTAGCGACCCCAAACTTTTAGAGCCCAGGTTGAGTTATTTATTGGCCTTTTCTGGGAACGTTGGTATTGGCATTCGTAGAAGAATCTGAAGTAAATATATTAACATTTATTGGTAAAACTATTAAAATGGTAGTGAAGTGTGAAGAGGCATTATGAGCACAATGTTCTTTATGGACCAACGTTTGGTCAATGTGGTCAATTATTATTTCATGCTGGATCGTAATGCATCATACTTTATGACTTTTTTCTCTGACAGGTAAACGTTGTACTACAATGTTTTCCTCTGAGGTACAAGTACACAGTAAAAGGCTAAAAACAGTTATCTAATGTATTGTATTAGTCCTTTGGTGGCCTTTTGTATGTTATTTATGACTACGATGAGTTAGAATAGTTACATAATTCAATACTAATTCAAACATCATACAAAACTACAGCTGTTTTCGGACCCTTTTATCCCATAAGTGTTCCTGACTGAGAGTACGTTATGACTCGTGTGACACGTCTCCGTCATGCCAGGTGTGTTGCTGAGGACCTGAGGAAGTGAAGTGTTGCTCCAGGAGTGTTTTTTTGTTATAATCGGGCCCTCCAGAAAGCGAAAAGCGGGGTTACATCCTCCACTCACTAGTCTTCTGTGTCGTCAGTTGAATACCGCAGTATTAAAAAAAAAATCTGACTTTAACGGCCCGCTGCATCAGTTATTCTGCTTGATGTAGTGCTCCTACACAAACTGATCATAAATTGTAATGCCCCTTATAGTTCAAGATAGACACTCACAGACAGAGCAGAACATATTTCTGCCCTCGAACAGACACATCCATTCAGCCAACGGAGCCACGAGGGTGTAGACGGGCTGTTAAATACCAGATGGCCCCACATCGAAATGACAAAAAACAGGGAGATTCATGGCTTAATTACACTCACCGGACACATTGACAAAACAAGCACATTAAAACATGAAATGAAAGACGTTGTACACACACACACACACACAGTGTGTGACATCTGACATTTCAGAAAAGTGGCCTTTCAGACCGCGTATGAATATACATACATGTATACACAAAGTGGCACGTGTGTGTTTAGGAGCGGGCTAAATTCGGAGTAGTAAAAAAGCCGCATTAATAAGTGTCAGTGTAAAGAGCCGGCGGAGGATTTTACTATTCATTCTGGACGGGGAAGCAGTCTTCAAAGGTTACCGCCTCACAGGGGAAGTCATATCAGTTGTATTAAACATTCACGGACACATTAATCACTCGCTCGGTGAATGTGGGAGGACAGAAGCTCGTTTTTCGCATTTTCTTTTTTATTTGGCCGAAAATCGCACGATGACAAATTTATAAGGTCAATAAAACACAAGAAAATCTATGAATTCAGCTTTAGATATTTAACCACAGCGATGCTCTTACCCTACCTTAACTGAGCTATTAGCTCGCTTTAGTTGCGCAACAAAAAACATTCAGTAGTGCCAAAAAAAACACGTGCATTGCGATCGTATTTAATTGAAAAAAAACTGCCATTGAATGTCGTGAAAGGCAGGACTTCCTCCTCTTACATGGGCCGCTTTCCAGAACCGGCTAAACCAATTATAAAAAGTGTAGAACAAGAAGGAGGTTGTGGTCTGTGTGTGTGTGTGTGTGGGGGGGGGGGGCGTCTGAGGGGTAATAGGTGTGACGACAAACCGACAAACTAAGACACAAACAGACACACTAATGATCCTTTATAGTCAGGAAGGCGCAGCTGTCTTCCATTGCTAGGCCGACAATCCCCCACAATCCTTCGGTCCGGACGAAAACCTGAAACTAGACTCTCATTACACATCAGTAGTCGTCCTTAATCCTTCGAGGTAGATTCACCGTCAAGTATTCGAGCAAAACTATGAAAATAATGAGAAAAATCTGACAGAAACAAAGAAAGAAAATCTGTATTTTTAAGTCTCTTTGGGACAAACAGTCGATAATTTGTCCAGGCGAAGGCACACAAAGAGCTTGTGTGTCTCCTCTTTGCATCCCTCCCTCTGTGCTTCCCGTCCTCCCACTCCTTCACCTTTTGCTTCGCTCTCTCACCTCGTCTCCTCTTCATTTCCTCCCCCTTTCCGCATCGTCCTCCTCCGTCTCCTCCGTCTCATCCATCTCTTGCTGAGCGGCTGCGTCAGGGCAGATAAATGTTGGACAGATGTTATGCAGAAGTCTCGCCCTGGGTGGCATAACTAAATAAGAGCGTGTGTGTGTTTGCCTCTCTGTGTGTGTGTGTGTCGCCTCGGGTGGCTTCGACTAAATCAGAGTAGAGGAGGGGGGAGCCTCAAGTTGTTTCCAATACATGCCCCCCTGCCAGCCACAGCTCTGAGTGTTATTTAGAGTCTGTTTTCCTCGTCGGTTGCAGCTCCTTTGCAGAGCGATGAGTGCAAAATGCATTCCCATCTGTCGGCGGAGCGAGTACGTCTGCTGCTGCCGGGACGTTAGAAGTTCCTGTGCGTTACCCTTCCAACCCCGAGGTCATTTTCAGTCCATTTTCAAAGTCGAAGGCACTTTTCATACACGATACATACCCATGTTTCACATCAGAAAATTGCAGAACAATCTCAGCTTGCTATATCACGAGGCAACATAGCTATGAGGCGAAAGTGTAAAGACGAAATATGACGCTAAAGCTGAAAAATACTTCGTCTGAATGAAGTAAAATGGTGCCGAGCGGCGAAGGGCATACAGGCAGGAAGTCTCCTCTTTCCGCTGGACGTCAAAACGTATTCCTGCGATCGCAAAGATAAAAAAACGTAAAAGCTGTGGTATCGCTCTTGAGCGTTGGGCCCTCAACAAAAAGGGTTAAAAATAAAAGGGGTAACCCAACAATCTATTTACAAAGGTTTACTTTCTAAACATTGTAAAGTGCAGGTGAGCTATAAATAGACCATCCACCCGGTACCGGGTCCCTCGGGCTGGTACTTTCAGTTCCTCTTCTCGGACTCGTGCACCTCAGGACCGACAGGAGAAAGGTCTTTCTTCCTCTTCTTCTCTTTCTCGTAGCTTTTGTCCGTTCCTCTTGTTTCTGCAGCTCTGCATGTGTGTGTGCGTGTGTGTGTTTTTTAGACTTTTGGTGACTTATTAGCATTTGGCAGACTCCCTAACTGTTCTATATGCAGCACATTAACACAATTAGCATTGCCGAAGAGGAGACATCCATGTAGAATAATGAAAGTGGAGTCATTAAGTGGGCCCTGGCCGGCTGAATCGCTCCATCCGACTGAATTGCTAAATCATTGAACAACTTGCTGGCTGATTTGCTGACGGAGTGAACGGCCACTTTAGCCACTTTACTGGCGGTGCTGGAAGTTAGTGGAGCTCTCTTTCTTTCTTCTGTCGCTGCTTTTTCTGGAGCCGTATTCATACAGAGTCTTGATTTAGATTCAGAGTTTCATAGCTGGTGATGCTCCAAATGTTTGTTATCGGCGACAAATCCCACAAAACGATCAAATCCAAGGATGAATGTATTGTGTGTGTGGATCCAAATCCTGATCTATCTCTTTTCCTCTGGGCAATGGAGTTTTATTGTTGTCCAAAAAGCTATTAAAACCCACATCAATGAGTCACACAGTGGCACAGGGTGGCATCTTCCTTCTTGATAATGAACGTGGGCGCTGTTGTGTACTTTGAGGAGAACCCACGTACGCCATCCTGCTGCTGTAAATACACGCTACAGCACCGTGTGTGTACGTTAACTGAAGTCCCCATCAAAATGAAGGGATTTACTCTTGTTTCAGCGATGTTTACTAAAAACTCAAGGAAATCATCTAGCCTTTTGGAGACATTTAGCGAAATATTTGAGACTAATTTAAAAGACACAAGTCCAAACGTGTAGCCAAAGCTAGCCAAAGGAACTGCAGATGTGACTTTAGCTAAGTGTTAGCTGCTAGCAGACATGACTATTAGCTGAAAACGCCCAAACGTGTAGCCAAAGCTAGCCAAAGCAACTGCAGATGTGACGTTAGCTAAGTGTTAGCTGCTAGCTGACATGACTATTAGCTGAAAACGCCCAAACGTGTAGCCAAAGCCAGCCAAAGAAACTGCAGATGTGATGTTAGCTAAATGGTAGCTGCTAGCAGATATGACTAGCAGCTGGAAAAAAAAGAGCAGGAGAACATCTCAGAATCAGATACCCGATCAACAACTGGCATTAGCATGTGATCTATATCGCGGGAAACACGTAAGATCTTAAAGTCATAAACTTCTGCTATCAAACTGTATTTTCTTGTCCGCCCCTTTTTTAGCACACTGTAATATTAACTATATTATATATTTGTGTTTGTTGCTATATGGACTCATAAGTCTGAAATAAAGGAATAAATATAGGATGCAAAAATAAGGAAGTGCAACAGTATTTTTCAGATGAACGTATGAAGGTAAACGGCTAACAGCCTTTAATATGCACATCTCTACATGACCTTGGTGTTCAGTCCGCTGTGTGTTTCAAGGCTTCTTTCCTCTCACTCACCTGTTGAGTCCCAGAGCTGCTGATCTACATTTTAAGTTGTATTTTTACTTTAGTGAGAGAACACAACAACACTCCTGTGTGTGTAGCGTGATTTGTCCGACAACAATCAACAGATTTCATGTCGAAATTTCAAGTTAAAATGTTTTATTTTCCACTTGACTTGACTGATGAAAGACGGCTTAAGATGTCGGAACTGATGCAGCTTTTTATCCTCCTTCCTTTCCTCTTCTTCCCTGCTACTTTTCTCGTCCACACAGTTTGCTTTTAAAGTCAGGTAACGCCTCGTTTCCTCGCCAAATTATTCACCACTGTATCGATACACCTTTTTGAAATTCCTCCCAGGGCCAGATCTACATACGGCCTTCACACCGCCTTGAAAATATACAGCCGGTAATGCAAAACACTCGCCGTCTGATTGATGTACTCTGGACAAGAGTGTGTTAAGCCGTCTTTCCTTCCTCTTTTCTTCCTCTTTTCTTCCTCGTCTGGCATCCAGTAGAGAAATGAAGCTGTTGTGTTCGGGTGAGTGACTGACAGCCGGCAGCGAGCAGCCGAGGGTCTGATTCATGAGATCAACACACACTGTCTGTGTGTGTGTGTGTGTGTGTGTGTGTGTCTGTTCCACGCCGCCACAGAGACTGACGGCTCGAGCGGCCATTTAAACTTTCCCGTCTCATCTCTCTGGATCTTTAGCCCCGTTGCTCCCTGTAAACCGACACCGGGTGTGAACAGTGTTAAGTAACACTGGAAAAGGCCTTCTGGGTAATCACACTTCATCCTGTACCTTTAATTTCCCAATACGGCCAGAAAAAAATCTATTAATTTAACCACACACACACACACCAGAGGAATACACACACCACCCAACGTACCACAGTGGCATTTTGACGTGGGCAAAAACATAGTGTGTGTGTGTTCTTTCATACATGATCACTGCCCCCATACACAACAACACACAAGAACACACACGTTGTGTTAATTGACAGTGTGGTTGAGACTATTATGAGTTAATTACTTTCTTTAACCCGATTCAGTCTCTAGTAGAGGACGAATTAACCACAGAGTAATGCCTGTGTGTGTGTGTGTGTGTGTGTGTGTCAGTTTTTAGATCTGAGAGAAGAACCCGTGAGCTTCGGCGCGTGTGTCTACACGGTGTGTATTTTCCCTCGACACAGTGGCATTGACCCCTATTAAAATGTATTAATAGGAAGCTAAATGTTCTGCCTGAAAACCTAAGAGCTCGCAGCCGAGATAATACTCTATTGAGACTGTGTGTGTGTGTGTGTGTGTGTGTGTGTGTGTGTGTGTGTGTGTGTGTGGCACAGGCAGGGCTAGAAGCTCAGAGCTGTAGTGGCGATGTTCTTGAATAGAATTAGCTGTAGTTTTTTTTCGGGCGTCCTGAGTAAATCCGTCACACACCCCGATGTTTCACGTGTTTTAAAGTGCGCCACCGGATCATCTGGCAAACAGAGAGGTTGACCAGCCTGACCCTGCGTGGAGGAAGACCACATCAACGTATCGTCCCACAAAACACCCAAAGAAGAACTCCTTCACAATCTTGTCACGGCGTGTTTGAGCTTCGTCTCTTCGTGGACGGACACGCCGGTCTGTCGGCGTCGGTGTCTCGCACTGCGAAGAAGCAGGAAGGGTTTTTGGGGGGGATTTTTAAAGGTCCTGCAATCTCATTGGTCCTCGGACTCGTCTGAAAACACGTCAGGTGACAGATGAGGAAGCAGACAGTCGGTTCCATACCGAGCTTGTTCTGGTGCGAGCAAGATTCAGGTCAAAGTCGGTCATTTTTCAATTTCTGAACCGAAAAACTTTGGACTGAAAATGCTTCAAAACGCGTCTATGCTTGTGTTTATTGTGCATATATATATATATATATATATATATATATATATATATCCAAGTTTGTCACAGGGAATATGGGACACGAATGCTGACAATAAAGAAAGTGAAACAAAAGCAGACCAAGTATCTGCAACTCCAGGAAGACAGGGCTTGTGTGTGTGTGTGTGTGTGTGCGTGTGTGTGTGTGTGTGTGTGTGCGTGTGCGTGTGTGTGTGTGTGTAATCTATTGCCTTTTGAGCTGTACATCTTTGTCATCTGTTCCCCCGGTGCTGATGGAGACACGCTGTTGCCAAGTGATCGCTCAGGCCCCTCCACCTAGCTAATCTACAATATGTTCAATTTGGCATGGCTGCTAATACACACACACACACACACACACACACACACACACACACACACACACACACACACACACACACACAAACAGATTTGCCATGTGCTCTATTTGGCAGATTGGCACCTTTTGTAATCGTCCACGTGCGCACAAACAGACGCAAAAACACACACAATTTCATCAAATATCTCAGTGGCATGAAAAAAAAAGTCCAAATTATATTTCCCTTACTTTGCTTTCGGTGAGAAGAAGATTACACACATACACATATTGGCAGTCTACTGTCTGTGTCTTTGTTGGTGTGAGTGTGTGTGTGTCTGTGTGTGTGTGTGGCAGACAGGTGTAGTGTGCCATATGGTGACTCGGTTAAAAAGGTCAGCCCTCTCGTGGTCTCATTATAGTATCCGGGTAGATTTTTCAAGTCTGGCTGTTGCAGGTTGAGAAGCCAAATCACTCACACATTATTTATGTGGGGGCGCTTCTCAACACCCATCAGGAGAATATCTGAAGCATCTCAGAGTTATTATTGTAAAAGAGAGAGAGAGAGGGGGAGAGAGAGAGATTGCATCATGACGAGCAGAGACAGCCAGTTGTATTTTTCTGTGACAGGATCTATGAAGCTGTGTGTCGCTGCTGAGTCAGCATGTCTGAACAGCACACATTATGTCTCATGTTGAACACACACTCTGCTCAATATGAATAATGTGCACCTATAACTTCCTTCATTATCAAAACCACTGGCGTCGCTCTCATGGGGCGGCACTGAACTGGAAAGGGAATTAGAGGTTGTGCGTTGACGGAGAGCTGCCCGACTCCCCGTTAGCTAAGTTTAGTCTGGCGCAGGTTGTGGGGTCCGGCTCGGTTTCGGGTTGTCTGTTGCCCACAGCAGGATTTAGAGATAATGAGCCCGCGTTGAACAGACAACGGCCAGACGGTTTGTCATCATTTCACCAGAGTTTAGCTCCCGCAAACACATTGTTTAATACCCTAGCTAACGGTCTTTTTAATATCCTAGCTAACGGTCTTTTTAATACCCTAGCTAACAGTCTTGTTAATACCATAGCCAACAGTCTTATTAATACCTAGCTAACAGTATCTGTAATACCCGAGCTAACAGTCTTTTTAATACCCTAGCTAACAGTATCTTTAATACCCTAGCTAACGGTCTTTTTAATACCCTAGCTAACGGTATCTTTAATACCCTAGCTAACGGTCTTTTTAATACCCTAGCTAACAGTCTTTTTAATACCCTAGCTAACAGTATCTTTAATACCCTAGCTAACGGTCTTTTTAATACCCTAGCTAACAGTCTTATTAATACCTAGCTAACAGTATCTTTAATACCCTAGCTAACAGTCTTTTTAATACCCTAGCTAACGGTCTTGTTAATACCCTAGCTAACAGTATCTTTAATACCCTAGCTAACAGTCTTATTAATACCTAGCTAACAGTATCTTTAATACCCTAGCTAACAGTCTTTTTAATACCCTAGCTAACAGTCTTTTTAATACCCTAGCTAACAGTCTTGTTAATACCCTAGCTAACGATCTTTTTAATACCCTAGCTAACGGTCTTTTTAATACCCTAGCTAACGGTTAGCGGGCAGACAGGATGTGGAAAAATACGTAGAAGACAATCAGTTCCATTTCACCTCTATTTTTTTCTCAACGGGGGAATAGAAAGTGACCATATTCTGCTGGGTCGTGGTTATCTTTGGCCAGAGTGTGGACACGTCTGGCTCAGTCACACTCCAACCGGGTTTGGCCCCGGCTGTAAAGACAATAGACACACTGGTTTGCGAGCCAGTGGAGCTCAAACGGCTGTGTGTGTGTGTGTGTGTGTTTGTGTGTTTGTGTGTGTGTGTGCCACCGGTATACGGGGGCCATGGCAAAGTTTTTACCTCCTGTTCGCAGCCATTAAAGTCAAGTCAAACTTTGTGTGGCTCGTCTACAAGGAAACGTAGCGGTGTGTGTAAAAAAAGGTGGGAAACGCGACGTGAAGCCTCAAAAACCCCTACAACGCCTTTGCCGGTATTTTTGGAAATAGGCAAGAACCTCAGTAGTGCAGGTGGAGAAGAAAAAGAAAGCGTATGTGAAGGGGTAATCAAAAGAAAAGTATTTTTGGCACGAGTGGTTTCTTTATGCCACTATTTTTATGCAAATAAATGTATTTTAAAGACAAAAAAACAAACAAAACAGCTAAGCCCATAAGTCTGCTGAGACACAGAAGCTGTTCGGTACTTGTCATCCAATCGGAGGGAAAGTCTTCCGGTTGAAATCTATGAGTATTGAGCAGTTCTGCAAAAAGCCATCAGTCAAACTGCATCTTATCATATCTGCCTGATGGAGGAGATCATATATTTTAATGAATCACCAGTGTCTGCTTCACACATGCGTTAGCGTTAGCGTTAGCATCCTTTTGGACGACAGTAAATTACTTTCACACATCATCGGTTTTATTTTATGTGTGCGTGTAATTCATTTACACGTCTTTATATTTCCTCTAATTGTCGTTTCTGCTTCACCATCGCCAGTCTGGTTTCTATTTCTGAATATGTATATTGTGTAAATATATTGTTTAATTTATTATTTATAATACATATTTTATCAGAAAAAAGAAAAAAAATCATTTCTTAAAATGTGGTTTCAAACATTTATTTACGTGTACATTTTACATTTCATTCATATATTTCACTGCTTTTGTGAACCTAAGACCTTTGGTCAACAAATTTCAAGCACTAAAACTAGTCAAGTTATGTTTTCACAAGAGATATTGAGAATTTCCAAAAATCAAGACAACATTTTTCAGCTTTGGGGTCATATTTTCTCTTTACACTTTTGCCTTCTTGTGACAACGGCGTCTCATTATATAGAGAGCTGAGATGACGACAGTATGTATTATGTTGTAATAAAATATGTGACTGTCCTGTAATAATAATATAACAACCTAATCTTCAGGCTTTCGGAAACCAAAATATCGTCAAAATCAGTTTGAATGAAATGTTCAGTAATAAAAACGTCCGAAGCGATGGCAGCGTAGCCGAAGGTGGGAAGTCGAGCTCACAATCACCAGCGACCGGCCAACAGGAAACAGAAATAGTGGATTAATGCCGCGGGCGAGATCTGACATATTACAACCTGCTGATCCAAAACTGGCCACCAGCTCTAAAAGTGCAAAACCATGTGGCCGTGTTCGACATGTGAACCTCCATGTGGCTGGAAGGCCTCAACATTCAGTCACAACACACAGCTGTGAACAGAATAAACGTAGATTATATTCCATATACTTTGAATACATCATTAATGATCGGGCTTTTGAACATGCATGGTTTAATTAAGTCTGTTAAACAACGCATGTTTGGAACTATTTCCCCTTAAATTCATCCGTGCTTTTCTGTAGTTCAGTGACAACTTTGTTTGAACACTAAAGTATGATTGTGACCATAACTGGTCTGTTTGCACAAGGTCAAAAGGTCAAAAGGTTAACGAGGAGAGAAGCAGCTATTGAGTGTAAAACTAAGACGAGTGCCGCTGCAGAAATAACTTAGTTTGACAACCTTTTTTTATTTTTGTAGATTTTTAAAAATGTTCACTCAAGATGGAATCTCACTTATATTATATTATCAGTCATCGCTGGATTAAACATGTTTTTTTTGCTATATATTCGTTAACAAAACACTGTTAGTATTCGTTGTCTTATTCTATGAACAGACTCAAGTTTTAAGTCGTCGTGCATGTAATATTCTGGAGTTATTGCTCAGTAGCAGCATGTCGAGTGGAGCGTCGTTAGACTCGCTGCAGGGCCGCAGACACAGAGCCAGATCCCAGAGTCCTGGTCTCCGTCCTGAGCACCAGTTTACGTCCTCGTCCCGGAGCTGTGGATCAGCACTTTGGGACGGGGAGCCCCATCGGGGATCACCATCCAGCGACAAGGGAGGGAGAGGGATGTAGTCGATGCTGCAATGACCAACGTGCAGCTGTCACTTCCTCTTACTCGACATCGTCATCACCGGCGTTCACCAGAGCGCGGTGGGGAGTTGGCACCTCCGAGGCAGCGGCACGCAGCTCGACACGAAGCCGTCTCCGGTCCCTCGCCTCCTCTCTGGAAGTCGTTTAAGACCAGAGCAGTTAAGCTGAGGACCGGAGGGGCCCGAGGGACGGCTGATGGAGCTCCATGTGAAGCCCAAACACACACGGGCCGGTTCCTCTCGGACCGGAGACGCTCTCAAACTACTCATTCCAGGAAAAAAACAACAAAAAAAAAGGAAAATGGGGCTGGGTTTTGTGTGACTGTGCGCTCTCGTGTCGGGATTAACACACACACAACGTCATATCATGTGTTTTAGAGACAGTAGCTGTGGATGTGAAGAAGTACACACACACACACACACACACCATTACATTCCTCAATGAGGAGTAATCTTACCGTAGTCGTCAGTTGCTCATTTTCTCCCCTCGCTTTAGATTCATTATTTCAAATTTTTTCATGTTTTCATGAACTAAACAACCTCTTTCTTTCTGCCTCAGCACCTTTTTGTCTTCTGAAGTGAGACTCTTGCTTTCATTGACTCCAAATCTTCATCATTTGGTGCTGATGCTGTGCAGCATGTGCCGTGTGAGGACACAGAGGTTATCCTCGCCGCTTCACTCAAGCTCATTTACATCACAGGTGCAGGAGGAAGTAGGACTCTGCATGACAAATATCTGCAGAAATCTATTTAGGATTCATGTGAACCAACTCTGAGTCATGACCTGTTACACAACTGTAGTAGTGTGAGAGTTTGACCCACGCTGATGAAGAGTGTGTAGTGTCTCTCTCCACGTCTGATAAACTGAAACAAGCTCATAAACTGTATTTTCTCTAAGATGGTGCCATGTCTTCCTCGTTAAACGTCTCTTTTCTCCACTTTAAGACTTTATTCCTGAACAAAATATGAGAAGAATTGTGTTTGCAGTGGATTCTAATTGACTTTCTATTATATTATATATATATTACACCGATTCAAAAGAAGCTTTTTGGCAACAAGCACATCTGGTTTTTATCTTTATCATTTCAAATAGCAACTAAACCAACGAGAAGAACAAGTTTAACATGACATCATCAGCTGCTCAGCTGTTAACACGACTAATATTACTATTATTATTATGAGTCAAACACTTCGTCCATAAATGAGCAGAAAAGTCATTTTATACAAAGTGACTCAAACAGAAGTGAACGCTGCATCTGTTGGGACTATTTTCAGCGGTGGATCGATACGTATTTGGAATTTAACACAAAGAAAACACACACAGTGTGTGTGTGTGTGTGTGTGTGTGTGTGTGTGTGTGTGTGTGTGTGTGTGTGTGTGTGTGTGTGTGTGTGTGTGTTTACGGCAGTGAAGGAACATGTGAACAACAAGTTTCAGTGATGCAGTGATGCGATTTTAATCATTTCTGGACAACAATGGAGTAATATATATATATATATATATATATATATATATATATATATATATATATATATATATATATATATACACACACACACACACACACACACACACAGCACATGTGAGTGGAATCAGTTATTGGTTTTAGTCTTTTCAAGAGATTTCATGATTATAAAACAGTAATATTGGCAGCTTTATGCTCACATGTATACACAATACACACATGTACACAATACACACATGTACACAATACACACATGTACACAATACACACATGTACACAACACACACATCGTGGATGGACGGGTCGTGATCAGTAAAGTATCGATCAGCGACTTCACAGATTGTTCATAGAATCGCTTTGAAGTGACGTCGTCCTTTTATGATCTATTGTGTTATGTTCTTTTGTTCCTCTGGTTTTGTTTGTACATTTTATACATTAGTGTTTGTTTTCTGCTGTTCTTTGTTTTGTTGTAGTTATTGCCTTTATGATATGGTCTTTCTTCTTTACCGCTACCTGCATGCATGACGACGTCGAGCACTTATTACACTTTGTTTTTAAATTATTGTTAGTATATTATTAGGGGAAGATTTCAGCTCAATGTTTATGAAGTCAACTCAGCCGCGATCATCAGGAACTGAACAGAAGTCCTGCCTGAGAGGAGGTGTTGTGTAGCAGAAGTCATTGTTCTCCTCGGTGAACGTGTTCAGACGTCATCATCGCTGCTTCATCATGTTGTGGCAGAAACACGATTCATAACTGAATAATCTGCTTCTGCAAATGAGTTTCCACCTGAGAGGACCGAGCGTTGACCAAAAGGTGACGGCGCTAATCATGACGGCGATAATTGGCTTTAGTGTTTGGATGTATATGAGCGAGGATCCGATTAAAAAGGTCAAAAATGTAAAAGAAATGACGGAGAGTTGTTTTATAATATGGAGCCTCGTGGCGACGGAGAGGAAGAAGGTCACCTCCTGAAACATGTGGAGAAGAGCAAATTGTTAGAAGATAACATAATATGCTGAGCTGCAGATTCCATTAGACAGTTCACAGTGCAGACACACACACACACACACACACACACACACACACACACACACAGGCGTAATGTAACAAGCAACAGCGCCAAAAGAGTGACAGAGTCTGTGTGCGACACTGCGCTGAATCTTTCATACAGCACTGTGTTGTACCTGTGTAAGCACTCCTGAGTGTGTGTGTGTCTGTGTGTGTGTGTGTGTCTGTGTGTGTGTGTGTGTGTGTGTGTGTGTGCCCCGTGGCCACGCCTGCAGAAGCTCCTTCAAAGTATTTTACTTTCCGAGTGCAAAACGTTGAGCGCTGACACTGTTTTCCTTCTGTAAAGATGATTTATCTCGCGACCCCGAACAACTGGAATAAATACGAGAGAGGGAATAAAAAAAAAAGAGGCAGTAAATTTCCTTTTGCTTGAAAGGTTGAATAGCAAATGGAGAATTTATGTGTCACTCAAAAGTAGGAGAGAAAAAAATGATGCACAGACACACAACCCAGAGGGATGTCGAGCATCTGACACGCGTCTTAAATTCTTTCTTTACGGATTTGTTTTATTGACTTTTCACCATGAAATACGAGAAGGACGCTCGCTGCAAAAGCAGTGCAGGGAGACCTTTGACCTCTGGTTGTATAGAAGTCTGTGCTTCATGTGTTAAAGCTGCATTCTCTCTTCTGGCCACCAGGGGGCGACTCTTCTGGTTGTATAGAAGTCTATGCTTCATGTGTTAAAGCTGCATTCTCTCTCCTGACCACCAGGGGGAGACTCCTGTGGTTGTATAGAAGTCTATGCTTCATGTGTTAAAGCTGCATTGTCTCTCCTGACCACCAGGGGGCGACTCCTCTGGTTGTATAGAAGTCTATGCTTCATGTGTAAAGCACAAAGACACAATACTGTTATCATATTTTTGGGCAATATTGTTATTTATTTTTTAATTTTGTGCCTTATTTTTTTTATTTTATTCCCTTAAGTTTATTGTAATTCTGTTTTAGAGAGCTGTAACACTCACTCAAACACACACACACACACACACACACACACACACACACACGCACACACACACACACACACACACATTTAATGTAATGCACCTAGACACCAGCAGCAGCGGTAAACAGACAGAGCCAGTTGGGCTGAGTTCAAATCTCCTGTGTGTGTGTCTGTGTGTGCGTGTGTGTGTGTGTGTGTGTATGTGTGTGTCTGTGTGTCTGTGTGTGTCTGTGTGTGTGTGTGTGTGTGTCTGAGTGTGTGTGTGTCTGTGTGTGTCTGAGTGTGTGTTTGTGGGATGGGTCCCTCGGTGCTCTTCACAAAATGACCTCAGGAGTCGTGGGTGCGCTCATGCTGGAGGCTCGCCAGCCTCACAGCTCTCTGAACGTACATTACGCGATCATTGTGAGTTGGTGATGCGTCGCTGTGGGTTCGCTCCCTTCGAGGGCCGTTAAAGTACTTTTTGAAAGAACTTTGAGAGCTAAAACTCGTCCGTGCTGAAGCCAACGCGCCCGCAGCCAGACACATTACCGAGGAGGAGGAAGTGAACACTGATCTTTATTGGTTCAGGATCCGCCTCGCCGCTCTCGTGGAGCTCGATACAGACGGCAGCGGCTAGCTAGCGGCTAGCTGGAGCGTTTAGCAGCTAATAGGACGAGTTGTTTCCCTCGGGGGAAGTTGGTGGAGACCAAAAAGGAAAGAGGAGAGAAGATTACATATCATCCTAAAATAATGGCCCATGTCGTTTTTTTCAAGTTTTTTAGAAAACACAAAAAAAAGGAAAAAACAAAACGTGATGTGAACTGAGGCCATTTTACAAGCTTTTCAAGATAGCAATTTGAAGCTAGCATGTAAGCTAGCAATTTAGTTAGCATTTTTGCCAATGAAAATCTCACTTAAACATAATATTAGTAATCATAACACACTTTGACCGGTATTACACATGCCTGTTGTGCAGTGTGTCTGCAGGCAGCTCGTGCACCTCTCTCACATTTGGTTGCAAAAATGCTAACTAAATTGCTAGCTTAAATGCTGTAGCTTCAAAATGCCATTGAAGCGCTTGTAAAATGGCCTCAAGTCACATCGTCTTGTGAAGAGCGGCAGGAACACCTGTATGGGCGGGGCTTAAGTGAGGAAACACCTTGTTCTACACAGCATGGCTTTGATTGACAGGTGAGCCAATCACCTGCCAGGTACTATTTGAATCAATGAAACCGTCTGCAGTCAGCTCAGTGCACTGCTTTCACTGTTCAAGATGTTTGTTGTGCGTTTACTGTGCTGTGGCCTCAAAAATACACCCCAAACTTTTCCCACTTTATCTTTTATCTGAGAGCTCGTATCTGGTCGCGTACAGCAGGATTTTAATGTGATGCTATTCATGGAGTGTTTGTGAGCAGGTGGCCTCAGTATTGATCAACAGCTTCTACACATCGATATGTCTTCATCACAGCGGCCTCTCCCTCCATCTCCACGTGTTGGTTCTTTTCTGTTGTTAAAAAACATATTTCATGATGACGGATGAATACGACTGTGACCAGCAAAGAGTATTAAATATTAAATATAATGAATGTTGGAGACATGTTTCCCATTAAAACCTAAAGGTTTGTATAATTACCCGCCTTTGCTTGATACTGGGGACAGAATACATCCATTAGGAAGTGTGTGTGTGTGTGTGTGTGTGTGTGTGTGTGTGTGTGTGTGTGTGTGTGTGTGTGTGTGTGTGTGTGTGTGTGTGTGTGTGTGTTACTCTGGTTGTCACACTTTCTGTGTGTTTGTGCGGATGATATGCATGCCTTGTTCTTTGGCAGCCACCTCTATCCTCATTAGGTTTCTCTCTGTGTGTGTGTGTGTGTGTGTGTGTGTGTGTGTGTGTGTGTGTGTGTGTGTGTGTGTGTGTGTGTGTGGCGATGGGCTTGTTTCAGGCAGTCACTGGAAACGTGCAAATACAACTTCAGGTCGAGGCTTTTCAGGTTCGTTCAAGCCACAAGTCTCTAAGAAGGATCATTTACACACACACACACACACACACACACACACACACACACACACACACACACACACACACAGAAAAGATAAGAGGTAAATTAGGAGGTGTGGTAGAGAGAGAGATGGATGTTTCCCTTTAATTTAAGCTCTCCTCCCAGGAAATGAAGTGATATTTAATTCAGAAAACTCACTGACTAATGACGGAGGATGGAGGTGTGTGTGTGCGTGTGTGTGTGTGTGTGTGGGGTATGCATATGTACCGTTAAATGAGTGTGACCTCGCCGCTGACAGGAAGTGCACACACGTGTGTGAAGGAGGGATGTTGTCGGCGTCTAGACCGGCTTCGCTGCGTCTCGCTCCTCCGTTAACGTCCATGAGTGTAAATGAAAAATGTAGAAATGATTGAATATGCCCCAGACAGTGACTGTGCGTTGACTGATGATGGAGCGAACAAGCTCATTATTAAAAGGTCTTATCGCCTCTCACCAGACACACACACACACACACACACACACACACGGGCCACACTTTTGGTCAATGTCATTACACGCGTTTGTCATCGTCTTTAACGTTTGGGCCCCAATTTTTTTTTATTTTTAAAGTTGTACGAGGACCTTGGAAGGTGAAGGTCACCTGAGGTTGAACATCTGGACACTCTGCGACCTCTTGGCGGCGGCTATGGCGGCTGAGAGTCATTACACAAGCTTTTCAAGATGGCGTTTTGAAGCTAGCATTCAAGCTAGCAATTTAGTTAGCCTTTTTGCGAGCATTTTTGGCAATGAAAATCTCCCTGAACATACTATTAGAGGCAATTTGTACATTTGGTCGCAAAAATGCTAACTGAATTGCTAGCTTAAATGCTATAGCTTCAAAACGCCATCTTGAAAAGCTTGAAAAACGGACCTTAAGTCACATTGTCTTGTGACTTAGGCAAAATAAAATGGCCTTAAGTCACATTGAGTGGAAAGAATAGGTATACTGTCGCTGCAAAGCAGAGGTAGTAGCTGTAATGTAATGGCGGTTTTGGCGCTAACGTAGTGTCATGGTACTACGACTGTGGTGATAATACAAAGTACACGCTCAGGCTTGTACTTTAACCTTTTAAAAATCGTTATTTAACTTGTGCCACAACACCACAACCCTTGTGAGAAGATGCAGCCGGTGTAAAACATTATTAAAGTAAGTTCCATCGACTCTACGGAAGTTCCGTTAGCTAGCCGTGGCGGCGGCCGTAAGGTTTCATTAAATTCCTAATAAGTATCCTTTACAACGTCTGATTTCACTAACAAACACGTCAGTAACGTCCATAAACCTTCTATTAGAACCTGGAGGAGTTTTTGTTTTCCTCTTTCACATTTTCGCTTCCGGTGTACCTTCCACGTCCCTAAAAACATGTCTTCCAGCAAGAGAGAAAGGTTTATGCAAATTTTAAGACCCAGCAAGCCCTAGTCAGACAATGTATTGCCATAAATAAAGTGTTTTATCAATTTTCTTTCAACTGAAAATCCTTCTAAACAACCCTGAGCTTCATTTTATTGTGAATTTCTTTACAGATTCTGATTCGTTAGCTCCTAATCTTTTAAAAAAGGGGTCATATTAGCATCGGGGACGTTGGTCAGGACATGTAACCCTATCCAACTCAGGCATGTGTGCACGTGTGTGTTGAATTGCATTAAAGAAAGTACCTAGAAGTTGTCACTTTTCTTGCCGCTTGACGGTCGTCAGTGAGTCCTGCTCCCGTGTGTGACTGAGAGGCAGCGAGCGCTAGCAGATAGCGGGAAGATAATTAGCTGAACCTCCACGGGTGGTTGAGCTTCGCCCCCCAAAGCCCCGGAAACACCGCAAATAGCGCTGGTTCCCATCCGTGCTGTCGGTGGGACCAGCGGCGGCTAGGTGAGGGTCCCTGAACTGATTTAAATCAACTAATTAGAGCGGCTAACTACACCCTCTCTGCTGAGGCGGGCGGGTTGAAGACAGAGCGGCAGCGCTTCCTGCTGTGCCTCTTAAGGACGTAGAGTTTAGCCGATACTGTGTGCGCCATGTCTCCTCTGCTGATTATAGCGGCGACGTGGAGAGAGATCTCTAAGGGTCACAGACAAATGGGTTTTTTTTTTCCTTTGTGATCGTCGGAAAAAAAAAGAGCATTTTACCTCCTATTGAGACTCATCGGCGCCCCCGGATTGCACTTTTGTGCATTAAGTGCATTCCTGTCGGATGAAATTAGATTTTAAACGAGAGAATCCATTTGGTGATTCTGCTGCGGGAGCTGCTTTTTTTTTTTTTTTTTCATTGTCGCATTGAACACGGTCACGTTTTCATGAAAGTAAAAGACATTTGTTTCCTGAGTGGAGGGAACGGTCTAGACCGCTCCACACAAAGTGTCTCCAGGTAACTTCTCTTCTGATGCCATGTGGATTTAATGGGAGCTGAGAGTTATGACAATGGTGCCTCTTTGTATCGAGAGCTGGGATTATTCTGTCATTTTTGATGTGAAACATTGGCGTGTATCCGATATGCGAGTGGCTTTAGTATGAAGTCATTTCTCAAAATTTGGTTTTAGAGATTTTTTTACATGTATCTACTATTATATTCATATATTTTGTCAACTTAAGACCTTTGTTAAACCAATTTTATGGACCAAAACTATTCGACTACATGAGTAAAGTTATGTTATCACAAGAGATATGAAGAATTTCCAAAAATTGAGAATCAATGTTTCAGTCATTTTTCAGTCATATAGAGAGCTGAGATGTATGATGTGAAACATGAGTGTGTATCTGATATTGAAGTATGTTTAAAAAGGTACATTTAAGAAATAATGTAGAATCGAGAAAAATACCTCAGGGTCAAAAGGGTTAAAGCGATTTAAAATAGTCTCATTCTTTTATTTATTTAATCAGTTTTCAAAATCCGACAAAGAATAATTCCAGGTTTCGAATCAATGAACTAATCGATAAGTCTTACAGTAAACGTTTGGTTTCTAAACTTTAGAAAACAGAGAAGTGGTCCAGAAGAAGATGAAAAATGAGTCTCATCATAACTCATTTTCTCATAACGAAAAGCTTTAAAAGACAGACATTGACATCCTGCACTTGCTCGATTTGCACTTTAATTATATCGATTTTCTCGGCTGTAACAAACCAAATCCATGACCGGGTGATATTCGTTCTGCAAGACCTCGTAACACAATCTCACATTCTTCTGTTGCAACCTCTCAGATCTTTCTTTTAAAGTGCCGGTCTGTGCGCTTTCGCCTTTTCAATGTGCTCGCCTGCTACCTGTCACATCCGGGCTCATCAACTGTTGTTCTCCTTCCTCTGCAAAAAGCCCCCCCCGCCCCCCCCTCCTCCCTGCAGAGCCCTTCATTTTTAATTCATGTCTTCAATCACTCAGCTCAATGTGCAGAGTTAAGGGAGAGCGCTTGTTTCCTCCGCCAGGGCGTCCCTCCAGTGTGGCGTCGCTCCGGAGCAGATGGCCTCGGTGATAATGATCTACAATGCACAGGCCTCTGTGTGTGTGTGTGTGTGTGTGTGTGTGTGTGTGTGTGTGTGTGTGTGTGTGTGTGTGTGTGTGTGTGTGTGAGTGTGAGAGAGAGAGAGAAAGAAAAAGAAGGAGATGTACTTTGGTTTAATGTTTCCCTCACTTGCACCAGGCTCACATTAAGACCCATTGATCTCAAACACACACACACACTCACACACACACACACACACACACACACAGTGTGTGTTTTCCTCCTCGGGCTCCGGCTCTCCAAAGACTCATTGTTGCGTCAGAAGTTGCCGTTGCATATTTCAAACGACACCAGATCCTCGTCGGGTCATTACTATGCAGTCCGACTTGCATCATCTCGGCTCTGACGCGGCGCTCTGCTTCTCAGGGGCTCCATTTGGTATTTTAGATTTTTTTTGCAGTGTTTTGGAAGACAGGCATCATTAAGAGGCATCCGTATTTCTACTGTGCCAAATCTACAAGTTACAAATTGCCTTCAAAACAAGCGGTCACTCCTCCTCAGTGGAAGGCCACAGAAAGGTCTCGAGATCTGGAAGGAAACCAGCTGGCAAACAAGTGTGTTCCCTTCCAGTTATTCATCACCTTTGTTGGGTACAGTTGCAGTAATTAAGGAGGCAATCTGGATCTATTCCTTGGGTACGAAGACTAAACACCGAATGGACTGAAGGGGAGCACCAGACTTGAGTTCTATAAGCTTTGATAGATTTGTTTAGGAGCTGTTAAACTGGATTTTGGTGTTTCTTTTTGGCCGGACACATGAAATGAAGCGGTCTGTGATCGGCCCCCGTCCTCTAACTGGTAGTTAGCCGGCGCTAAAGCTCAACGCTCGTACGTCAGGAGCGGATCAGGAGATCCAGGCTCAGCAGGAAGTTGCGAACCCGAATCTGAAGCTCCGCATGTGACATCAGGTCACGATTGTAGTTTTATATCTGATGGACTTGTTACCAGCAGAGGAATCAGGATGCGACAGCCGATCAGAAAGACTCTCACTGAGAGTTCGTCAACGAGTAACGACATCAACTGCACAGCATCCGTGACATTTGACCTTTTATCAACACAATAAGTCCAAAGCCAATGACAACCTTCCGTCACTGAAAGGTCAGTCCTCACAGTTTATGCCGGCGTTGGTGATTGTCTGCTTTGCAGAAAGCCTTCGACACGCGACTACAGGCCGGTTTATACGAGAGCGTTGAGTCAACCTCCAACCGATCTGAAGTTGTATTGCGTCCAGACAATGTGCATGCAAAGAAATATTTCAAACAAATATGAAGAATTTCTCTCCCACAATGAGAATCTTGCGTCCACGTCTAAGTGGAGATCTGAAAAGCTTGCCAACAATACACCGATCTTGTTCAGCAGCTACAAACTTCACAAAGGCCAGAAGAACGAGCCAATCAGATCCAGAGGAGGGCGGGTCTTAGCTGGATACAGGTGGGGATGGAAATCAAACGAACATTAATAACCAGCCGCCCGGCTGCCAATAGCTGTTGAAGAGGCACTTCAACGCTGCTAAACGTTGTGAGTTCGTCAAGCTGCCGCTCGCCAATGGTGGCACGTCCTGTTATTACATGTGGGGTCCCACAGGGCTCTATTTTAGGGCCTCCTGGTGTTAATCAGTTTCGCATGTTTTCTCCTGGTTATTTTCTACAATTCTTCAGTACGAGTTACAGATGTCAAGGCCTCATCTTCTCTACTGTTCCCTGGCTGCTGCTCGTGTTTACCACTCGAGAGCAGATGATCTACTCGAACACACCGCTGACTTTTCATTTTGTCCGTGTTCTCATCGAGCAAACGAAGACGAGGCGAAGACGTCCTCCTGACGTACAACACGTCATTCATGAAGGGAGACGGCTCGAGTCAGCTGACTCACAGCTCCAGTTCCTCTGACTGAGGATGAATATGCGTACTTGACATGTGTGTATACACACACAGACACACACACACAGATTACAGATTAAAACATGCATTCACACACTCGCATGGAAAGGTGCACTTGTGTACACACTCATGTTCACACACACACACACACACACACACACACACACACACACACACACACACACACACACACACGAGTACATTTGCATATCTGTGGGTAAATTATGTTAGCTTGCATTCATTCCAGAGCTCAAAGCACATGTGCAAGCCCACTCAAAACACACACACACACACACACACACACACACACACACACAGACTCACACTTCTGACAGTGTTTGATTTTAATGACACGTTACCTCCCCATCATCCCTTTAAAGAGCATGAATGATTCACAAATACACAAATACAAAAACTCACACTTGTCAAGAAGAAGATGCACACACACACACACACACAGACACACACACAGACAGAAAAGAAAGCGCACATTCTCGTGACAGAGCGCTGGGTGTAAAGTTACTTATATTTTACCGGCTGCGCTGCCTTCAAGGTCCTGCTACAAAGACAGAAAAACAAGTTTAAAAAAAAAAAAAAAACGACAGAAAATGAAATGAAGCGATGAGACGATAGCGGATGGGAGGATGAGGAGAGGGATGACAGACGTACGAGGACAGCGAAGGCAGCGGCCGGGTGATATTTTTCGGCTGGTTGATAAAATCTCTCGTTTATTTATCTGTTAAACGTCAGCGTTCGCTCAGTATTCGTTAGCCGGGTTCTGTCTCTGGAGAGTCGCCTCCGAAAAACCAGAGGAATTATTTTGATTTCCCTTCAGGATTCCTGCATCAGAGTGACCCGTCTGCAGGGAAACACACGCAGGAAACACAGGGAAGTGTGTCCTGACAGGAATGCATGAGTCTCCCTGTGGAAAGGAAGTGACACACGAGTCCAAATGTACGAGGACTGAACGTGAATGTCTCCCGCTTCTCTGCTCCGAAAGGTCAAATCAATGTGATACCAGAATACAATACATCTGATTATGCACCATGAGCAATGTTTTCACTCTTGTTCTTTGTTGTTTGGGAACACGAGGGCAGCCGGTGTTGTTTAGTCCGAGTTTAAAATGTCTGTTTATTCAAATATTAATGTTAAGGTTTGTGTGCCTCAATTGATTTTTCTTTTCCCACGAGCATTTTAATGCTAATTTATACTCCTTCTTCTGCAAGTTGTGTTTTCCCTCCATTTCATTGTGAAAAGGGAAATACTGCTTTTTTATAATGAGGTATGATAGATTCTTCTGGGTTGGTTATTAGTACCTGAAAAATCAAATGGCTCCTTTGACTTTTCAGACTTTTTTCTTTTTAACACGGCAAATTTTAATACCCAGCATGCCCCAATCCGAGCAGGTTTAGGTATAAAAGTTATAACTTTTCAATTTTTGGAGCAAACGACAGTTTTTTTGACTAAAATCCTTCGTAAACAGGCCAAGCTTTTGTTTTAATGGGATTTTTCTTGCAGATTCTGGTTCTTTAGGTCTTTCCAAAGAGAGGTCTTACAACTTAATGACACATAAAGTTAAAAGGCAGCAGGTAGCTAGCACCATATGCTACGAGTAACACCACACCAGTCAAGACCAAAGCTAATATGTTCACTGTCCCTTTAAAGGTACTCTCTGGGGTACAGTAGTGGTATAAAGAGCAATACTTTGAGCAATGTACCCGCAAAATGCAGGAAAGAAAAGTTTGTTGGCTAACATTGAGGTAAATCATGCAACTTTTGGCTTTTGCAAATATTCTCTGGGGATTAAAAAATCCTGCAACACATTTGCTAGACCTCAAAGATGCAAACAAAGAAACATATCTTCATTTCAAAGATTGTTTTTTCTGTCATTTTGAACCATTTCTGACCAGTTTTCAGCTTCGTGCACAGCGCTCATGCCCTCAAACGACATCTAAATGAAACACAAAATGAAGTCAACTGTCCCAGAGGTCAGAGGAGATGAGAAGTGTTTGGTAATTTCATTGGACACAAAGCAACAAAAAGCTCAAAATGAAGTGATCCTCAAGAAGGTCGTTGCATTTGTAAGCACACACGATAAAAGACCGCACAGCCGGACTCGTTAACATCATAAAGAATCAAACGGGCGTCATTATGAATATTGTTTTAAATGTTAACAAATGTCCTCTTCCATTCTTTTGAGATAGGAAAAAGTTGTTAAATCTTACTGTCGTGAGACTTCAGAATGGAAATATACCAAAAAGGTCACGTGGGGTCAGACACGCAAAGCGTGCTCGTTCCATCTGAGGAGATAAAGAGTCGGACGCTGTTTGTTTTAATCTACTTCGCAGCACCCGGGGAGCCGAAAATTATCAGATGGGGACGATTCTGATAGCAGCGCCGTGTTCTTAAACCACAGAAAAAGTCACTCAAAGGACTTCTTGAACTTCCTCTGGCTCATATAAGTTTATATCTGATGACGACGCTCACGCCCCTCTAAGCTCTCCAGGAAGACTCGATTTATCCCCCCTGTCTTTGGACAGCTCCGTCCCAAGGTCTGGCGAGTACTTACTGCTCCGTCTGCCTTAATGTGCCGGACGCCACGCGACTGGGAAAAAAGGTCAAATCTCATTTGAACCCCAAAGAGCACGTGAGGCGGCACGGCCGCTGTCTCGGTGACGAGTTCTTGGTCGTTACTTCTTCTGCTCAGTTTACGCAATTGGGATGTGGATCACATGCGGGAGTGGCCTTCGTCCTCTGCTCTGACGCGTAGAGGATGTGTAGTGTGTGCACGTCTGGCTTCTGCAATGTCCTTTTTTACAGTTCCTGGTCTCCAAAGAAACCCCTGACGCCGAGGTCGCTGATTCCAAACTTTGTGCATGTAATGGTTGTCTCTGCACGGTCTGGACCGGAGGTCTTCATGGCGTTTCTTTTCTTTGACGGCTGAATTTTGGCTCACTGCCTTTGACTTGATGGCGGTTTCTCCGTCACATGATGACGTAGACGTGCACTCAGATGTCCACGCCAGCTGGCATTTATTATTTTCTAGACAAGCGAGCGTTATGAGAAGTTCATAGATTGAAAATGTGTGTGTGTGTGTGTCTTTGTGAGGCTGTGTGCATCCGTACCATTATCATCTATTCACCAAAGATCTTTTTGAAATTCAGGTTTTTATTAAAAAGATTTCTGTACATCAAAAAAAAAGTTTGAACATGAACAGTGATGCAGACTTGCTAAAGTCGGATCTTTACCTGGTAAAGACACGGGACGAACGCAAGGAGACGCACTGCAGCGCCGCTTAATCACGACGACACGGCTCCGACTGTGCCTCCTCCTCACCGCCACGCAGACGAGTGCACAATGCGTCCCCCAGAATGCAATGCAGGTGCAGGCGAGCGCATCTTGAGAGCGTCCAACAACAAAAAAACCAGTCGTGAAAAAGAAAACCACGCGGTATGTTCTGCTAAGCTTAAAACCACAATGAAAAGCTTTGACTGGAAAGTAAAAGACACATTACACTGTATGTGTACATCTTTGTACTATTCACAACAAAAGGCCCATCATACCTGACAATGGTGCGAGAGAAAGTGGCAAAGCGAAAGGAAAGGAAGTGGTGTTAGGGGGGGAATAGAGGACAGACCCGGAGAGGGGCAGGTCTAGGTGAAGGGTTGTCTCATTAATCTTAAAAGAGAGCAGCGGTGCTTTCAGAATGCAAATGAAACCATCAGTCTTATCGGAGATACGGTGGAGAGAGGCATGGCGTGATGGAGGTGCTGACGGGGTTACCGGGGTACAAGGTGGGAGACGGAGAGGAAAAATAATCCGAGCAATGAAAGAGTTCTGCTCCCTCACTTCTGATGCCGTCGCGCACGCTAACGTTCGTGTACTTCCACATTTGCATTCATTTGGAGTCGCGTTCGTGTCGACCCGATGGATGCCAGTCCAGGATGGACTCCCCGGTAGGGATGTTTGTTGTCTCCGCCAACCCCTGAGGGGAAATATCTGGCGTTCAGCTGGTGAACATGGCAGAGAATTGAGCTAAAAGAGACAGATGCGTCCCACAGGAGTTGGCGGAGACCAAAACAGAGTCTAAAGGAGACTAAATATTCTGTCCTTTGTAAGTGAAAGAAGGTCCTCTACTCACGAACTGCGTCACCTCGCTGGTTGGCGCTCGGGATGTTTAGCTCGCAGCGAGTTTATCAGAACTTTATTGAGCTCGCTGCTGCTGGAAACTGTTTCCATGAGAGTGACACCAGTCTCACCGCCGTGTGATCCTACAAGTCCAAGTCAGAACTAAGCGAGGTTCTTTCAACTCTATGCAAGGGTTGCATGATCACGCCAAGAACCGCCGTGTCAGAATTGGAGTAGTAGTGCGTTTGTGTCCTGACCACCTGGTGTCAGGACCGGTCAGCGTCCTGTGAGGTGCAACTGGCAGCCATGTTTGTGCATGAGGCGACTCTGAGAGGGCGAGTGTACGTTCTGGACAAACAATGGAGGCTCTTAAAGAAAAGGTATAGGCTCCTCAGATTTTCAACTCATCCTGAAGGGAAAGTGAACGTCTCTGCTACAGCTCATGGCGGTCCATTGGATAGTTGTCAAGTTGCTCAAAAACCACAAAGACGAGAGGCGAGAGGTCTGGGAATCCCCAGAGTCCTGAGGATCCACCATCTGGGAACCATGAATACCTGGAGATGATTTATTGGTGGAACATGATGTGCAGACGTTGAGTTGTTTCAACCTGGATGGATCAAAGTTTTCAACCAGGCAATCGACATTGGGCTTAGTTTATTCCAACTTTTAATCTAAGAGACGCAACACATTGCATGAGAGATATATAGACATATAACAACTCAGCCTTTCGGAGAAGAATGGGGAGACTGAAACACTTCAGAGGAGTATCAGAGAGTCGGAGGCGGCGAGGGGAAAAGGTGTTGGACCGCCGAGCGCATCGGTGTTCAGAAGCCGGCGAGGTGAGATGGAGATTGGCGCTTCGGGGGGAAGCAGCAGAAGGTGTCTCCGTCTGATGGCCGTCGGAGTTCAGTCGACCTGTTTGTCTGCAAGAGACAAAAAAGAAATGATGAGGCCGGACGAGCCGGGGGCTCTGACCTGAGGCGTGAGAGTCAACGCGCTGCAGACTCTTTACGTCTGGCTCTGTGATACCGCGAGGCCGGCTCTCTCGCCCGGTGTTACTGATGAGATGATGAGCTGTGGAGATTTACAGCCACACTGCAACTGTTTGTTTTTCTTTCTCGGATAACCCGAATCTCAGACCTCCCGTATTACACGTTCAGACCTCCCGTATTACACGTTCAGACCTCCCGTATTACACGTTCACGCTGTCCTCGGCCCACTTCTTCGGACGACGTCATCAGTACAAAAACGCTCTCACGTGAAGTGTTTTCTTTTCCTGGTTTAAATGCTCTCTAAGTGATGAGACTTTTTGTATTATTTTCCTTTACTAAATGTTGTGTATCTTTAACTTTCCGCAGCCAGAGTTCTCACTTTTCATCTCAAGTATATATATTGAATACATATTGAAAGTTGGATGATGAATGTGTGTGAATGGAGTTTTCTTCTTTGCTTTCGTTTAGATATAAGATCCCATACAACAACCCTGTAATGTGTTTCTCTCTCCGTCTCTCTCGCAGCTCTGCAGACCACTCAGCCTCCCAAGGTCCTTTTCCCCCCGCAGAGACAAGACACCGTGATAGAAGTCACGCCTGGTAAGGACCAACCAGCTCCTCTCTCTCTCTCTCTCTCTCTCTCTCTCTCTCTCTCTCTCTCTCTCTCTCTCTCTCTCTTCATTCATTCTGAGGTTGAAATGGGAACTCTTCAGGTCCTGGTTCTTATGCCGCGTTCACAAAAGAGTTGTTTGTGCGAGTAGATTACATGTAAAGTCAGTTTAGGTTAGCTAGTGAGGCTATGTGCTGCTAACTACAGGAACGTGACCGGGTCAGTTTAGGTTAGCTAGTGAGGCTATGTGCTGCTAGCTACAGGAACGTGACCGGGTCAGTTTAGGTTAGCTAGTGAGGCTATGTGCTGCTAACTACAGGAACGTGACCGGGTCAGTTTATGTTAGCTAGTGAGGCTATGTGCTGCTAGCTACAGGAACGTGACCGGGTCAGTTTATGTTAGCTAGTGAGGCTATGTGCTGCTAGCTACAGGAACGTGACCGGGTCAGTTTATGTTAGCTAGTGAGGCTATGTGCTGCTAGCTACAGGAACGTGACCGGGTCAGTTTATGTTAGCTAGTGAGGCTATGTGCTGGTAGCTTGGGCTAACGTAGCCGCGCCCTTTTTCTTCCATCTCTTCAGTGTGGACACAGTCCTGCACGCTCACTACACTGGTCAGAACAGCGAGTCAAAGCTACCAAAAAAGAAGCCAGAGAAATACCAACAGGACTCGCTGCTGCGCCGCCTTATCTGCTGATGAGAACGGCCCGATAGTCAAAACGCTGACATTTCACGTGACATTTTTTCAGATGAAGAGTGAAGTAAGTTTGGATTGGCAGCTCAAAAATGTCTTTATAAGACCGTGAGCACGAAGGAACGTTTCAACAGCAAAGAGAGCAAAAAAATGTGTCTCTAGATATTTTTTAAATGACGCAAAAGGTTTGATAAGAATAAATAAAAAATGAAGAGATCTGACTGGGATTTGCTCGTGTGTGTGAGTGTGTGTTGTGTTCTGCTGTAGGCCTGGTTGGCTGCCTCGCCAGCTGTGTGTGTGTGTGTGTCTGTGTGTGTGTGTGTGTCTGTGTGTGGGTGTCTGTGTGTGTGTGTGTGTGTCCCGCTGTTCAGCGCTTGCTCTGACAATGTTAGCACTGTAGGCGGAGCTGTGTTGGGTTGCGTGTGCGCTACGTGTGTGTTTGTGTGCTGCGTGTGTTTCCATTAACTCCAGATTGATGTAGTAACAAACAGACCCTGAGGCCTCTGTACACTGATTGCAGCGGGGACACCTTTTAATGGGCACACACACACACACACACACACAATATGTCGACACAAACACACACACACACACACACACACACACACCGTCACAGTGTGACCCTGCGGTACATTTTTTAATTATCATCTTGTTTTAACCTGAGGGAGATTTACAGCAGCAACCACAGTTATGTTGTTCACTCCAACTCTCTTCTTCTTCTTCTTCTTCTTCTTCTTCTTCTTCTTCTTCTTCTTCTTCTGTCTTCTCTTCATCATCCCTTAGTTGTCTTCTAGTTCTCCTCTAACTGTTCTTCTAGTTGTTCCTTTCCTCTTTCTCTCTTCTTCTTCCTCCTCTTCCTCTTTCTCTCTTCTTCTTCTTCCTCCTCTTTCTCTCCTCCTCTTCCTCTTCCTCTCTTCTTCTTCCTCCTCTTCCTCTCCTCTTCCTCCTCTTTCTCTCCTCCTCTTTCTCTCCTCTTCCTCCTCTTCCTCTCCTCCTCTTCCTCCATTCTTCTATATCGCTGTGGGTCGTGAACACGATTCATTAATCTCATTGTTGTTCCCGTGACGTGAGCTGCCGGCAACAGAGCGACAAGAAGAGCTTTAATTAAAGATCGATTCACGATTTGAGTTTTAACATTTCCTTCCAGACGACGGAGGAAAAGGAAAGAGGAAGAGGAAGAGGAAAGAGGAAGAGGAAAGAGGAACGCTGCTCCAGGATGTGTGCATGTTCCTGGAAGAAGTGTGTCTGTGTGTGTATCACGAACACAACACTGTCCACTTTAAACAACAGTGTACACCGTGTGTGTGTGTGTGTGTGTGTGTGTGTGTGTGTGTGTGTGTGTGTGTGTGCGTGTGTACGAGAGAGAGTATTTAATCATCAGTTACGTCGCTGAGTTAAAAGCTTCAGGAGAAAACGGTTACAGACTCTTCCTCCAGACTCTTCCTCTTCCTCCAGACTCTTCCTCTTCCTCCAGACGTATTCATCACCTGATCAATCAATCAGCTGTTTGACGATAACTTCTCTCTTCGTCGTCGATCAGATAAAAGTTCTGCTTCATCAGGACGTCGACTCAACCTGAAGAACACCTGAACACACTCTGACCTCCGTCACCAGCTGACACCAGACCGGAGACGCACAACTTATAGATTGATTGATGGAGGAAATATTCAGTAGTTGCAGCACACACACACACACACACACACACACACACACACACACACACACACACTGAGGCTGTGAGGGGCAGGCTGAGAGATAAGGCGTCTCCTGCTCTATTCTCTCGTCTCCCGTCCTCCCCCATCTCGTTTATCTCTCCCCCGTCCGTCTCCCTCGTCCCCGCGAGGCGTCGGCCTCTATCTCTCTTTTCCCCGTCCGCCTGTCCATCCCGCCGCCGCTCGCCGTATCTTTTCGAGCCTTTTGTCTTCCTCTCTGGGCTCATTCGGCCCCCCGTCATTCAGGTGTCTTGAAGTGGTGATGCGTGGCGTCATTATTCCCTTTCAAACTGTCACGGGGGGAGGAGGGAGGAGGGGAGGGGTGAGGTGGGAGGTGGAGGTGGGAGGTGGAGGTGGGAGGGGCAGCGGAGGTCTTCATACTGCAGTTTGTTAGCCGGTGATGCAGCGGATGAGGATGCATGGTGTCAAAGGATCTGCAAAATAATAACACCAACCGCATATCAATCCTTTAATTTGGATGTTTTTTTATTTGCCCGGTTAATAATTGGTGCTTAACCTTTTGGAAACAATTTTAAGTCCCAGCATGCCCCATTTAGACAATCTTTTGGCATAAAATACGTTGTTTTTTTTCCATTTCTGAACCGAACGACACAGTTTTTTGACTGAAACTCTTTCTAACAGGACAAGACTTTGTTCTGTTGTGGTTTTTGTTGCAGATTCTGATTCTTTAGCTCCTAATCTTTCGAAAAAAGGTGTCTGATTTTGTTTTTGCAGATATACATTTTTTTCCCAAGACTTTGCTGAACAAATACATACAATAAACACAAGTATTGTAATTAATTTGGTAAAGTGTACAGATTGTAAAGCCCTCAGATGCTGATGTTGTATTTGTGATTTTGGGCTACACAAAATAAACTGACTTGTTTTGGGAGAAGAGTAGAAGAAACTGGGAAGGAATAAGTCAGGGCAAATGATGAAAGGGACCTAGGAGTTGAGGAAGGACACACACTCACACACACACACACACAATAAGACTATTGCAATGTGGGAGTGTCTGCGTTGCCTCTTCATCACTGTCAACACACACTGTGTCTGTCTCCATCACTCACAACACACACCATAAAGCACAGGGCGTCTGCTCCCACAGCCGTGTGCAACAAGCCTCTCCTGGTAGAGAGAGGACATAGGACACAGGATACAGGACAGAGGATACAGGACACAGGATACAGGACAGAGGACAGGTGAGAGTTGAGAGCAGAGAGAATACTTACAGGTGAGAGGACGATCGATCCGCGACCAAAAAAGCAGAATAAAAAATGGATTCTGTTCCCTCTGTGGACCCCCGCTGTCATGTTGTCGTCCCGTGAGGAGGCAGACGAAGACCTTGATTAGGAAGGAAGGACCGATAGGAGGGGTGGGGGGGGGGGGGAGTAGAGCAAGAGGAGGGTGAGGAAGGTGAGGAAGGTGTCTGACGAAGTGCAAGTGTATTTGTAGAGCACATTTCAAGAACAAGACGATTCAAAGTGCTTCACATAAAAGCATCAAAACATAATGCAGGACCTCCTGACGTCTGACACAAGCACAGTCTGCTACGCTTTTGATTGAAAGGCATGCTGGGAGAAGGTTGAGGGTGCAGTGGATTATGCATTCCATAATAATTTGACGCCTGGAGGCTGTAAATGTTCATTAATTCGTAACGTTAATTTGTATAGAATCACGAGGGGACGCTTTGGAGCGAGTTTGTCTGATTAGTTAGTGAAGTAATTCAATAAGCCGTGTTAAGTCTTGGGGCAGCGTGATATATAAAACATTAAAACAATATGGTGTTCGTACATCCTGCCACAAACACGGAGTGTCCTGAGTCCAGGTCATCATCGTAAACGAGAATTGATTCTCAGCTGATTTTATCTGCTTTAAAAAAGGTCAAATAGTCAAAAGGTTTATACGGATATCAACAAATGTGGGTGAACACACTTTTGTGGTCCAAAGATCAGAATCATATCTGTTTTTTCATGATTTTCCTCTTCTTTTAGCTTTCTGTTAGCATCGCTTGTCTTAGCTTTCTGTTAGCATCGCTTGTGTTTGCGTTGTCTTTGCATCTCTTGTGTTAGCTTTCTGTTAGCATCTCTTGTGTTAGCTTTCTGTTAGCATCTCTTGTCTTAGCTTTCTGTTAGCATCTCTTGTGTTAGCTTTTTGTTAGCATCTCTTGTTTTAGCTTTCTGTTAGCATCTCTTGAGTTAACTTTAATTTAAAACCCAAAACAGGTCGGTGCCGACGCTAACTCCAAACGAAGGTCAAGCGAAACCCTAAAGATTTCGTTTGAGGTTGACTTTTAGCGACGCCTGTGGTTTCTGACGGTGGATCTGAGTCCAAATCGAGTTTCTCTTAACCTTGAAGATGTTACTGTGACTTATGGAGCACAAATCCTCGGGTCAAAGGTCAAAAGAACAAAGGCCATCGATGGGAAAGGTATGCAGGTCCGGATGCTCCACCGAGAGCCTCGACGTAAAATCAAAGGGTTTATTATTCATAATTAATTCAGCGTGGCTTTAAATAGTGAACCAGTGAGTCTGAAGAGAGGAAACCACATGCGTGGACGCGAGGCTCTTCAAATGGAAGAGCTTTTCCAGAAAGCCGCTGTCCTAACAAAAACAGGAGTCCCGCTGTTTGGTACACTGTGATCTCTGTGTCTCCATCACTGTCTAATTATTTCCCCCGCTGTCTCTCCTCTCTGCCTCTCTCTTCTTCAAACTCTCACTCGCTCTGTGGGAGAAGGAGCCTGTGGAGCCAGAATTGGATTTTTATTAAGTAGAAATCCCCTTTGAAAATCTACCTAACCCCCCCCCCCTCTCTCTCTCTTTGTGTGTGTGTGTGTGTGTGTGTGTGTGTGTCAGAGATGATTAATGACTGCAGTGTGCGTGAGGCTGTGTGAGGTTGTGTCTCCGCCATGCAGCGTGCGACACATGTTGCTATGACTCGTTCAAACATTCATATGTGACAGTTAGTGAAGATGTTTTATCAGATTTAATGCACGCGAGTTCATCGTCACGTTTATTTCATTAAATTGCTGAATCACAGAGATGGAAAAGTCATATGAAGTCGTGGCAACAGAGTCTAAATGGTCACGAGCTCCACAGAGCTGAATACATTCGACCTCATGAGGAACGTTGTCTTCTCATTTGAGTTAAATCAAAATTTGAAAGTACTTCTTAAGCCCAGTACTGTAAAAATTGGGGTACAAGCAGCTGCTAGCTCCCCGGTGTAGCCAGCTAGCGCTGCTGCCGGCTCTCCGCTAGAACTGCTGCTAGTGCTCCTGCTAGCACTGCTGCTAGCTCTCCGTTAGCCCACTGCTAGCTCCCTGACAACCACCGAATGTAGCGGGACCAGCCCCGACTCGACGCCCGACTCGGACAGCGGGGACACGGGCAGCTAGCGGAGGGCTAGCAGCGGCGGATAGCTAGCAGCGGCGGGTAGCTAGCAGCAGCGCTCGCTTACTCTAGCGGGGACACCCACCGAAGGTCGCAGCGGCTTGTAACCCGACTTTTACGGTAATGTGTTTCCTGCTTTCAAACTACTACATAAGTTCTTCAAGCTCGGCTGCAGACGAGAAAAAAGACGCTTCAAACCACCATTTCCTTAAATAAATGCAGAAAGAATATTGCGATATATTTGTGTGAAGCCTCTTTATAATCCCCTGATAATCCTCGACTTCTCCGGAGAGTTTCCATCATGCAGAGACTTTTCCTTTTCCGTGGCTGAGGGTGAATTCAGACCTCCAGCTGATCGTCCCGAGGCCGACTGAAACAAAGAGATTTATTCATTCAGAGAAAGCAGTCGTTCACGATCAGGACTTTTAAACGCTTAAAAAACTTTCTATCGTTTTTTAATCCTCGTAACATTTTAATGAGTTTACCAATTCCTTCTTCTCGTGGATTACATGTCTAGCCGGCCTCCAGTTAATTTGACGAAAGCAACAATTGTGTAGAAACGAGTGTGTGTTAGAAAAAGAGAAAGAGGATAAGATAAGCAGATGAAAGCAGTCTTTGTACACCTTGAACATGCACACATTCTCTGTGAAGCTTCTTCTGTCTGTGACTTGATTCATTGTGTGTGTGTGTGTGTGTGTGTTTGGTCTCTGAGGGCAGCACTTTATCTTTCTATTTTTTTACCGCTCTTAACATTTTCACACATTGAACAGCTGTGGGAGCGAGAGCAAGAGGGGGGAGAAGCCAAAGAGGGATCTTAAGTGGAATAGTTTGTTACTTTAAGATGAGTGATGGAGGTCAAGAGGTCTCTGACACTCGCTCCGCTGTTACAATAGAGCGCCGCTCGTCGCGGACGACTGAGAAAAGGTTTCCGTGACCTCGAGGCAGAGCGACGCGTTGGTGCGCAACTTTGAAGGGCAATAATGACTTGGGAGTTGCTTCAACTCGGGTTTCCTCAAAGGTACTGTTCAGGGGAAATGATTGCATTTTGGGGTTTAAACCGTTGAAAACTGTGGACATGACCTTTTTTCAACCTGTGTTTGAGTCGTTGTAGGAACCCCAAATTGATTCCAATACTTGTGTTTATTGTATGTATTTGTTCAGCAAAGTCTTGGGAAAAAAATGTATATCTGCAAAAAAATCCCTTTTAAAAGATATTTTGATGGTAACTATGAACATCCAGCATGATATGAGCCGGATTCCTCAGAAAAGCCTCCTAGAGCGTCAATAAAACACCTTTTTGGAAAGATTAGGACATAAAGAATCAGAATCTGCCACAAAAATCACAATAAAACAAAGTATTGGTCTGTTGGGAAGGAGTTTCAGTCAAAAAACTGAGTCGTTCGGTTTAAAAATGAGAAAAATGACGTATAACAAAAGGTTCATTCTGATGGCCTTTCAGACAAAAGGTCATGCTAAATTTAACTTTTTTTTTATATTCAGGGATCGCGGTGAAACCTCCACATGCTTTAAGATAAAACTTTCCATTTTACATGGATCCTTTCTACCATCTGTCTATGAGAGTAAACACAACCGTTGGATCAGAGCTGACAGCTGTAGCGTCTCCTAACAGTGACGCTCTGGTCTGTAGAAGGACGGTGTGTGATTGTTAGCAGATTGTTTTGACAACACAACAGTACATCGGGGATACTTTCTCAAATCAATTGTCAAAACAGGAAATTAGAATCAGCTTTACTGGCCACATTTACTCCGGTTTCACTTCGCTCTTCGTATTTATTCATATAATAAACAAGATGAATATAACGCTTGGTGCAATACCTAATACGTGCAATAGCCATTACATTTAAGTACTTTTATACACATTTTTATTCCATCTGTATATTTAATATTCTTCTTACTGTTCTGTATATTTATATTACTGGATTTTTATCTTAATTTACTTCTGAGCAATGCTGCTGTAATCCTGTAATTTCCCCACTGAGCGACTAATAAAGGATTATTTCATCCTATTTTATCTTATTAAGGACGCATAAGTAAATAACGTATCGTAAATAGGGATTAAGTTCACACAGATAGTTTAGTAAGCTAGCAGTTTGCCCAGAAGGAGATCTGTATGCTAGCTTGTTAGCTTCACTAGCTAATCAACTGGTCTAGCTTCTGTGTTTATATTCACATCGCCATCGAGATGGTTTAGTAAGCTAGCAGCTCGCCCAGAAGGAGATCTGTATGCTAGCTTGTTAGCTTCCATAGCTAATCCACTTGTCTAGATTCTGTGTTATATTCAGATAGCCAACCTGGATAGTTTAGTTCGCTAGCAGCTCGCCCAGAAGGAGATCTGTATGCTAGCTTGTTAGCTTCCATAGCTAATCCATTTGTCTAGCGTCTGTGTTTATATTCACAAAGCCAACCCAGATAGTTTAGCCCTCGCCTACAATGTCTGGTTAAATAGCCTGTAACAAAAACTTTGAAGTGTTTCTCTGCAGTCCGCACTACACCTGCAAGCTGTCCAGCTGGGAACGCTCCAATAATACGAAGCGCCTGGAGCCACGCGCAGAATCTAAATTGTCCAGTCACTTGCAGGCCTCCAGCTGTTCAAACAGACAGATGACTCAAAACAACCCAGGAAACCAAATTTAATTTGCAGTTCCCTTCTTTTAGTCTACTTTGTTAACCGCTTGGCCCCGAGCCGGAGAAGTGGAACACTCTCGGATGGTTTGGGACCCCTCGAGGTAACAGCTGTCAGTCAGCCGTCACCCGCCACCCAGTTCTGTCATGAAACCCCCAACACACACCCACTGAGACCAAAACTATTAGCACTCCGAACCTCAATGGGCTCGCTTGCCTTTTTTTTCTGTCCTCCATCCTTTATTTTACTTCCCCCGTTGATTCTCGCTTCTTTATTCAGCTCACAGTCGAACGCCCTCAAGGCCACAACCATCTGCTCGTCCCTATATCATTTTTATTCATCTTTTTTTTTTTTCCTGTCCACATTCCAGTGGTGGCAGGTGATTATTTACCCGGGGTTGGCTGGCAGGTACTGAGGGCCTCTGCTTAGACGCACACACAGTGATGTTTGTGCAGCGAGCAGCTCACATCCCGCATCGTTGCCGCGAACGAGAAACTCTGACTCCCAATAAATCTGCGTTAGCGTGTTTTTATGTACGACGCGACAATGTAATGTGGAGTAATGCAAGAGTCCTGCAGTTAATGTGACCTGTGTGTGGTCAGCTGTGTGTGTTGTTGGTCTCTAAACAGATTTATCCCATGGTCATATTGTATTAAACTGCATTAGGGATTGCTAATATGTTAGCCGCCCCGGTTTGTACACAAATGGAAAACACAATAACTCTTGGACCTCTGCCTCTGAAAAGGAAGAAGTCCACAAATTAAACTGTTTGCAGGGGAATAAAGAAAGAAACCTCAAGCAGAGCAACTAGTGATAACAGCAGCAGTGCAGTTCATCAAATGATATTAGTGATATAAATTACAATTTCTCATAGATTTCTATACAATCAGACCAAAACCAAACCAAGAGTCGCCCCCTGATGGCCTTTTGAAAGAATGCAGTTTGAAGGCTTTGGCTTCACTTCCCAGAACCGGAGTTTCCCGACTGGACTTCCTGAACGTGTAAAGAGGTAAGCGTTGTTACACTGCGTGGGGTAAGAAAGAGGACCCAAATGTCAAAGCAACGGTGCAGGAGGATATTTATTTCAGCAAGCAGAGAGGAAAAAAGGTAGAAGAAACAAAAACAGGAATAAAAACAAAACAAGAATCACAAAAACTCAGACGCCATCAGGACAAACTCAGTACGACCCCACACTGGGGCAGAAGGCTTGAAGGGGCAGGTGATTGAACACAGCTGGAAACAATTAGCAA